>NC_058132.1:79247393-79261867 GCF_016433145.1 Gracilinanus agilis | reverse complement strand
CTCCTCCCCCCCCAACTCTAAGACAGAAGGGTGAGAACTAGGCAAACGAGGTCAAGTGACTTTTCCAGGTCCACATATCTAAGACATGTCTGAGGGCAAATCTGAACCCAGGTCTTCTCAACTCCAGGCATGGTGCTCTAACCACTCTGCTCCCTAGCTGCCCTCTCCCTCCAGCCCTCTCCCCTCTCCCATGATCCTCATTTGTAGAAGCAGAGGGAGTTCTTTTAATGAGAGCTCCCTATACTCATGGAATCCAGGACTCAGAGGAGGAAATATGACCATTCAGGCAATAAATACCTGAGCAGAGATTAAAACCAAATCTCCTGACACCATACCCAGTATTCTATCAGTTATCTATGAATCAATGTTGAAAAAACTATTACGTATTACATGTTCAATGTTAAGGATTGGACATATAAATGCAAGCAAGCAAGCAAGCAAGCAAGCAAGACAATTCCTGTTCTCAAGAAGCTTGTATTCTAATAGCAAAAACAGCATATCCAGTAGAGTGACCAGGGAAGAGCGTTTTGTAAAGTCAGAAGGAATGGTGGGTGGAGGAATAGGGGAATTTTTTGAGATGCCCTTGGCAGGAAGGGTGGCCTCGATTTATTTATTTCTTGTGCTCTGAGCCAAATGTGGAAAGTGGAGGGGTTGGGGGAATGGGGCAGGGAAGAAAGGGGTATGTCATGAAGACGGCCAGGGAATATCCGCATGGATGGTTGGAGTATGGTCTAGATAAGGAGACTGCTCATCAATCACTTGGGAGCCCAGGCACAAGATGAGGTGCCCTGTGGCCGGTGGACTTTGAGACTCGGGAGCAGGGAGGCATTTGGGTGGGTCTAGGTCAGGGGGGAGTTAGGTGAGCTCTAGCCAATCAGAATGAACTCAAACTGCTGGATGCTTATTTACATGTGCTCTCCCTTGAAGGGAGAAATGGAAATGGTCTCTAATGCCCCTTCTAATGAGCCCGAGTCCATGCAGGACCCCTGGAGCTCTAACGCTCCATGTTCTGACGCTCTGTGGCATTGGACTGTGAGCTTATTGAAAGCAAGAATAGTTTCTTGTCCAATCTTTGTGTCTCTCCTGACGGGGAGAGAGCGCAGGCCCTTGCTAGATAGTTGTTTCTTAATCAGTGGTGGCTGAATGAATAAATGAATAAAGGCAGGGGGCCTGCGAATTTATCTCATTTCCCCCATCCTATCCCTTCCTTTCACTTATGGAAGCAGGAAAGGTATAATTAGGGCCTGTGTCCCTGTGGGGCAACCAAGGACAACTCCTAGTGGGGAGTGGGGCTAGTGGAGGGGCTGGGATTACAAAAAGGCAGCCAGGAGTTTGGTGTAACCGTGGAAAATTGTCCAACATAAGAATAGCTCTTCTCTTTTCCTTCCTTGACAAATATAGGATGGCAAATGGAAATTGGGATGTGACTGTGTGCCCATCTGGGTGTTTACATGTATCTCTACTGTTTGCATGTATATGTATGGTGTATATGTATAGTGTATGTCTATGTGTAGTGTGTCCAGTGCTCTGGATGCAGAGAGACCCGAGTTTGAATCCTGCTTCAGACGCTTGCTAGATTCGTGATCTTGGGCAAGTTGCTTAGCCGTCGGGGGTCTCAGTTTCCTCATCTGTAAATTGGGGGGACTGGGCGCTGACATCCTCTAAAATTCCCTCCTGGCTCTGTATTTCAGATTCTTTGTGCAGTCATAAGCACTGGCTGAATCTCGGGACTGTGAGTCCGTGAATTTATTAGCATTTCTGTGACCTTGCATGTCTGTGTGCGTGTTCATGTGCATATCTCTGTGACTTTGAATATCTCCACGTGTGAAGTTGTGCATGGAGGGAGCAAGTCTATAGGGACGTTTATCCTTCTGCATGTGGTCGTGTGTTTCTGTAACTTTGCTCACGAATTTATAGATGTGCCCATTGCCTGGTTCCAGGTGAAATCATATGAGGCGATGGAGTGTCTCCATCAAGCATCCGTGCGTGCTTGTGCATGGCCACATGTCTTTTTGACTCTGTATATCTGTAGGTGAAGCTGTGTATGTGGGTCTTTGTGGGGTCTGACATTTGCTCCCCAAAAGCCAAATGGAAGGAATCATGCGCAGAGGCTGAGCATGTCGGAGAGACCTTGTGTACTAAGGTGGGGGGGAGGAGATTTGTAGAAATGCCTCCCCTTTCCCCAGGATTTGGCAAATGTTTTTCACTTTGGCTCCCAGTACATATGTGGAGAGAACTCTCCTCTGTCCCCCTGCCCCCCTCTTTTCTCAGAGGTATTCAGGTTGGCTTTGGAATCTGCCTTCGAGGTCCTATGGGGAACTCTGGTCCCTGGGCCCTTCTGCCTAGTCTGTGGTCTTGGGCCTCTGGGGGACTCCTTGGAGGGGAGGGCTGCTCTGTCAGGCTCCCCCTCCCCATCCTCTCTCGGCACAGAGCCAGCATGACAGCAGATTCCAACTTAAAGACTCTCTCGTAAAAACCAAAATGCCAAGCCCTGAGCAGCCCTAACACTCCACGGTGGAGCGCTCTGCCGCCGTGGCCGTTCTCGTGAAGGAGAGGTTTAGGGTGCACAGTGGTCCAATAACAGCCATGCGGAGCTGGCAGAGAGGATATAGCACTGCCACGGCATCCAGAGGCTCAGCCTAGGCCTGCCCGGCATTCCAGATTCTGGGCTTAGCCCTGACATCTGCCTTCTCAAAACAGCCCCTTCTGCTTAGCCGGCCCCTTGTAGGGAATCAGAGAATCACTGAACACCGTGGCTAGAAGGGAGCTTAGAAGATAGAATTTTAGAATAGGAAGCTGGTGGTGGTGGTGGTGGTGGTGTGTGTGTGTCTTCAAACACAGAATGCTGGAGATGAAAAGGGGCCTTAGAATAGAAAATGTCAGAGCTGGAAGAGATCTTAGAACCCAGAATGTTAGAACTGGGAGAGATCTTAGAACCCAGAATGTCAGAGCTGGGAGAGACCTTAGAACCCAGAATGTCAGAGCTGGGAGAGACCTTAGAACCCAGAATGTCAGATCTGGGAGAGACCTTAGAACCCAGAATGTCAGAGTTGGGAGGGACCTTAGAACCCGGAATGTTAGAACTGGGAGAGGCCTTAGAACCCAGAATGTAAGAGCTTGGAGAGATCTTAGAACTGAGAATGTCAGAGCTGGGAGAAGTCTTAGAACTCAGAATGTCAGAGCTGGGAGAGGCCTTAGAACCCAGAATATCAGAGTTGGGAGCAGTCTTAGAACCCAGAATGTCAGAACTTGGAGAGATCTTAGAACCCAGAATGTCAGAGTTGGGAGAGATCTTTTAGAACCCAGAATGTCAGAACTGGGAAAGATTTTAAAGAATGTCAGAGTTGGGCAGGGCCTTAAAAAAGAGAATATCAGAGTCGAGAGGGACTTTAGAAGAGAAAATGTCAGAGTTGGAAGAGGGTTTTAGAATATAGAATCTTGGAGCTGGAAGAGGCCTTAGAGAATATCAGAATTGGGAAAGGCCTCAGAACCCAAAATGCCAGATCTGGAAGGGGCCCTAGAACCCAGAATGCTAGAGCTGGGAAGGGCCTCAGAACTTAAAATGTTACATCTATTCTAGGAGGTACCTGTCAGAAGAGAATGTCACGGTTGAAAGGGGTTTTAGAACAGAGAATCCCAGGGCTGAGAGGGGGCTTAGAAGAGAGAATGGTAGAAGAGAAAGTACGGATTTTCAGAATGCCATTTTACAGATGAGGAAACTGAGGTGCAGAGAACTGGAGTGATTGACTCCTGGTTCTAGTTGGACAATCAATCAACAAACATTTTAAATGTCTACAGTGTACCAAATGTTGTGTTCTATTCTATGCTATTCTAGGTTTTGGAAATACAAAGACAAAAAGAAAAAAGAATGTCTGCCTTCAAGAAGTTTACATTCTACTGAGAGAAACAAAAGGTGTTCATCTAACTATATACAAAACAGACACGAAGTAAACACGAGGCAGTATTTAGGAATGAGCAGCTGGTGGATGAAGAAAAGCCCAATTAGGGAAGCAGGTGTTATGGGAGCTAAGCAATGTTAAAGACCAGTGGGGCTCAGACTGGGCAGATGTGGGCACTGGGAGCTAATCAGAGTAGAATGAAGAAGCTTAGGATGTACCCAATTGTCCTTGAGCTGATTATTTTCTTAGTATTTTGTCCCCTCGTGTACAGCTGTACCTAACTTGGTTCTTCCTTCCTAGGGCTGTGTGGAACATGGAAAGAGTCAGGGGCTTGGGGTCTGAAGACTTCATCTGGAATTTTGGTTCTGTGGCTTACTACCTGCATGATAGTAGGTGAGTGACTTCAATACTGTGAGCCTCAGTTTTCTCATCTGTTTGATGGGATATGATATTTGCCAGGACATCCTGGAAAGACCATTGGTTTCAGAGTCAGGCAACCTGTATTTGTGTCCTTGCTCTGATGTCAGCTGGATCTTGGGAAAGTCACTTGACTATATGGGCCTCTATTACCTTGTTTCTAAAATGGGTATGAGAACACATACTGTGCCTATTTCATGGCTTAGTCGGAAGGAAAGCACTTTGTCATCCTTAAAGTGGTATAGAAATCCTAATTATTGTTGCATTTCCTTCACAGTTTGTTTAAGGGAAGAGCTTTATGAAGTGCCTAGAAATCTGAGTTGACTTTGCTCCTACTATTCTATTAAATAGAATACTGGGTTTTGGCTTAGAGGAAATAAGGATCCAGAAGGGTGGGTAGGTGTTTGGAGTTATGAGCTTATAAATGGGGCCAGTGGCTTGGAGGACAGAAGATTAAGGCTTTATGGTGAGTTAGTGACAAGTTTAGAATCCTATTTCTTCCAGCATATGAGACTAAGAGATATGTTGGTAAATGTTTAACAACCAGTTTTCTGGGGGTGTCTTCTTGTTCTTGTCATCTTTGTCATCGTCATCGTTGTCTCCACCCCCTCTTCTTCTTCCTCCTCCTCCTCCTCCTTCTCCTTCTCTTCCTCCTCATCTGTAAAATGATAACCTCTAAGATGTCTAGATCTAAATAGAATCCTATTTAACTTGTGACTTTCAAATTTTGTTTTCAGACTATAATATATTTTCTGGTGTTTTTGTTAGATGTCTGACTAGTCGCTTTGATATAGCTTTTATATGGTCGAATGCCATTTTGCTTGTATTACTGTGTCCAGTATTAGTATAAAGTTCTGATATCGGATTATGACTATTCTGTCCTTAGAATGGTGCCTACCAATGCACCAAGAGCCACACAGAAGTAGTTAAAGGAGTTCCTCTGAGATCCTTATGGATTTCATATCTGTAGGATCAGATTGAAGGTCTAGAAATCTTGAGTAACTAACTCTAAATGATTAATCCTTTTTTTTTTTTTGGTTCTTCACTTATCTTTTAGGTATTTCTGAGATTTTACATTTCTTTTTTTACTATGTCCTGCTTACCTAGACTGGGAGTGGATTGAAATTTCCACTTGGAATGCTTTATGCATTATTGGGATCCAATGGAGAGATCCCCGGTGGCCTATGTAACTGAAGGGAAAAGTTGGAGAAATCTTTGTCCATATATCCCTTTAGAATGCTCTATGAGTTTTCAGGATGACACTGGAGAAAATTTACATATTAAAGGAAATCATAACCACAATTTTCACCCAGAATACAAATAGTTGGTTTCTCACATGAAGGTGAGCTTTTCCTCTCCTCTCTCTTTTTCCCTCTTCTTCACCTCCATTCCCTTCTCTTCCATATTCCCTTCTCCCACCCTTACCTTCCTCTTCTCCCTTTCCTCTTCTCCTTTCTCCTGCCCATTTCCCCTCCCCCTCCCCTTCCCCTTCCCCCTTCCCTTTCCTTCTCTTCCTTCCCCATATTTTCCCATTCTTTTCTTTTTCTGTTTTCTCTTCTCTATGACCTCCTGTTTTCCTATAATTTTCTCTTGTTTCCTTTTCTTTTCTAATTGTTTTTGGCTTAGGGAGGTTTTTATGTAACCAAGACAGGTGACAATCTATGAGAAGTTTAAAAATGTTATTTGTTGGACATGTATAGCCATGTATGTGGGGGGTGAGTGTAATCTCCAGGTTGAATGGATATGGTAAGTTTGGAGCCTTACCAAAGACTTAATTTTCACACTGTCTATAAATGGGCCAAATAGACTTTGATGACATTTTTTAATGGTTAAGATTAGAAGGCACCAGCTCAGTTAATTGGCTGGGGCAGCAAATGTTTAACTGTAGGGAGAATGTAAAGGAAGTGGGATGGGTGAAGTCTTTGATCAAATTGGAGGGTTTTCCTAAATAGTTTGATTAACAGAGTATGAAGGCATTTTCTAAACAACCTGACAGCATGGGTCATTGTATCAAGTTGATAATTAAATTGAAGAAATTCTTCAATCACCTGGCTGGGAATATGGGGCACTGATTATAGGATAAAGGCAACTTATGGGGTACAGGGAACATCCTCTTAAAATCTTTTTTTTCTTTTTTTAAAAATTCTTCACTTAAAAACACTAAATAAAATGAGCATTTCCATATAGATTATAGAACAGAAGGGAAGGATTGCACATGAAATAGTGAATCTCTATTATGTAGAACTTGCTTTCCTTTAAAAGTATGTAATGAATTCAACACGCAACTTTCAAAGCTGTCCTGCTTGTCTGTGATTCCTTCTGGTTTTCCTTCTGTTCTCTACTCATTTTTTTGGAGGCAGGGAAGGGAACTCTATTCCTAACCTCTCTTTGCATCTCACCTCACTTTCTCTCATTGGCTATAAAGAAAAACAAAACCTTTGTAGTGAATATATATAGTCAAGCAATATAAATTCCCACATTGGCCATGTCCAAAAATATATCTCATAGGTAGTTCAGTAGATAGATTATTGGGGCCTGGAGTCAGAAAGACTGGAGCTCAAATCTGGCTTCAGAAATTCAATAGCTGTGTGACTCTGGGTAAGTCATTTATGTCTGTTTGCTTCAGTTTTCTAAATTGTAAAAGGAGGATAATAACAACATTTGTCTCAAAGAATTGTTGTGAGGATCAAATGAGATAATATTTTAAAAGTAATTTGCATAATGTCTAACAAATAGTAGACTCTATATAAATACTTATTTGCTCTTAGTGAGAATCTTTTCCTTTGCTCATTCTTCATCTTGAATATGTCACCCTCTATCAAGAAGTGAGTAGTGTCTTCTTTGCCTTCAATATTCTGGAATCCTGGCTAATAATTGCATTGATCAGAGATCTTAAGCCTTTCAAAGTTTCTTTTCTTTACATTATTGTATTTGTATAAATTGTTCTCATGCTTCTCACTTTACTTTGTATCAGTTCATATAAATCTTCTCTGTATTCTCTGAAACTGTCCCTTTCATCATTTCTTATAGCACAATAGTATTCCATTACATGCATATACCATAATTGACTCAGCCTTTCCCCAATTGATAAGACTCTCTACTTATTTTCTAGTTTTTTGTCATTATAAAAAAGCTGTAATAAATATTTTTGCACATATGGGTAATTTCCTTCTTTCTTTCATCTCTTAGGTTTCTGCCCTAGAATAGGTATCACTGGGTCCATGAGGATCTTCAAATGATTGACTGAGAGGTTTAGCCACATCCCCTGTGGTCCAGAATTAGTCCTCACTTTCAGATAGTCAAGAAGAAACTCTGCTCTTGAGTGTCTTCTTACCTTTAGAGATTCACCCTGGCACCTCTTCCAGAATACACAAGGAGAGAAATTTCTCTTTCCTCTACTCTCTTAATCCCTTTCAATCAGCAAGGGCACATTGTAGCAGAAGCACACAGCTTATAGGAGACATATGCTTGCATATAGTCTGAGAGGGAAATCCAAGGACATGGACTCCTGACTAGTGGAGAGAGACAAGGAAAGAGAGAGTTGGATCGCTTAAGCTGGATCTTTCCAAGTAGGAGATGGCAACCCTCAGAACTGACTCTGAAGGTTTCCACTGAGGCATCTTCCCATGGGTCCTAAGGTAAGGTTTCTAATTTTTCTTGGAAGAGCTTGACAATGTCCTAGCCAAAGATTTTGTCCAAGTCAGAAGATGGAGACTTCAGAGATCGCCAACTATCAGAACAACATGCCCTACAGAGAGATGGCCCAGTAAATTATAGAATCCCCAGGTTGGAATGGGTCCTAGCCAAGATGTCTTTTATCAGTGAGGAGCGGGTACATTATTAGAGGACTTCAGAGCATTGGAGGTATGAGTTGCTCATATGTGGACCCCCTTATATGGGATCCTTATATGGATCATTCACTCATCCCTCTGTTGGTGCATGTATGTTGTTGGCAGTGTGTGCTCTAAGTTTATGGGGGAGAACATTCAATTGTAAATCTTCTTACTAAGCTATTCCAGTAAATGTCTTTGCTTTGAGCTAATTATATCCGTTGGCTGAGTATTAAAAAATAAATACATTATCGGGGGCTTATGAACTATAGTTTTAGGAGTATGGAGCTATTCCTAGTACCCTGAAAATCTAGGATGATCATTATTTGGGGAATATTTCTGGTTAGTTGTGGAGTAACCTAAGGAGGACTTACACTGGTGGGCTACTTGGTACCAGAGGGTAGAATTAGAGACATGTTTTGGCTCAATAAAATGAAGATTTTCTAAATAACAAGAATCCATTAGTAGACTAGATGGCACTGTTAGGTGGTGAGCTAACCATCACTGGAGATGTTCAAGACAAGGGTGGATGACATTTGTAGTTGATTTTGGGAAGAGGTTTGGACTAAATATCCCTTATGTCCCTTCTGCCTCTGAGATTTCACCTTGGGATCGCACCTCATGGGTAGAAAGGAGAGGATGGGAATCAGCGTCAGCTATCTCTATCCAGATGTTTGAACCTGGCCCTGATCACTGTCCCCCAGAAGCCCCTCTTAGAGTCTAGGTCTGGATCTGGAATGGACCTGTTTGTTAGTCAGTGGATGAGAGGGTGGTCTAGAAAAGCAGAATGGAGGGGAAGGCATTTGGGCCTTAAAGGATAAGGAGAATGCCCTCAGATACCCTGAGATATGGAATTTTGGGGGCTGCTGCTGCTCACGTTGTTCCTGCTGGAGCTGAATCCTGGGTTTAACTGGGAACATTTACCTGCCAAAGAGAATCAAGTGCAGGAAGTGTCTGCTGGGAAGAAATACTGTTTAATTTTAAGGTTCTGGTCTACTCTTAAATGTATTCCTCCTGGCAGCTGCATTGAAGTGAAGCTATTGAGCTTTCTTTTCTTATGCCAAAATCACAGCCATTTTTCCCTGGGAAGGAAACCGAACCGCAGACAGTTTTACTCATTAAATACTTTTTTCCCCCCTTAAATCTGTTTTCATAATTTTTTTTGCATGAACAGAAAAGTAATAAGGCTGATATTGAAATAAACAAGGCATTTGCAATAGGAAGGTTGGAGCAGATTTGGGAAGGAGGGGAAGAAAAGGGAGGGAGGCGTTGGGAACGTCCCAGCATTTCCATACGGGGGCTGCTCACCAACGTCTAAGGCAGGAGAGGCAGGGAGTGTTCCTGCGAGAAACCTTCTGAACAGGGACTCTGGAGGTGGGGAGAGCTATTCTAGGTCACAGAACCACAGAACCTGAGATTTGGAAGGGACCTCAGCATGAAAGCCACTGAATGTCATATCTGGGAGGGAATTCAGAACATTGAGTGTCAGAGCTGGGAGGGACCCTAGAACCCAGAATGCCAGAGCTAGTTGGATTTTAGAACTCAGAATGTCAAAGCTGGTGGGATTTTAGAACTCAGAATGTCAGAACTGAGAGGATATTGAATTGAGAATATTAGAGGGGGCAGCTAGATGGTTCAGGCCTGGAAATGGAAGGTCCTGGGTTCAAATCTGACCTCAACTACTTCCTACATGTATGACCCTTAGCAAGTCACTTAATCCCAATTGCCTAGCCCTTACCACTCTTCTGTCTTGGAACAATTCACAATATTGATTCTAAGATGAAAGGTAAGAGTTGAAAAAAGTCTTTAGATAAGCAGGGTTGTTTTTGTTATACCAATATTTATAAAGTTCCCTACAATTTACTTTTTTTTCTGGCCTCCTGTGAAACTTTCATTCAGGATATGTTCATCAGACAAATCTGTGGAAACAGATTTGATCTATCATTTTTGTTTAACAATAGGTCAGTATTAGAAGAGAATCATGGATCTTTATTGGCACCAGGGACCTCAGAGATCCTACTGACCCTATTTGTTTTACAGATGAGGAAGTTGTAATCCAGATAAGTATGAAATTGGAGTTCAGAAATCCAATCTAGAGGCTCGCTCAAGGTCACTTAGTGAGTGAGTTGCTAAATTAGGTCTATTTAAAGAGAATTTCCTGTGTGCTAAGCCCTATGCTGGCATTGGGGTGAGGAGGAAACCAGAGGAAGAGAAACCCTAGTCCTTGTATTTGAGGAATTCACACTTGTATTGGGAGAAGTAATGCTGTGGAAAGAGCAGTCAAGAGATTTCTGCCTGGGCCTTGGTTTCTCCAATCATTGGCTGTGTAATGATGGGATCTGAAATTCTTTTGGCCTCAGTTTTTTCATTTACAAAATGAGGATCATCATTTCTACCTTCCCAACTTATCAAGGTTGGTGTGAAGATCACTTGAGTTGGAATTCCTTAGGAGATCATGAGTTCCCTATCATAGGAGGTATTCCAGGAGAAGCTTGGATGAAGATATAGAGGGAGATGCCGTTCAGACACAGGCTGGATGGTCTCTGGAGTCCCTCTTTGCTCTGAGATGCTGCGATTCTGTGGGAAATGTGAGTAGAGTGCTTTGAAAATGAGAGACAAATAGGCGCTCCTATTATAAGGCATCATAAGATATTTTGAGAATGGTATCAAAAAATTAAGGGTCAGTCTCACTGTTCAGGCTGCTGACTAAGTGCTTCAAAGGTTCAGAGAATTGGTTCCATTCAACAAACATGTGTTAAGCACCACCTGCATGCAGGGCTTTGAGGGAAAGTAGGGGTGAGTCAGGGAGGAAGTGACACCTTGAATAATGGCTAGGATTTGGACAAACAAAAGTGGGGGTGGGGAAAGGAAGGCATCCTTATGGGAAAGGAACAAGAGTTCCCTGTGTAGGGGACAGTGAAGGAAGACACTGAGTGATGTTTGCAGAGAAGGAAGAGATCAGGATGGTGAGGTAGGCTGAGGACAGGATGTGGAAGGCCCTGAATGCCAGGGTTTGGCCTTGGTCCATTAGCAAGGGCTGAAAATGGAATAACACTGAACTGGGAGTCAGGACACCTGGCTTTAAGTACCCACAGCTGCCATTTGCTAGGTGTGTGACTCCTTTCTGAGCCTCGGTCTTCTCACTGGTAAAATAGTTGGATTAAATGCTTTCTGAGGCTCTTTCGGATTTTGCCAACCCGAGTCTCTCTCAGCCATTGGAGTCTCTGAAGTTGGATAGTGAGGAGCACGATCCTGTAGATTTGCCCTCCTCTGCTCCAAGAGAAAACCAGAAGTTATATCCAGGTAGGCTGCCCTGAAAGCCAGGAAGCTGCTGGAAATTGTCCTCTCCCTTAGTCTCCCTGTGGTAGGGGAAAGCCACAGTAATGTAACTACTGGGTGGATGGAGCCCAAGCTGTTCACTGGGTTGGGACAATGGCCACCCTCAGTTGTGCGCTTCTCTTGGACCCTGTGGTTGGCCTTTGGAATCTGACTTAGTACGAGGGGAGAGAAAAGAAATGGATCTTTCCAAGACAAAGCCCAGAGAGAGCCTAGGTCAATTCAGAAATGCAGCAACAGCCCTGGCAATGGCCTAAAAAAGACCCTGTCCTGGCTCTACCCGGCTTCTGCCCCAGGAGCTTACAGGAGGAGACAATAAGAAGTGGTTTAGAATGTAGAATATAGACAGTCAGAGCCAGATGGAAACTCAGAATCCAGAATGAGAGAGGTGGAAGGGAATTCAGAATCCAGAAAGTCAGGACTGGATGGGAACTCAGAATTCAGAAAGTCAGGGCCAGAAGGGATTTTGGAATCTAGAAAACGAGGGCTGGATGGGAACTCAGAATCTAGAAAGTGAGGGCTGGAAGAAACCTTCGAATTCAAAAAGTCAGGGCTGAATGGAAACTCAGAATTTAGAAAATGAGGGCTGGATGGGAACTCAGAATCCAGAAAGTCAGGGCCAGAAGGGAATTTGGAATCCAGAAAGTCAGGGCTGGAAGAAACCTTAAAATCCAGAAAGTCAGGGCTAGAAGAGAACTCAGATTTTAGAAAGTCAGGGCAGGAAGGAAACTCAGAATTGACAGTCAGAGCCAGATGGGAATTCAGAATCTACCAAATCAGAGCTGGAAGAAACCTTAGAATCCAGAATGGAAAATGATGGAGCAGGTCCCTGTGAGGGTCTTCAAAGAGGAGGGAGCATTTTAGTTAAACCTTGGAGGCTGGACTGGGCTACAGTAGGAAAGGATGAGTTAGAGAAGAAAGGAGGGCGTTCTTCGCTTAGAGACGACTGAGAGCAAACAAGCATGGAGGCAGTTGAATACAGGAAGCGTTCAGAGGATAACGAGTAAGCCAATTTGGCTGGAGTGGAGCGAATGATACAGATAGGAAGGGGAAGTCAGATTGGCCTGGAGTGCCAGCCTAGGAAGGCTTTAAAACCCGAGAGCTGCCTTTTCGAGCTCATTTAGTTTGGTCCCTGGCCTGAAGCACGAATCCCCTCTCTGATTTGGGGAGAATGTGACATCTCTGACCCTGGAATACGTTTTGAGCCCCGAGCCGCGGCCGGGAGAGAGGGGAGGAGCCCGGTTCCTCCCACAGCTTCTGAAAATGCATTTGTTTCTGGGTGAAGGAACAGCGCAGCAGCCGGCTAGAGGCCAGGCTTGGGTGGAAGCGGGGCTGGGGGAGGCTGCGGCTCTCCAAATGTATTCCGAGGCGCCGAAGAGAGCGCTTCCCTCCGCAATTCAAGGCTGTCTGAGTCCTCACCTGTAGATCTGCCGATAAACTTATATCATCCACCTGCAGGTTTCTCGGGGGCCCGGGTGGCAGCTCTGGCTGCTGCTGATTTACCGCCAGGGCCCCAAATGGATTAAATCACCCAGAGTCATTTGAATTTTACCCAGCCTTGTCACACAAATCTCAGAAAACTGCTGTCTTGCATGAGAACTTTCTTCTACTTTGTGGAAACTGGAGAGAGACTTGGAATCAGGCTGGGTAATAAGGGAACCGAGAAGCGGCCGTGTCGCCACTGCCGCTGCTGCCGCCGCCACCACCGCCGCCGCCGCCGCCGCCATGGTGGCCTTTGTGTTTCTTGGCCTGAGAATGGCAGAGGGCAACATTCCCTCCCGGGAAACTTTTCCCTCCTGATGCTGGGCTAGTATCTCAGGGGAGGGCAAGGAGACTCATTTTGCAGGGCCTGGGGAAAAGATTAATGATGTTTCTAGTTCTGGGCAAGACATTCTTTACTATAATATATAATATTATAACATAACATATTATATTATAACAACAATACAATTATTATATATAATAATTAATAAATAATATAATAATATAATATTATAATAATACTGCACACACACATATATGTATTTAACTTAAATTTTAAAATTTAGCTGTTTTTCAGCTGTGTCTGATTCTTCATGACCCCGTTTTTTGTTTTTTTTTTTTTTGTTTGTTTGTTTGTTTTTTTTGGCAAAGATACCGGAATGGTTTGTTCAACTGTTCAATCATTTTTCAGTCCTGTCCAACTCTTCATGACCCTATTTGGGGTTTTCTTGGCAAAGATACTGAAGTGGTTTGCCATTTCTACTCATTTTGTAGACAAGGAAACTGAGGCAAAAAGGGTTAAATGACTATATATACACATATATACATGTATGTGCTCATATGCATATATTTTATATTATATATGTTACACATATACATATTGCCAGTTATCATTATTGAGTTCCTATTTAATTAGACCTGAGCTCAAACCTGGCCTCAGACACTTAGTAGCTATGTGACTCTGGACAGGTCACTTGACCCTGTTTACTTCAATTTCCCTAGCTCTGTGACCCTGGGCAAGTCAGTTCAGAAGGAGAGGGCAAACCACTCCAATATCTTTGCCAAGAAAACTCCAAACGGGGTCATGAAGAGTCAGACATGACTGAAAAATGATTGAACAACAATAATAATAAATTCAATGACTGTGTGTATAATGTAGAGTACGATATTGCAGAGGATACAGAGAGATATTGGCTTGACCAGAACTTAGCTTTCAAATGGCTTAGATTCTAACTTGAAGAGACTTGAGGGATACAGAAAAAAGGTAGGTAGTATTAGAATTCCATCAGGTTTGCAAGTCCTTGGGCTGTATCTTGCTTTGTGTTTCTAGGATGACCCTTAAGGACCTGCATGCATTAGGAACTTAATGAATGTTTGCTGAATGCTATTATTTCTATACCACGTAGCAATATGCTCTGAGTACAAGATATAGAATCATAGAATGTTCTAACTGGAAAAGCCTTTAGCGGTCACCTGGTCCAATTTTCTTTCTTTCTTTCTTTCTTTCTTT
>NC_058132.1:79236449-79245453 GCF_016433145.1 Gracilinanus agilis | reverse complement strand
TATTGGCTCCTAGGTGGAAGAGTGGTAAGGGTGGGCAATGGGGGTCAAGTGACTTGCCCAGGGTCACACAGCTGGGAAGTGTCTGAGGCCGGATTTGAACCTAGGACCTCCCGTCTCTAGGCCTGGCTCTCAATCCACTGAGCTACCCCGCTGCCCCCCTTAGTATCAATTCTAAGACAGAAGGGCAAGGGCTAGGCAAATGGGATTAAATGATCCAGCTGGGTCACACAGTTAAGAAGTGTCTAAGCCAGATTTGAACCCAAGTCCCTGTAACTCCAGGCATGGCACTTTCTCCACTATGGCATCTAGCTATTCCCAGTCCTCTCATTTCATAGATAAAGAAACTGAGGCTCAGAGGAAGCAGGTGACTTGCCCATGGTCATACAGATAGTAGATAGCAATGTTGAAATTTAAAACCTAGTCTTCACCCTCCAAATTTAGGTCAGTCGTGGTTGGGTCTTGAGATAGGGAGATGGGCTGGTTGGTTTCTGGAGGTCCTGGGAGTCTGTGACTGATCTAGGTAGATTCATGAGAGGCCAAGGGAGAAGCACTAATTCAAGCAAGCACCCCAGGGTCTTTGCCTTGTTTCCTCTTCTAGCCCTACCTAGCCCAACTTAACCCAAATCAACCCAGTGCCACCCACCATCTTATTCTGCTGCTATCCCTGTCCCCCTAACCCTGGAAGCCTTAGTGCAAATTCTTTAATTGGGTCAATTGCTTTGGGTGTTCTAAGGGTCTAATATCTTCTTCAAGGTCTCCAGAATAATCTCTTGTGACTCCTTTGTTGAGGTCAAAGCCAGTCATCTTCCCCAAATGCTTTGGGGGGAAATTCTAATGATAATTGTGTTTCTGTAGCACGTTGACTTATTAAACTCTTTAATTTTTTTTAAACAAAAAGTCCATGAAATAGGTATTGCAAGTGTAAGCCAAGTAGCAAAATCCCATTGGAATGGGCCTTTCTCCTTATTGGTAGAGATCAGTTTCCTGGCTCTTACTCTTATTATGACCTTGGGCAAGTCTCTTGGCTTCATCTGTAAAATGAGAGGTTGGACTTGGTGGTCTACAAGGTCCTTTCTATCTCCAAATCTATGTTGTTGTGATCTTGTTCAATAAGCCCCTGTGACCCCAAACCAGAAATATCATCCCAGATCTGGTCCTGATACATCTTAGGACCACAGATTTAGAATTGGAAGGGATTTAGAGGTCATTTAGCCCAGTCACCTTTTACAGGTGAGGAAACTGGGGCTCAGAAAAATTAGGTGACCTCTTCCAGATTATATACTTCATGAGTGACAGGGACAGGATTTGAACCAAAGTCCTCAGATTCCAAATTCCCTGCTGTTTGTTTTATTTCTCTTTTTCCTTCCATTCCCCAACTCTCCCAACTAAGCTCCTTGAATGCAGATGGTTGCTGTTGTTCAGTCTTTTCAGTCATGTCCTGCCCTTTTTGACCCTATACAGGTTTTTTCTTTTGCAGAGATACTGGAGTATTTTTCCATTTCCTTCTCCAGTTCATTTTCCAGAGGAGGAAACTGAGGCAAACAGGATTAAGTGAATTGCTCAGGGTCACACAGCTAGTAAGTATTTGAGGTCAAATTTGAATTCAGGTCATCCAGTTTCTAAGTCCAGAGCTTTAACCACTTGCCTCTAGGGGAGGTACTGTTTTTTTCATTTTATCTTTGTATCCTGAACTTCGAACAGTACTTATTGCTGCTTAGACCTGTGATTTCACCAGAGTAGAGAACTCACAAAAAGGGAACATATTCTTTTAAGCAGAATAATAGCTGCCTTGGACATGAGAGGCTAAATAATTACCTATGGTTGCACAGCTAGTATGGGTTAAGAGGCAGATTCTGGACCCAGGTGTACCTGCCAACCTGGTTTCTTGTTTAAAGTAGGTGCTTAATAGATGCTTCTTGGAGTGGAATGTCACCTATTCCATGAAGCCTTCCTTAATACCCTCTGGACTTGGAGAAAGGAAGACCTCAATCCTGCCTCAGACATTTATGAGCTGTGTAACCCGGGGCAAGTCACTTAAACTTTTTCAGCTTCGAATCTCCTGGTCTATAAAACAAAGCATGGGACTCAATGACCTCAAAGGTCCCTACTCACTCTAAATCTAGGATCCTAGAATTCTTCCCCTCAGATTCCAGGGAAGGGGGCATGTTTTACACTTCTCCAATGCATTTGCAAAAAAAATTTATATATCTATATCTATATCTATATCTATATCTATCTATATATATAAATAAACTCAACTTCCATCTTAAAGTCAATACTATATATTGGTTATAAGGCAGAAGAGTGGTAAGGGCTAGGCAATGGGAATTGTGATTTATCTAGCTAGGAGGTATCTGAGGCTATTTTTGAACCAAAGACCTTTTGTCTCCAGGCCTGGTTCTCTCTTCACTGGGCCACCTAGCTGTCCTCACTTGTCTTACATTCTTATTTATACTAATTACCTGTATATATCTTGCCTTCTCACAAGACTGTGAGCTCCAGGAAGGCAGAGAAAATGGTTTATCTAAACCTTGTTATCTCCCCTGAAGTGGAGTACAGGAAGGACTCTGCACACAGTCAGAACTGAAGACATATTTATTAAATTGTGGAATCTAGTTGTCTAGAAAGGTAATCAAATATTGTGGTAGAGAGAACACTAAATTTAGAGTCAGGAAGAGCCAAGTTCAAAACTTGTCTTAGACCAGCAAGGAAATCCTGTAATAATTTTTTTCTGTGCTTCAGTTTCTCATCTACAAAATTATGGGGTTGGACTCTGTGGCCTCCAGGGTCCCTTCCAGCTCTGAATTCACTAGTCGATATACACTCTTTTCTTTTCCCAAATCAAGTCTCCCTTATTTCTCCAAGGCAAGCCTGAAGCCACCTGGGGAAGGAGTGTTAGATTGGCTTAGTTAACCTAGTCTGCTGTAAATACTTTATTTCCCTGAGCTCCATCTTGGAAAATATGCTTGAAACAAACAATTTATGAAGGTAAGAAAACATACATAAACTCATTAACTCACATGTATGCACACCAAACTTTCCATAACTTGAGAAGCAACTGGAGAACTGAGCCACCTACAGACTTAATTGCTGAGTTGGGGCTGGTCTGTGTTGTGGGAGGAGGGAAGGGAATGTTCTCTCTCTGATCTCTGCTTCCCGCAATTCATTTGGGCAAGTCCATCCTTAAATGGATGGAGAGCTGAATGATAAATGGTCAGAAGGGCTCCAGAGCTCTGGGTTCTAGGTGTGGTTCTGTCACTTACTGCCTATCTGTGTGTGCTACATAAAGCAGAAACCCCACCAATACTTGTGGAATGAACTAGCTATAAAAGTTGGGATTCTGTGGTTCCTAGTTCCTTCCTTTCTAAATTGAGGGAGTTGGACTAGATCATCCTTAAGATCCTTTCATGCCTTGATATTCTATGTTCTGAAGACACTTCTAGCCTTGACATTCTGTGTTCTGTTGTCTCCTAGTTCTAAGATTCTATATTTTATTATCTATGATTCCTCTCTAATATAACATTCCATGCTCCAGGGTCTTTTGTAGCTCTTTAAGGACTGATATTCCATGTTCTAAGGTTCCCTCCAGCTCTGACATTTTATGTTCCAAGATCCCTTTGTAGCTTTCATATTGTGTTCTTGAGAGCCGTTTAACACTTAATATTCTGTTCTAAGATTCCTTCTAGCTCTGACATTCTATATTCTATGGTCCCTTTGTAGCTCTGATATTCCATGCTCCTAGGAGCCCTTCACAGTCTAATATTCTATGTTCTAGGTTCCATCCAGTTGACATTCTATGTTCTGTGGTCCTTTTGTAGCTTTGATAGTCTCTGCTTCAGGGGCACCTACATAGCACAGTGGATAGAATGCCAAGCCTGGAGACAGCTCCTGGGTACAAATCTAACCCCAGAAACTTCTTAGCTGTGTGATCCTGGGCAAGTCATTTAATCCCAATTGTCCAGCCCTTACCATTCTTCTGCCGTGGAAAAGATATTGATTTTAAGACAGAAGATTAGATTTATTAAAAAAATTAAAAAAGAGCCCTTCAAGGTCTAATATCCTGTTCTAAGGTTCTCTCCAGCTCTGACATATTATATTCTAAGGTTCCTTTTTAAAATGTGCTTTAAGGGCCTTTCCAGATCTGACAGCATATGTTCTAAGGTTCTTTCTAGCTCTAACATTCTCTACTGTTTACTCTGAGGCCCCTTGCTAGCTTTAAGAGTCTCTGTTTTAAAGTTCCTTCTAGCTCTAATAAATCGGTGTTGTAAGGTCCTTTTTTTAGTTCTGACATTCTAGATTTCAATGTCCCTCCAGACTCTGACATTCTGTATACTATGTTTAAGCTTTCTTTTAGTTTTGACAGTCTGTCATTCGGTGATATGGCAGGCCCTAGTGTAATTAGATCAAACAGATTCAATAGTGCAGGGTGGGAAGGTGCCCATCAGACAGTATAATGAAATTAGACTAGAAAAGTTAATGGGAGTTCATGGGAATTGGTTAGGAAAAAGGGAAGTGGGAGAAGGTCTCCAGATTCAGAATCTAGACCGGAAGGAACCTAATGATGTCTTTGTTATGTTTTTTTTTAACCTTTACCCTTTGTCTTAGAATCAATATTAGGTATTGGTTCTAGGAAGAGTGGAAAGGGCTAGGCAATCAGGGTTAAGTGACTTGCTCAGGGTTACGTAGCTAAGAAGTGTCTGAGGTCAGGTCTGGCTCTCTATCCACTGAGCCACCTACCTGCCCCCTGTTATGTCTTGAGATGCTTGCTAGGAGGAAGATGTCCTTGAGGGATAGTAAGGAGGTCCAAGACCAAGTTAGATGGGGATGGGTAGGGCTAGAGGAGAAAAGAGTTTAGATTCCTCTCTAGCCTGCCACAAGACCTAGTAATTCATAGATTCCAAGAACCTCTAGGAGCCATCTAGGGCCGTAAGCTCTGATTCTGAATTTGATATTTATTGGTTTTGTGATCTTAGTCAAGTCAGTTTCCTTCTTATCTTAAGGGCAGGCCATATCTGACGTGGAGTCAGAAGACATGTTTTTGAGGGTTGGCTGTATCTCTCTGGTCTGTGACCATTGGCAAGTCATTTAACCTTTCTGGGCCTCGAGATCCTTAAATGAGAAAGGAAGGCTTTGTACTAGATGTTCTCTGGGTTTTTTTTTCCTGCTCAGATCCTCTGGTATTGCCAGAAGGGCCAGTTTAGTGTGGTCAGTCAGTGAAAAAAGCATTTATTAAGCACCTACTATTGCCAGGCACTGTGAAAAGCACCCACGGTAAAAAGAAAGGTTGAAGGTCTCAAGGAATTCATGGGATAAATGGGGGAGACCACCCGCAAACAACTACGTACAAACAAGATTTATACAAGATAAACTAGAGATAATCAATAGAGGGAAGGCATTGTCATTAAGGGGCAGCTAAGTGGCACAGTGGCTAGAGTGCCAGACTCATCTTCCTGAGTTCAAATCTGACCTCAGACACTTAGTGATTGTGTGACTCTGGGCAAGTCACTTCACCCTGTTTGCCTCAGTTTCTTTATCTGTAAAAATGAGCTAGAGAAGGAAATGGCAAACTATTCCAGTACCTTTTCCAAGAAAACCCCAAATAGGGGTCATGAAGAGTTGTACATGACTGTAAAATGACTGAAAAACAACCATCATTAAAGGGGATCAGGAAAGGCTTCCTGTAGAAGGTAGGATTTTAGCTGGAACTTGAAGGATGTCAATGGTAAAAAGAGTGCTAGACTTGGAGCCAAGGGGAGCCATAAACTCTGATTCTGAATTTGATATTTATTGGTTGTGTGATCTTAGTCAAGTCAGTTTCCTCACCCCAAAATGAGAATACTAATACTTAAAATTTTTTTTCTGTTTGAACCTTTACCTTTTGTCTTAGAATCAACACTAAGTATTGGTTCCAAGGCAGAAGAGCAGTAAAGACTAGGCAACTGGGGTTAAGTGACTTGCCCAGGGTCACACAGCTAGGAAGTATTTGAGGTCAAATTTGAACTCAAGAACTCCCATCTCCAGTCCTGGCTCTTTATCCATCAAGTCACTTAACTGTCCCAATAATAAGACTTTCTGTACCTACCTCAGACCTTTCAAGTCCCATCATGAGGTTGCTATAATATTTAGTAGAGGCAGCTAGAGGACTCAGTGGATAGGGCTCTGAGCCCAGACTTACAACGAATTGAGTTCAGATATGGACTCAGATACTTATTAAATGTGTGCCGATGGGCAGGTTACAACCTCTTTTGCCTCAGTTCCCTGGAGAAGAAAATGGCAAACCACTCCATTGTCTTTACCAAGAAAACGCCATAAAGGGGTCATGAGGAGTCAGATTCAAGTCAACCAAAAACCAGTTATTACTATGACTTTTAGTTGCTATGATTTCTGTCTCCATTTGGAAGAAGAAGGATTAAACTTCTTTTCCATGGACTTGGAGGACAGAATTAGCTTTAACAGTGGAAATTTCAGGGAAGAAAATTTCTGCTGGGTCAAAGGAAGAACTTCCTGACAGTGAAGAGTTAGACAGCAATGGAATGAGTTGTCTTGGGGGTGTCGTGATCTCCCCATCCCTGGTGGTGTCCAAGCAGCCTGGATGCTGTGGCTTTGTGCTTCGATGGGCAAGCTGGGCTAGACGCCCTCTGGAAGCCTCTTTCATCCCAAAGATTCTAGGATCCACAGGTGTTGCTTCTTGCTTCATTGTACTAATCCTGGTAATCCGTTGAGTGCCCAGGAGCCCTCCTCAACTGGCTTAATGGGCTCCAGGGAAAGTCCTGGTGGAGGATCAGCCCCTGAGCTCTGGGGCTTCTTGTGGGTGGCACAATGAACC
This sequence comes from Gracilinanus agilis, assembly GCF_016433145.1. Lineage (NCBI taxonomy): Eukaryota > Metazoa > Chordata > Mammalia > Didelphimorphia > Didelphidae > Gracilinanus > Gracilinanus agilis. Next base: position 79,238,627 of record NC_058132.1, on the reverse strand, counting down.
CTTTTCTGGCTGGTTCCCTTCTAGCCACTATTCTCTCAAAGCTGAGTTCCTGGTGTAGGAAAGGGCTGGGTGGCTTCTCTTGGACCACTCTGCCTGAGACTGAAAGCCAGCCGGTTGGCACGGTCTGCCTGGGAGCCACCGCCAGCTTCCTTTGGCACTTTATTGGCAAAGGCGATGACATTTATTTCAGTTAGGTGGGTGGAGCTGTTAGGCAAACTCCCTGCTCTCCCCATTCGCTGATGAATATTCATGTCTCGAGCAATCTGCATCAGCCAGACTTTCCTAGTGTTTTTCCTTCCCCCCACCTTCCTTTCCTCATCCCTTTTCTCTTCTTTCTTCCTCTCTCCTTCTCCCCCATCTTTAAATACTGTAGCTCGGTCTAGGCTCGAGGGACAGACGTTCATCTGTTTGGGACGAGACCCATCTTTTCATGCCCAGGCAGTGAGCAGAGCATGGAGGTGGCAGGCTTGATGTTCACCCTCGTCTCTCACTTGATAGCGGTCCTGGTCCTGATTCATTTCACCTTTGTGAGCCTCAGTTTCCTCCTGTGTGAAATGGGAATAATAATACTTGCGTAGCCAAAGTGGTATTCCTAACAAGTCAGATCTGACTCAGAAAATCTCCCCTGGCTCCCTATTTCCTCTAGGCTCAAAGGCAAACTCGCATTTAAAGCCCCCCACCCTCTGAGCTCCCACTGACCTTTCTAGTCTTATTTGACCTCAGATTCCCCTTCATGTACTCTCTGTTCAAGTCAAACTTGTCTTCCCGCTATTCTCTGCCCATGATTGCATCTTCTGCTTCCTTGCCTTTGTATAGGTTGTTCCCCTGTGCCTGGAATGCTCGCCCTCACCTCTGCCCCTTAGAATGCTGAGTTTCTTTCAAAGCACAGGTTGTTGTTGTTGAGTCATTTCAGTTGTGTTTGACTCTTCATGACTCCATTTGGGGTTTTCTCCGCAAAGATAGTGGAGTGTTTTTTCCCATTCCATTCTCCATTTTACAGATGAGGAAACTGAGGCAAAGAGGGTTAAATGACTTGCCCAGAGTCACACAACTAGTTAAGTGTCTGAGGCTGGATTTGAACTCAGGGCCTCCCGATTGCAGGAACACTGTAGCTGTGGCCACCTCCTGATTCTCCTGGTCATTACCGCTTTTTTCTTTTGAAATCACTGCCTTATATTGTACACACTTTGCATTTGCTTAGATGTGTGTTTGTTGAACCCCCAGCCTGGAGAAGGTAAGCCCCCTGAAGGTAAGGATTATTTAATTTTTTTTTTTCTTCATAGCTCTAGCACTTTGCATAGTGTCTTGCACCCAGCCATACTTGATGGGCGTTTGCTGAAACTAACAGAATGGAGAAAATGCTTTAAAAACCTTCAAGTTCTATAGAGACAGCAGTTATTACCATCATGCTGATTTGTATAGTCTTTGGAAACACAGGCCCTGGAGAAGAGGTGCCGGGACCGAGGACGCTGTGTCTCTGCTGTGGAACCTGGACAAGGCCAGCAGCTGGGGGGAGACAATGGGCTGGAAGAGAAAAGATGCCAGACTTTGATTCAGGAGGCCCGAGTCTGAAGGCCAGCTCTGACCCTTAGCAGCTGTGCTCTTGTATAAGGCACAGAGCTCTGACCCTCTCAGAAATGTGTAAAATCGAGTGTCCTACTCAAATGGTTGGCTTTGGAAGGGCTGGGATGAAGCATGCACTGTGTAAACCTTAGAGCACCCTAGAAAGGGATCTAAGATTCTTATTCTCGGGGGCTTGGGCCGGGGGTGCCCATGGGCAGCAGGGCAAAGCAGCTGGGAAGTGCAGAGGTCCTATTCTGCTTGGCCTCCAAGGCTGTTGTGGGGATCAGGTGGGGCCCCTGGGCACATGCCAAATGGGATGATAGAGGGTCATAGGCTTGACCACCTGCTTTCTGACCAGCCTTGTGTCATGCTTAGATGTATGATTCTATGCTGTCTCCTCATTAGAGGGGGAGCTCCCAGAGGGCTAGCTTTTTGCCTTTCTCTGTAGCCTGGCACCTAGACAAGTGCTTGGTACATAGTAAGCATTTAATGTTTGTTGACTGACTGACTTGTGGGGTCTCTCTGTGGAAGGAGAGCAATGTTGTCCTCTTTATTCCTTCTTTCCTTCCTTTCTTCCTTCCTTCCTTCCTTCTTTCCTTCCTTCCTTCCTTTCTT
>NC_058132.1:79183677-79235949 GCF_016433145.1 Gracilinanus agilis | reverse complement strand
ACTCGGCCCAGTGCCTCTCGGACCCACCCCACTCCTGGTTGCTCTCTTCCCCTCCACCCCAACCTGGAACCCCGCCCCTTCGGTCAGAGCCCCTCCCTGGGCCCCTTCCCCAAGCCTGGTCTGCCCTCTCAGCTGCCGGGGTTCTCCTCTGACCCTGGGCCTGGGCCAAGACCCTCCGGGCACATAGTAGGCATTTTGAATTGAAAGCCTCCCCGGGGCTCCTCGGGCCTCTAGCGCTAAAGGTGAGGAGGAATTAAGAGGTGTGGATTGGGCCTTCTGACCCAAAAGAGAGCGTAATTGATTTAGCCGGATCTCTTCCGTTTGCAGTCAGAGAAACTGAGGCCCTTAGGGTATAAGTGACTTGGCTCGTCGCAAAGGTAGCAGGGCTAGGATTTGAACAAAATGGATTTAGAGCCCGCAGGGACCTTTATAGCGTGTCTGGTCCAAACTTTTCATTTTACAGATGAGGACCCTGAGGCCCCAGGGTCACACTAGTGACAAAGTGTGGCAGAACCCGGGTATGAAGCCAGGAAATAGGATTCCAAATCCCACTGTCCCCTAGGCCAGGTCCTCTGACTCTCTCTCCAGAATCATTCCAGCACCTACTCCAATGGAAGTGCCTTTTGTCTCCTGGGTGCCTAGCCCGGGATGCCTAGTGACCACAAGTTAGATCCCACAGTTTGGGGCAGGAGGGCCTTAGCTTAACTATGGTCAAGGACAGAGGCATGTGATTTTCTCAGGTCACAGGGCAGTCAGATTTAAGTCAGGAGGGGTCCTCTGAGGCTGTAATCTCCTCATGGTACAGGTGGGGAAACTGAAGCCTGGAGACTCGTCTAAGGTCATCTTTGGGGCTATTGGAACCCATGCTTCTGACTGCAGTCAGTGGTTTTCTACTGAATCGGGAGGCCTCCCAGCTTTGTCATTTTACATGAAGAAAACGAAATGACTCTGAGATTGAGAGAGCAAAGGGACTCCCCCAAGGTCATACGAGGAATATCTACTTCTCTCTAGGTGACTTGAGAGGTGGAGGACATATTCTTGTGACTCACAGTGGTGACAGCAGGAAGGAGGATCCTGGGGATGGATCTGTGACCTTCCAGAGTTCTTTATTTAAAAGTTCTGAGCTCCAGGAGGAGGGTGTGTATGTGAGTGAGGAGGGGGGGGTGGGGAAGTGGCAGCCCAGAAGGGACCCGCCTTCTCTCTCCAAACTACCCTCAGGCCCCATCTCTGACACCAAAAATATCCTGACTCTACTGCCTCTGTTTCCCCAGTGCCCAGAAATAGCCTTGACCTTTGGGGCCCTGGGGAGAGCCTGGTGATCCTTGATCCCTTGATCCCAGGACTTTTAGAGAAGTCTAAAAAGGAGAAAGGCCAGTGGCCGGGGGGTGGGGTGTTGGAGCTTTTTTTGCTCCAGCCTACTCCTGTGCCATAGGAGGCTGGGTGACTGCCTGCCTGCTGCCAGTGACACCCTGTCCCCTCCAATGCTTTGATACACCCCCACCAGGGGACGATGGGGCTTGTCACCAGAAATAAATAGCCCCTGAGTGTTTAGGGGAGGGAAAGGGAGGGAGGTGAGGAGGCTCTGCTGGGACTGTTTGCAAAATAAAGGGACAACAAACTGATCCTGGAAATAACCTTCCAGATAAACTGGCTCCAGGGACAATTAAGAACAGAAATTCAAGTCCCAGGAGAGATTCCCCTCCCTCTGTCCCCCTGTGAGGCTCTTGGCCTCTAATTCTGCTTCTCTTTTTGAGGCCTAAGTGGGGTTCAGAGCAGGGTGCTAAATTTATTCTGAGCCCTGTGGTGAAGGAAAACTTGGCCTGGGAGGCTTTTCATGTGGTCAAGGGGCAGATCCTTTCTAGTGTCTGTATACCAGTTTTCTTATTTGTAAAATGAGGGGGTTGGCCTAGATGGTCTAAATTTCCTTTCAGCTGAAAGGATCTATGAGGAGGCATCAATAGTGGAGGGTCTGAACCTCTGGATACTGTCTTGTGGTCTGGCCTACTGGAGAGAGCCTGACCATTTAGAGGGAGGGGATTCTGCCCTGGGAAGAGGCGGGAACCTTGGGCAGAAGGGGAGCATCCAAGAATGGAATAGATTCCTGGATCCTGGTCCTTGTGGGAAAAGAGTGAAGAAGAAACTAAAGATTCACAGCTTACTGAAGGAGGCTGAAATATTTGTCTTTATCACTTGTTAAGGGGTTCAGTTATTGAAAGGCTGGGCCCTAGGGGATGGAATGGCAGGAAAGAATGAAAGATATACAGAGAACATCAGATCTAGGAGGAATCTTCGACCCCAGAGCACCACAGAATGTAAGGAACCTGAGGACAGGTCAGAACTGGAGGGCAACTCAAAGGTAGTGTGATCACTTATTTTACAGAGGAGAAAATCAAGGTCACATTTAGAGAAAGAGGCAGAGCCAGGGCTAGACTTCAGGACTTCTGACTTAGGATCATAGATCTCAAGCTGGAAGGGACCTTAAAAGTCATCTTGTCTAACTGCATACATGCTTCTGGTATGGATCAGCTAGGGTTCAATGGGGAGTCAAAGGGTGGTAGGAGGTTCAATGGAGAGGCAAACAGAGGAAACTGAGGCCAAGTGACTTGCTTACGGTCATATATGTAGTGACGGTGGTAGAATTTGAAGATAGGTCCTCCAGATCAAACCCGACACTCATTCCACTGTACCAGACTATGTGGTATACTATGACATTGTGTACCTATTATGTTAAACTCACAAAAAGATGGTCCCTGCCCTCAAGGAGCTTACAGTCTTATAGGGAAGTGAGACCTGTACTCAAATAGTATGTTGTTCAGTTGTTTTCCAGTCATGTCCAACTTTCATGACCTCATTTGGGATTTTCTTGGCAGAGATACTGGAGTAGTTTGCCATTTCCCTCTCCAGTTCATTTATAAAATGAGGAAACTGAGGCAAGCAGGGTTAAGTGACTTGCCCAGGGTCACACAGCAAGAGTCTAACACTGAATTTGAACTCAACAAGTCACGAAGTTGAATCTTCTTGATTCCAAACCTATCCACTGTACCACCCAGCTACCTACTCAAACAACCACAATACAAAACAGACTGTAAAAGCACAAGAGAGCTGGCAATGTAACAAGAGAATTATGAGGTAGAGATCCTTTTTAGCTAGCAGAGGTAGCCAGGGAGTGGGTGTTAAGGATGGGTAGATCTTAGAATCCTAAGATTTAGAATTTAAATGGACCTTAGAGACCTATTGGAATCACTGAATTTTGTAGTCAGTCAATAAATAATTATTAACACCCACTCTATGACAGGCACTGTGCTAAAGGGGAAGGGTGTAGGGTGAGGAAGGTGGGATAACCAGGGAAGGTAAAAGATAATCCCTGCCCACAAGGAGCTCACAGTCTAATGGGAAAGACAACATGGAAATGGTAGGGTGCAAACAGGTTATATAAGGATAAATTGGAGATAATCAACAGAGGGGAAATACTAGCAATGAGGGGGATTGGGGAAGACTTCTGGGGAGGGTGTGATTTAACTGGGTCTTAAAGGAAGCCAGAGAAACCAAGAGGCTGAGATGAGGAATTAGAGCATTCCAGGTGAGAGGAAATGGACTGATTTGGCCAAGGTCATAAAAGTAGTAAATAGCAAGACTGGGATTCAGAAACAGTTCACTGATCATTTTTGCTTGGCTATACTGCTTGTGGAGCAGTTAGGTGGCACGAAGGGCCTGGAATCAGGAAGACCTGAGTTCAGATCTGGCCTCTGATACTTACTAGCTATGTGACCCTGGGCAAGTCACTTTACCTTATTTGCTGCAATTTCATCTTCTGTAAAATGAACTGGAGAAGGAAATGGAAAACTACTCCAGTATCTTTGCCAAGAAAACCCCAAAAGGGGTCACAAACAGTTGGACATGACTAAAATGATTGCACAACAATGTGGCCTCTGCTCTGGAGAAGGCTGCAAAACTGGTCATGCCTTCTTGCCTTCCTCCACAGCCCAAGGTCTCCACCTGGCCTGTCTGGAGCTTCAAGGATCTGGGTGTCCCTTTCCATTTTGTCTTCTTTGGCTTTTGGGGGATATGCCATGGGGGTCTCTGTAGGGTTCGGGCCACTTGGACTTTCTGTTCTTTCCTTCCCCCACCCTAAAGGCTCCATGGAACAGGTGCACAGAAGCAGGCAGTCAGGCAGCTGCCCCTGATCCACCCCTGGCAGCAGGAAATGGCACGTGGATGGGGACAGTGGAGAGGAGGGAGGAGGAGTAATGTGCAGTGAGGGTTAGCAGGGGTCGGTTGCAGCACACACATTCCTTTTGTCCAGCCAGGGCTTGGCCCCAACGAATAGGAAGGAGCTCAGTTGCCCCACGAAAGTGTGACCTCTAAATATAAAAACTCCAAATGGGTTGAAAATAGCCTTACTTTTCCTCTCTGATGGCTAAACTGTTTCTCTGCTCCAACCCCTCCTTTCTCCCACTTAAAGAAAACTTCCTTCCTCCTCAGAATTAATTAATCTTTACTTCTGAGTGCTGCCTACAGCCTGTGCTAGATCCTAGGTCCTACTGGAAGATGAGGATGTGGGAAAGTCCCAGGGAGGAGGTTGTCTGAGGGTACTCTCTTTGGGGTACAATTGGTCAGTAGTGACATACCTTTAAATTTCCAGGCATCAAAGGGAAACCAATATTGCTTTGTATACTCCCAGAAAGGCCCTCCCTTTTGAGAGGTAGAGTGACTCAGAATGGGAAGAAGATTGGACTGAAGGTTGGAAAGCCTGGGCCTGAGTTCTGGCACTATTACTAACTTGGCTGAGTAACTTCATCTCTGAGTCTGTCTTCATCTATAAAATGGAGATAATAATACCTATCCTGCAGGAGCATCAGATGATATAATTGTATGTGGAGGTGCTTTGGAAGCCAGGACATAGTTGAGGCATTATTCAGTAAATTCTTACTGATGGGTTTATGACTCTTGGGGATGAGTTGGTGAAATGGGTCTTTTCTTCTCAATTAGATTCTTATGTCCTTTAAGCTATGTCTGGAGGCAGATTGCAGAAGCAGCTATTCCCAAGGTGGGTTTTGTCATAAACCTCCCATCCAAATCCCCCAGCATTGTAGCGAGGACACAGAATTCCTCAGACACCCTTTATCTGGAAGTTCTGATCAGAGTAATACTAGTTGATATGGGGTAGATGTGGTGAGAGCCACCCAGAGGAAGGAAACCCTTTTCTCTGTAAAGACTGGATTGATCCCAGATTCCAGGATCCTTGAGACACTGTCCCCCTAAGAGTACGTTTGTGTCAGAGAACACAAATCGACAGTTAAAAGAATATCTTGAGGGGCAGCTGGGTAGCTCAGTGGAGTGAGAGCCAGGCCTAGAGACAGGAGGTCCTAGGTTCAAACCCGGCCTCAGCCACTTCCCAGCTGTGTGACCCTGGGCAAGTCACTTGACCCCCATTGCCCACCCTTACCAATCTTCCACCTATGAGACAATACACCGAAGTACAAGGGTGTAAAAAAAAAAAAAAAAACAAATAAAAGAATATCTTGAACTTGGATTGTTAGAGCTGGGAGGGCCATTAGAACCCAGAATGTCAGAGCTGGTTGGGGAGAGGATTAGAACCCAGAATGTCAGAGCTAGGAAGGAAGTTGGAAGGAGACTTTGGACACAGAAGGTAAAAGCTGAGAGGGGGGTGGTTAGGACATAGAAGGTTAGAAGTGAGAGGGCTCTGAGAACATAGATTGTTAGAATTGAAAAGAACCAAATGTCATCTAGTCCAGCTTACTCATTCTATATGTGAGAGACTTTGGCACAGAGAAGGGAAAGGACTTGTCCAAGGTCATACAGTTTATTTGTAGCAGAGCCCAGAAGAAAAGTTTCTGTTATATATTTAGATTCCATATCTAGAAGGGGTCATCCCTTCTGGCAGCAAGTTGGAGGTTATTATTTCTATTTTCCAGATGAAGCAACTGAGGACCAGAATTGCTCATCAAAGCATTCAGGTAGGATTGGGGACATCTAAAACGAGAAATGGTCAAAGACCCCAAATCTAACAGAGTAGACAAGATGTGTGTGAAAAGTTAAGTAACGTATGAAATGTATGGGCATGGTGACTTAGAAGAGTATTTTGCCCAGGATTCCAAAATCCCTGGGGTCCTAGAGAAGGGAAATCTGCTGAGATAGAATTATTGTCAGGAAGCTTTAGTTTGTGTTGTAAAAGAAGCCCTGATTGTAGTCCAAGTGACCAGAGGGTCCAGGCTTCCCTACTAACAAGCTCTTGGTGTAAAGGTTTCTCCAGGCACAAAGGAGAGAGATTGGGTAGCTGGGATTTCATCCTACCTCTGACAGTTTTAGTCTGTATAACTTTGAGTAAATCATTGATTTACTTTGGGCCTCAGTTTCCCCATCCGTAAGATAGGAGGCTGAAGAAGATACTCTCTGAGATGTCTTCAAGCTTTGGGTATAGCTATGACCCTATGCTTTTGTGTGAGTTACTTGATTGGCTCAAAGGTGGATTTGGGTTTAAGTTTTCAATTTTTCAAAATGAAGGGTTGGTCTCTTAGATCCTTTTCAATGAGAAAATCCTAGGACCCTGACTCCTTCCTCCTGTACTTGCTAGGTAGGTGACTCTGGGCCAACAGAAACAGTATTTACATTGTTGCCCTCACAGGACTGCAGTGGGAAAAGTGCTTTGTAAACCATAGCACAGAAATGAGAACTATTGTTATACTTTCTGGAACTCAGTTTCCTAATATGTAAAATGAGCATAAGAACATGTGTCTAGCTTTTCTCCTGAGTGTCTTTTGGGGCCATAAATGGATATGAAAACAGTTTGTAACCTGTAAACTACTATATGGCCAGGAGCCAGAGGAGCCTCAGTTCTCATATTTCAGAGGAACTGTGGCTCAATTTCTTTCTGCTGCCATGGCCAAACATAAATGGTAACCAGTAACATGGGGCTACTATAACAATCTTAAAATAGCAAATTAAGCACAGAAGGATGAAAATAAGCTACTACTGTTAAGAAAACATGAATTTGGGTTTCTTGTGCCTGGCTTGGCCTCCAAGACAATGCCAACTCCATGTTTTGAAGTGCCAACACAAAGATGGTCATATCCTTGGACTTGATCTCCAAGTTCCCCTTATCAGACCATAATCTATTGGCTTTTCACCTTTTCTTCTGTCTTCCCTTACCTAACCTGACTCTTCATCTACTTTGTGATCAACAATCCCTTGACCCCTCTGTGAGAATTTATTTTTCATATAAATTTTTATAAATTTCATATAAAATTTTCATTTAATTCAGTACATATCAATATGTATATTATGTATATATTAATTCAGTATATATCAATATGTATATTATGCATATATTAATTCAGTATATATCAATATGTATATATATATCAATAATGTATATTAAGGAGAATTCCTATGTATTCTTGTGTCTGGGATTTGGGTCAGAGATACCATCCATTCTGCCGTCTTTTGTATTTTCTGTGTTCTTGGGAATCCCAAGGAATGCCTTTTTTTTTTTTTTTAAGCCCTTATCTTCCACCATGGAATCAATTCTATGTATTGGTTCCAAGGCAGAAGAGTGGTAAGGGCTAGGCAATGTCCCCAAATGAAGGGGACAAGGCTCTTTTCATATGTAAATGACCCATCCCCCTGTGGTGATGGGGAGGGGTGGATAGGTTGATGGACCACTTCTTAATTATCTATCACCAGTGAAAGATATCTTGGGATGGTCAAGGGAGGGGCTGAATAATAGACTCCTAAAAATCTATTTATTAAGCTGCATGACTCAGTTCAGGTTGTCCCTGGTCACAAGAGAACCATGGAGACACATATCACTTTATTGACTATGATGCTGGCCTAACCAATAAACTTGATATCAATAAACTTATAGTCTTTACCCAAAAAATCAGTTTCTTGAGATATTTTTAATTGTAACATCTCAGTTCTGAGATATTTTTAATTGTAACATCTCAGTTCTTTCTCAGGCCTTCTTTCCTGAACCAGCTACTCTTTCCTCTTTCCCCCATTTTCAGTCTGGGTGAACCAATTCAAATCTGGCAATATAATCCTCTCAGACTCTCAGGCCTATAACCCAGAATTCATCCTCAACTCCTCATTATCTCTCACTCTCCATATACAATCTATTGCCCAGATAACTTATCATCAGCCTTAGATCATTCCCACCTTTTGTCAACTTTGCTTCTAGATATGTGCAGCTGCACAAATGTAGAAAAACTCACGCAATTATTCTGACTGGATCCACTACAAATTTGTGTTACATAATCTTAACTGGGCCTTCACTGCTGCTAGGCAATCCTACTATACTTCCCTTATCAACTCACTATTCCAATTCTCCACAATAGTTGCTCAAGAACTTTTCTTCCCTCTTCAAACCTCCCATGGTTCCCTTTCCCTAACTCTTTCAGCTAAGAATCATGGCTCAAATTTTACAGAAAAAAAAAAAATTTGATCCTTCTTCTCTCTTCCTCATCTCCTGTTGCTCATCTGCTACTCCTCCTTCACTCATTTCACATGATAAAATAGCTTGACTCCTTACTAAGGCTAACTTCTCTACTTGCTCAAGTCATGCTATTACTTTCTGTCTCCTTCAACAGATTGCCTCCTCTGTCATCCCCATTCTATCACTTATTTTCAATCTTTTCCTACCTATTTGCTCATTCCCTGCCTCCAACAAATATACTCGTATCTACACCATCCTGAAAAAATTTCTCTTTGCTATTATCTTCCATACCTGCTATTATCCTATAACTCTTCTGCCTTTGGGGGTTAAATTCCTCAAAAAGCCATCTATAACAGATGCCTCCACTTTCTCTCTTTTTAACCTCTTAAAATCTGGCTTTCAACCTCACTGAAACTGCCCCTCCAAAGTAATCTCTTACTTCCAGTTCCTATGGTCTTTTCTGAATCTTCATTCTCCTTGACTTCTCTATAGCCTTTGACATTGTCGATCATTTCCCCCTCCTTGATACTCTCTTCTCTCTAGGTTTTTGGGGCACTATTTCTCTTGGTTCTCCTCTTACCCATCTGACCCTTCTTTTGTTGGATCTTCCTCAGATCACACCCTTTAACTGAAGGTGTCCACAGGGTCTGTCCCGGGCCCTATTCTCTTCTCCTTCTATTACTGCTTTGCTTGCTGATCTCATTGACTCCCATGATTTAATTACCTCCTCTATGCTAATAATTCTTAAATCTACTGACTTCTAATCTTGCATCAGCCACTGTCCAGTAAACATCTTAAACTCAAAATGCCCCAAACAGAATTCTATCTTTCCCCCTAATTTCCCTATCCTCCTTCTGCCTTTCCTATTACCATAGTGAGTAACACCATCCTCCCAGTCTCTAAGGCTCACAACTTAGGATTTATCCTCCATTCCTCACTCTCTCTCATATCCCATATTCAATCTGTTGCCAAGGCTTGTCGCTTTCAGCCTTGCAAGATCTCTGGTGTACACCTCCTTCCCTCTAGTGCACTGCCTTCCTCATCTCGTGTCTGGTGGGTTGGCCTGCCTCAAGTCTTCCCCCCACCAATCCATCCTTCATTCTGCCACTAAAAGTGACTTTCCTAAAGCAAAGGTCTAACCATATCACATCTCTACTCCATAAACTCCAGTGGCTGCCTCTGGCCCCCTCGATCAGTTACGAAATGCACTATTTGGCATTCAAAGCTTTTCATAACGGGCACCCTTCCACCTTTCCATTCTTATTCTACCTTACTCTCCAATAAGGTATTCTTAGCTCTCAGCTGTTTCATGAACAAGACAGTCCATCTCTTGGCTCTGGACATTTCCTCTGGCTGTTCCCCATGCCTGAATGCTCTCCTCCACTCCTGGCTGCTGACTTGTTGGCTTCCTTTAGGTCCCACCTTCTTCATTCTTTTCCATTCCAGTGCCTTGCCTCTGTTAATTATTTCTAATTTATCTTGCGGATAGCGTGTCGTCACCTCTTAGATTGTAAGCTCCTTGAAAGTAGGGATTCTCTTTTGCCTCTTTTTGTATCCCCAGCGCTTAGCAGGGTGCCTGGCACAAAGCGGGCGCTTAACAAATGGTTATTGATTAATTGATGTAGTTATCGTCTTTCCATGAGATTGTATGTTCCTTGAGGCCAGAGACTGTCATTTGATTCTTTTTGTAACCCCAGAGCTTCATAGTGTTTAACAAGTGGCTATAGATTGATAGCCTGGCACCAGCAGAACACTAAGCCTACGTGATGGAATACATGAACCCGCCCGTTTCCTGCGCCAGAGCGCGACGTCACGTGCTCAAACCCCAGAGAAACTACATTTCCCAGAAGGCTCTTTGAGCAACCCGCAGGTTCGGGGACGATTCTTCGGAGGAGATCCGAGACCATAGGCCGAGGTAAAAAGTAGGCGGGGCCGTCCAGCGGTGCGGCCTGTTTCCGGTTAGGCGGCTGAGGCGCGGCAGAAGCGGAGGCGCTTCTTGAGCTCTCGGAGGAAGGAAGCGACATGGCGGCGGCATTTAAAAAGGCGGCCAAGTCTCGGCAGCGGGAGCACCGAGAACGAAGCCAGGTAGGAATTCCTCACTTCTCCCCTATAGCTTCGCGAGTGTCTAATCCCGCCGTGACTCCGCGGTCCGGATCCGGCCCTTTTCACCCTCGGCTCAGCCTGGCGCGTGCGCACGTGCTGTACGGGCTCGTTGACGCGTCCCCGCCCCCTCATTTACACACAGGGTTCTCTGGGCTCCTACCTGGTGCCACCATCCTGTGTCAATTAACAGGGGCCCAGAGGCCCAAGCTGCAGAAAACCGGAGTTCCAGGAAGGGTGAGCAGAAACTTACCGTCTACAGAGAGCTGCTGGCAGAATCTAGCCCCGACCCAGGTTACCCAGTTTTCAGGCTAGTACTAAAGTCAGAGACCTTGGATTCCAATCCTGCCTGTTAACACGTGTTGGCAGACCCAGGGCCAATCAGCCACTCTCAGTGCACTGTGCAACTATGTTTGAGAGAAGATGCCAGCTAGCTTCTGTAGAGGGAGCTTCTTCATGTGAGAGTTCTGTTTTACAGATGAGGAAACTGAGGCCAGGGAGAGGTTAAATGAATTGGTTAGATCACAGAAATAGATTAGCCTGGAGACAAACTCAGGCTCTCTGGTTATAAATGTGGAGTTCTTTCCCTGTCTGACATTCAAAGCCCTTCATAGCCTTCCATCTTTCCAGACTTCATGCACCTTATTCTTCCACATCATAATGACACTGACTAGGATCCTGGTGGTTCCACACCACCACCACATCTCTCAGCTCTGGTCATTTTCTCTGGTCCCCCTTTCATGGAATGTTCTCTTCTTCATTTCCACCTGCTGACTTCCCATAAATCCCAGCCAGTGTCTCATCTTCTAGAGTAAACCATTTCCAATCCCTCAGTTCTAGTGCCATCTCTCTGTTATTTCCTATATGTCCCTTGTATAATTTGTAGGCATTTGTTGTTTAACAGAAGAGTACAAAGGTCTGGGCAATGGGGTTAAGCGATTTGCCCAGAGTCACCCAGTTAGGAATTGTCTGAGATCACATTTGAACTCAGGACCTTCTCTTTGGCTTTCTATCCATTGAGCCATTTAGGTACTCCTTCCCCATTAAATTTTGAACTCTGTGGGCAGGGACTGACTTTTGCCTCTTTGTGGATCTCTAGCACTTAACATAGTGCCGGAAACATAGTAGATCCTTAATAAATGTTTATTGACTGGCTGGCTTGCTCTGTAAATCATTGTGCTAGAGTGGTGTAGTATGAGAGTCTTCCACTGTTCCGTAGGAGACCTGAATTCTATCACTGCTTTCTGTTGGTGATTTGTTATTAGACATGTGCCAAGTATTGTGCCAAACTCTAGGGATTTAAAAAAAAAGGCAAACAACAATCCTGGCCCATAAGGACCTCACATTTTAACAGGGGGAGACAACAGGCAAATGATTGTACATTCCAATTTTGTACTTTCCAATTATACATTCTGTTATAATTATGGGAGGTCTCTTGATCTATTTGAGATGGTAAATTGATGTACAGAGAGAAATAAAATGACCCTTTTCCCTTATAACAGTTGCCCAGGCAGGATCCTTCAGGTCTAAGAGGTATATCCCTTCAGGACCCACCTGGGGTTAATTGATATGTTGATTTGGGCTCTTTAGCTAGGATCACGCCTAGTATTCTGACTTTGATTTCTCCCTTCCCAAAACAAGCTTGGAAACTGCTTTAGGAAGGTACTTTAAACTTTATATTAAACAAGAAGGATATGGGTAAAGGACTGTGGTATAGGAGACCCTATTCTAATGATTACTAATGAAATCTCAACTGCTAGCAGATGAAGAATCAATGTAGCTTCCCTCTCGTTCAGCCTGGCCAGGACTAAACCAGAGTAGGTAAACTGCTGGGATATCTTTTACTTCTTCTTCAATAGATCTTCAGCCTTACAGTTGAGTTATTTCCCCCTTTTCCACCCTCTTCTTCATCTCCTGCCCACTTCCCGGATCCCTCCCCGGCCCTGGGAAACCTAGATATCTAGATGATGAAACTCCTAATATCTAGGGGCAGTAGACACCAAGGTGGTGGTCAGGTACAGGTTGGAACGGTATCTCAAGTACAGGAAGCGTTTGCAGAGAGATGTTTGCACCCTCTCACTCCAAGACCAGGATCCACCGATCTCTAGCCTCAGCACAGGTCAAAAACCCAGAATCTCTTCTCAGGATTCTCAACTGCCTTCCTCCTGCCTTTCGCATGACTTCCCTGGGAACATTCCATCCAACTGACTTATTTGTCAATCAAAGGTGATCTTCAAGCTCCCAGAGATTCAATATAACAATTCCAAATTATATACAGGGTAAAGTGGAGATAATCAATAGGGGAAGTGCTAGCATTAAGTGGGACCTAGAAAAGGTTCTTGCAGAAGGTAGGATTTAGCTATGACTTGAAGGAAGCCAGGGAAGCCAAGAGGTAGAGGTGATGAGGAGGGAAAGAATTCCAGGCATGGGAGATAGCCAGTGAAAATGCCTAGAAATGTCAGGGTTGGTAGATGGAGTGTCATGTAAAATCTACATCAGATTTCTTGCTGTCTAAAGTGGGGGGGAAGGGAGGGAGAGAATTTGGGACTCAATGAAAAAAATGTTAGGGGGCAGCTGGGTAGCTCAGTGGATTGAGAGCCAGGCCTAGAGACAGGGAGGTCCTAGGTTCAAATGTGACCTCAGACACTTCCCAGCTGTGTGACCCTGGGCAAGTTACTTGACCCCCATTGCCTACCCTTACCGCTCTTCTGCCTTGGAGCCAATACACAGTATTGACTCCAAGACGGAAGGTAAGGGTTTAAAAAAAAATGTTAAATTTTTTTATATTGGGGGAAAAAAATAAAATGTTATTAAAAAACAAACAAAGAGCAAGGTGGTCAATGTCACTGGATTGTAAAATAAGTGGAGGGGAGTAAAATGCAAGAAAACTGAAAAAGAAGGAAGGTGCTTATGAAGAGTTTTAAATGCCAAACAGATTTGATTTTGATAATAGGGAGCCTGTAACTTGTTGGGGAGGGCTGAGCTACATTGTAGTGACTTGCCTTGAACAAGCAGTTCTTTGGGCTCATAAGATTTATAGCTTTTGGAGATCATCTAATTCATCCCCCTTATTTTACAATCTAGACCTATAGAGGATAAGTGACTTTCCCAAGGTTTCATGGCCAAGGTTAAGTGACTTGACATCTGATGTTCTTTCCAGACTAGTCTGCTAATCAGACTAGAACATTTGTAAAATGAGGTTCTGTGAGGACCCTTCCAGCTTTGACATTTCTTTGGTCACAGAGTTGACGTTATAGATAATAGGGAACTATTTGAAATGGAGTGATATGATAAATGTGCCTAATTCACTCCCCTCCATTCTTCTGTTGATACTTGTCTTCCAAGGACAGATCCTGATTCCTGAACACCTTGCTGTTCATTCCCTCAAACCTCCACTTTTCCTTTTATTTATTATATAAACCTTTTTAAAAATTTTTTTAATTTTTTTTAAACCCTTAACTTCTGTGTATTGGCTCCTTGATGGAAGGGTGGTTAAGGGTGGGCAATGGGGGTCAAGTGACTTGCCCAGGGTCACACAGCTGGGAAGTATCTGAGGCCAGATTTGAACCTAGGACCTCCCGTCTCCAGGCCTGACTCTCAATCCACTGAGCTAACCAGCTGCCCCTTCTAAACCTTTTGTTTTTGCCACATTTATTGCCAGCTACATCCCTCTCCACTCTACCTAGCCTTCTCTTTTAATAAAGATTAAAAAAGAAAAAAAATCCCAAAATTAACTGACTCATGGAGTAATTTCTGACAATATATGCAATATTGCAAACCTGAAGGCCCCCACTTTACCATCAAATGAAGTATTGTCTGATCATTTATCATTCTGTTTTCCGCTGTCAATTTCACTTGATTGTTCTTTTTAACATTCCTTTAGTCAATGTATTTATTGTTTCTTCATGGTTCTGTTTGCTTCATTCTTCTCTAGTCCATGTCTTTCTTTGTCAGAAATCTTCATTTTCAGTGTTTTCTTCATTGTAGTATCACATTAATATATCATAATTTACTTAGCTGTTCCCCAGGACACTGGATATTTACTACCATAACAATGGTAGGTGCCAAAGTAAATGGAGCTCTGGGCTTGTAAACAGGGAGACTTATGTTCCTTAGTTCAAATCCAGCCTCCAGTACTTTCTAGGTGATCCTGGGCAAGTCACTTAACCTTGTTTTCCTTGTTTTCTTCATCTGTCAAATGAACTAGAAAAGGAAATGTTAAACCACTCCAGTATCTCTGCAAAGAAAACCCAAATGGGGTCATGAATATTTGGAAGACTACTAAAACATATATACTGAAACTATACGTGCACATACACAAATACAAACAGGCTTGCTTACCTTCTGTAGATAGAACAAATAATAAATCTCACACAAAAAATATTGCCTTTTTTTAAATGTTTGTAGATATTGGGAGGAATATAATATAATTTAATTAAAAAACATCCATTTCAAAGAGATTTTTGTCATAGTTTTCTGCATTAATGGTTATGAGGTACATTCACCATTGTGTTACATTTAAAATTTTTTCTTAAATTAATTAATTAATTAATTAGTTTTTATATAAGCCCTTACCTTCCATCTTAGAATCAATATTGTGTATTGGTTCTAAGGCAGAAGAGTGGTAAGGGTGGGCAATGGGGGCCAAGTGATTTGCCCAGGGTCACAAAGCTAGGAAGTATCTGAGGTCAGATTTGAACCCAGGACCTCCCATCTCTGGGCCTGGCTCTAAATCCACTGAGCTACCCAACTGCCTCCCGTGTTAAAAGTTGGGAGCCACTGGTCAGAGGATTTTTAAAGCCCTTTCTTGCTCTAAATGCTCAGACTAAGTGGTCATGATATATGTGATTGTGGAAGAGGATCTTACAAGAGGGGGAAAAAAAATCACAGGTTTCCCAAATATACTATTGTTTGGAAGGATGACAGAAACAGTGAACTGCCCCACAATTGTTGAATATATTAGCAGAGTTCTCAAAGTCAGATTGCTCTATAAAAACTGGAGTAACTGCAGAGTGACCATACTTCCAGTGTCAGAGTCACAAATGCACAAATACATGCTCAAACCTTGTTCCTCCCATTTCATCCTTTTGGCCTCTGTTCCAGGGTCATACTCCAACAGGTAGAAAGCTTTCCCTTCCTTCCTTAGGATGTACTGTGACACGAGACATACACATTATGTTCACTCTATTTGAGTTTCTACAAACTCTTGGATCCCATTCACATTAATTTGAGTTCTGCTGGCAACTGCTTGAATGGTGCAAAGTCATTGTTGCCTCCTGCTGTCCTTAATTAGCTAGAATGCCTGCCATGGCCAGGTTTTTAAACCTACTGGTGTCCAGCTTTATGTGTCTTGTCCTCTGGCAGAGGATGGCATGGAGGGAATGGGGTGGGAGGAAGCTGGGGTGCAGAGACAGCTCCAAGGGCATAGATTTACTTGTTCTTTATAGGTGCTCATGGCAGTCAAGTGGGAGGTTTTATTGGGTGTGTTGTGTGCTGGGGAAACCAAACACCATGTTTTTTTTCTTCTAGCCTGGCTTTCGAAAACATCTGGGCTTTCTGGAAAAGAAGAAAGATTATAAACTTCGGGCCAAGTGAGTTTGTTCTTTTATTCAGGTTACTGCAAATAACATGATAATCTTTGAGCATTGTAGTGAAATTGCCTCAGTGTCCAGAAGGGGATTCTTTCCTGTCATTGATAAAATAGCTGAGACTGGCAGCCTCTCATACAATTTTCAAATGGCCCCAAACTCATCAGTTGTTTAGACAAAGGAATATTTCTCTCAACTTCAGTTGCAACATGATTTTTCATTGCATTTGGTTCCAGATTCATTTCCTCAGAGTGACTTTTTGTGTGATGGTCTTGATATTTGAGCCAAAAAATAGAGCTTTTTTTCCCTTCTCTCCTTGAAATGCCAGATGGTATCTCAAAATCCATTTGTTCCATCTCTTACATCCCCATGAAATGTGGACAGGAGAATTTGGAATCTAGCTGTGAAAGATAGGGCTACAAGGACTGCCCCCGATCTCCCAAATAATGAATCCTTGATAGCAGTTATCATTGTCTTTTTTCTCAAGTATTCCCTCTCTGGCCTTTCTTGGCCATTCCACAGGGTGGCTCAGGTGCTCCTAAAGGACCTATTCTTGGGCCATAAATTTATTTTTTTAAACCATTATCTTTTCTCTTAGAATCCATTATTGGATTCTATGTTCTATAGAATCCATATGTGGATTCTAAATCATAAATATCCCAAGGCAAAAGAGTGGTAAGGCAATAGGGGTTAGTTGACTTTCCCAGAGTCATATAGCTAAGAAGTATCTGAGGTCAGATTTGAACCCAGGCCCTCCCGTCTCCAGGAGTGGCACTCTATCCACTGAGACACCCAGCTGCCCCTAGGGCCAGACAAATTTGAAGGCCCTTTAGTTCCCACAGGAGATGGTAGACCCTGGTGCTGAATCAGGGGTCCAAAAACTTTGAGGCTTGTCCTCTCTTAGTGCTGTTTGATGTTGGGTGAGACACAGAATGTCTCTGAGGCTTGGCTTTCCCAGTTGTAAAATGGGCATGTTAATATCTGTCTTCCTTATGGAAAAGTGCTGGGTAGCCATATTAGCCATAATTGACACCCTTGAATCACGTTCTTTTCATCTAGGGCTGGTCTGGCATCAGAGCCCACCCCCAGAGGCCTGGTTTCCCCCTTCTTAAGGCTCTGGGCTTCTTTAATGGTAGGAATGGGGCTAACCTGAAGTAGGCCAGAGAGTCATTGCAGGAATGGTGAGAGGGAGAGAGGGACATCAGGCCATAGCTGATATGAGCACCAGACAGTGGACAAAGTACTTTATGTGCACTGTGACCTGTCCTCACAACTACCCCCATGTCAGCAGTGCAGTTGTTATCCCCATTGTATAGATGAAGAAACCGTTAAATGACTTATCGAAGGCTAGGTGGCAACTAAGTGGCAGAGTGGGGAGTTGGGCCTTGGTTTTCCTACTGACATGCAGCTCTTCTTGAATTCAGAGCTGACCTTCTGATATAACTGTGTGACTCTTGGTAAGTCACTTAACCCTCACTACCTCAGTTTCCTCATCTGACAAATGAGCCAAAGAAGGAAATGGTAAACTGCTCTAGGATCTCTGCCAGGAAAACCTACACGGGGTCACAGAGAGTGGGACACGCCTGGAATACTGATGACCCTCTCTGGCTCCTGCGCCCCAGAGAGGCCTTTGCTTGGCTGAAGAGGAGAGGAGTCTGGAGCTTTTTTCAGTTGCAGGAGAGGCTCAGTGCCAGCTCAGGCTCTGGGGGTGGCAGTCACTGTGGGGCTCAGGGTAAGGGAGCCCCCGAAGCCCCGAGGGACAGCCTGGTCTGAGGCAGCCGTCTGGTGACTGTGGCGTGCTGTGTTTCAGTGACTACCACAAGAAACAGGAGCAGCTCCGAGCCCTGCGTAAGAAGGCCCTGGAGAAAAACCCAGATGAGTTCTACTTTAAGATGACACGGGTCCAGCTGCAGGTCAGTGTGCCATGATGGAGTGCCGGCTGCACAGGTGTTGGGCCCTGCTCTGCTTTCACCACAGGCCATGCATGTTAGGAGGGCTGAAGTTCTTCAAGAGGAAGTGACTGGGATGGGGAGGGAGCTTAAAGGTCTTCTCTGGGGGGTGGGGGGTGGGGGGACTAAAGGAGAAGGAACTTTGTGGGGAATGATTGTTTTCTTACAGTCTCTGAGGGGATGTTTTGTGGGGAAGGGATTACCTTTAGTTGGCTTGGCCCTTGAGGGAGAACTAGAATAAGGGATCACCCTTAGGAGAAGGCCCATAAGGAAGCCCTCCTGTGCAGCCCTGGTGGGGGAAGGAAGCCCCAAGGTGTCTGTCTGTCTGTCCAGGAAGCATTAACTCTCCATGGGTGTTGTCTGGCCTCCTAGGATGGGGTCCATGTGGTCAAACAGCCTAAAGACGAGGTGACAGCCGAGCAGCTGAAGGTGATGAAGACGCAGGACATCAAATATGTGGAAATGAAGAGAGTGACTGAAGCCAAGGTACCCCGAGCTCTTGGGCCCCATGTTTCTCCCCTGCCAGTCATGTGCTTGCTGCTTGCCTCACTTTCCCTTTGGGCCAGTGGGGTATCGCTGCAGGTTGATCTGGGGGGGGGGAGTACCCCAGCCTTTCCTCACTGGAGACACAGCGTGGGTTGGGGTGGGGGGACAGGCTAGCTTGAAGCTTCGGAGTTGAGCCCCCAGAACCCCAGCCATTGGGCCCTTGACTCTCCTCTAGAAAATTGAACGGCTGAAGTCGGAGCTCCACCTGCTGGAGGCTTCGGGGAAGCAGAAGAACCAGCATGTGTTCTTCTTTGACACCAAGAAGGAAGGTAGGGCTGGGGCTGGGGGAGGTCCTGGGCCCTCCCGGGGCATTGCCAGCACTCACTCAGGAAGCTCTGCCCCTCTGCTCTTGCAGTGAAAGAGTTCGATGTCGCCACTCACCTGCAGACAGCCCCTGAGCTTGTGAGCAGAGTCTACAACCGGCCCAGGGTAGAGACCTTGAAGAGAGAAGCTGTGAAAGGCGAGACGAGGCGGAGCCACATCCAGGTGCTGTTTACCCCTACCCTGGCTCTTTAAACTCCTCTGTTTACTTAGACTGACTTCTGCTACCAGAACCTGACTCTTACCCTTTGGTTTGATTGGAGACTTTGTGGTCTTGTTAATTTATGGTGGCCCAGTGGATAGAGTCAGGAAGACCTGAGTTCAGATATATATAGCCTTGGATACTATCTGTGTGAGTGAACCTCTGCCTCAGTTTCCTCATCTATAAAATAGATATAATAATGGTACTTATCCCCAGAGTTGGGAGACTAAAAGTGAGATTTAAAAACATTTTTTAATGATAAATTTATAAAGAATTTTGCAAACCTTGATGTGCTATGAAAATGCTAGTGATTATTATTTTGGTACTAAGGTGTGATTGGAAAGAGCCATTAATGCAGGTTTGGGCCAACAATACTTTGGACCCTCAGCTTGTTTGCTTTTTTTAAAGAGAATTTTAGAGCTGACTGAGATGTTAGTCATTTACTGTAATCCCCCCTCCCCCCTCCCATTTTATAGATGAAGAAACTGAGCAATAGTGAGGGGGAGCTATTTCTGCCAGGTCATGTACCTAATAATGGACACAGCCATAACCGTTTAGTCCAGGATCGTTTTTATTATAAAACTAATCAAATTGATGTAAGCGTAGCGTTGGACTGGGAGTCAGGAAAGTGACGTCTGCCTCTTTGTGACTTCATGGACTTCTCTAGGGGCTTTCTTGGCAAAGACACTGTAATAGTTTGCCATTTCATTTTTCAGGATCCCCATTTCAGATGAACAGTGGAGGAAAATAAGGCTTAGTGACTTGCTCGGGTCACACAATTAGTGGGTATCTTAGGTCTTCCCAAATCCAGACCAGCTCTCTGTCCCTTGTACTTGCCTTCTAGTCTTCTCTCTGTCCCTCTCCCTTCCCCTTTTCTCCACCTTCCCTTCTGTTTAAGAATCAAGATTAGGAATTGCTTCCAAGGCTGAAGAGTGGTAAGAGCTAGGCCTGTGTTGGTGATCCCATGGCCTGTGTGTCGGAGGGGGCTGCTTCCCTCCTCTTCTCCATACTCACCTGAGGACATTTCTCACATGACCTGCCTCTCTGCCAAACAGCCAATGGGAGCTTCCTTCCTCCCATCTGGGGTTAGGCGGGGGCCTCACATGCAGTGTGAGGGTTGCAGTTTGGGCACTTGGTTCACCATCAGTGGGCTAGGTAGTTGGGGTTAAGTGACTTGCCGAGGGTCACACAGCTAGGAAATATCTGAGGCCACATTTGAACCCAGGCTTCTCTAGACTAGCACTTGATAAAAGTCTTCAAAGTTGCTTTTATAATATTGCTGTAGAGTGAACATTTTTCTTTTGGTTGTGCTTCTATAAGCCTTTCCGTGCTCCCTTGAAATCATCTCTGTTTCTCACAGCATGGTTGTATTCTATCACATATACATACCGTTAAAATATGTAAATTTTAGACATTTTTATTTGTTTAAAATTTACAAGTGAATGTATTGAGAGACTAGGTAATCTCTGAGATTCTTTCCATCAATAATATTCTCTGATCCTATTGGGAAGATTATAACTTTTAAAAATTTTCCCTTCAGTTTTAAACTCAATAGTAAATATTGGTTCCAAGGTGGAAGAGTGGCAAGGGTTAGGCAGTTAGTGTTAAGTGACTGGTCCAAGGTCACACAGCTAGGATGTGTCTTGAGGTCAGATTTGAACCCAGGACCTCCCATCTCTAGGCTTGGAGATAGATTTGTTATTTAAGGATGAAATAATTGGATTCTTTTGGTCTGAGACTTCGTGACTATATATCCTCTCCTCCTTCCCCAATATTTTGGTTATAAATAACTCACAGTTATGTATCAGCAGTTGACACAATGCTTCCATGCATGTCATCTTACTTGATCCCCACAACAGTGTTGTGAGGTGTGTTCTCTCTCAGTTTGTAGATGAGGAAATGAACCTCAGGGAGATTGTCATTTGTTCATGGTCCCAAAGCTCAGAGATGTACAGTAGGTGCCAGGACCTGGGTCTTCTGACCATCCACTGAGCATGCCACCTTACCTGATGGATTGCTATTAGGTTTTCCCTTATGACTCTCTTCCGTGATTTGATTGGGTTTATAAAATGTGATGCTCTGTTTTTCAGAGAATTGAAATCTCAGTTCTGACTGATTCATTGAAAAAAAAAAATTGTCCATGAGTTTCAAGCAGACAGCTGTTCTGTTGTGATTTGAATCATTTACACAGCATCAGCTTTGCCTCCAATGTTTAATTCACAGCAGTTTCCTCTAGCTCAGAGGCAGCTAAACTTGCTTTAGTAATATAAATACCCCTAATTAGTTTGAATATATTGGGCAATCCCATAAATTTGACAGCGTGTGCAATAAAGTGAAAACAAAAGCTGTCTGAAACCGCTGTTGGGAGACTGGCATAGTTGGTGAATTGTCGTAGTCTCAGGTCCAAGAATATTCCCTTTACATAGACAGCAGTTAGAGCAGAACTGCCAGGAGCAGCCAGGCTGGTTTTCTGGCGTTTCCAGTTGTGACAACCGCTGTCTGTGAAATGGCTTTAGTAATAGGTAAGTGTGTAGTTGACATTTCTAAATCTTTACCTTCTGCCTTAGAAACAATTCTAAGAAGGGTAGGGGCTAGGCAAATGGGATTAAGTGATATGCCTGAGATCACACCGCTAGGAAGTATCTAAGGCAGTGATGGGAAAACTATTCCCTGTGGGCCAGATCCAGGCCTTAGTTTGCCCATCATGCCTTAAGCAATTCCCTAATCACTACATCTGGATGTCGGGGCGTAGATGGGCAAACTACGGCCTGGATCTGGCCTGTGGGGAATAGTTTGCCCTTCACTGGTCTAAGGTGAGATTTGGATCCATGACCTCCTGACTCCAGGTTGCCTCTGGCTTCCCCAAGTTGTTGATGTTTCTTGAGTATTAAATGGTGGTTCCCTGAGAGATCATTTCGTAGCTCCTTGGTTTGCATGCTTTGCACCTGTGGATAAGAGAGTTGGGGTGCTGGTGTTTGGTTGCTTCCTTTCTTTTAGCTAACGGTGTTTGTCCCTTGTGATCAGACTATTTGGAGCATTTTGCTTAAGGTGGATGGATTGGAAGAGAATAGCCTCTAACTCCAGTTACTCTGGAACTAGACGACTGACAGCTTTTGGCTCACAGTAGTTGCTGAGATAGGTCTAACTGACTCCATTCTCTGTCCAGGAGACCTCACCTCTGAAAAGGGAAGTGAGTATAAGGAAGGATCAGTGGGGACAACCCTCAGAATTAAGTCAGGGTCATTTTCCTGATTTTGTTAGAGTCTCTCAGTCTGCTTACAAAGGACCAGGCTGTGCTTTCACCTCTGTTGGACAATAGAAGCCATTTCAGGAGTAGAAGAAGGGGAAGGTTGGAGTTAGGAGGTTCTGGCTTTGGGTTTTGCCTCTATCGCTTACATGCTTGTTGCCCTTGTGTAAGTCACTTCTCTCAGGCTGAGTTTCTTCCCTTGTATAATGGGCTAATAACCATCCATAATTCACAGGGTTTTTGTGAATGATGCTTTTAGTAAACCAAATCATTCTCCAGAAGGGTGCTGTGATTATTGGAGATTCCAAGTAAGTGTAGCAGTTCCAAAAGTTGAAGCAATCCATCCATTTCATCCTGGTGAGGCCTTCTTGGAGTCCAGAAAAGAGCTTGTTTAAATCTTGGCAGATCTGTCCTCCCATTGGGTTTGGAAACATTTCTTAGTGACTTTTATTCCATTTGTTTGTTTTGCTGAAAATACGTGTATTTTTTTCTCTTACAGAAGCTAGCTAGAGAGAGGAAAAGGCAATACAGCCTCCTGAAGCAGCGTATCGAGAGGGAGAAGGAATTGTTTGTTATTGCACAGAAAATCCAAACACGCAAAGATCTTCTGGTGAGTAGAGAAAAGCCTTAGGCCTTCGTTTCTTTTAAAGGTCTTAACTGAGACTGGATTTCATCTGTGTGTAAATCAGGCGCGGTGAAAATGTCTGCTCCTTAGGGGCACAGTTTGAGCCAATGTCTGTTACTCTGGGAGTGTTGAAATGTTCCTTGATTAAGAAGGTAATAAGGGGGTTATTAGTCAGTGCTTTGGAACAGCATAGGGTAGGAACGGGCAGCATTTGAACTTTATAGCTTATGAATAGCTCTCCGTAACATTTAAACAGGTTAACAAAACAGTGAGTGCCACTCATTGGTGTTTAAAAATAGACGATATTGTGTAGTTAAATAGCAGAACTGAAGAGTCTAAGATGACACTTCCATATTATTATCATCTAGCCACTAAATGTCAGCCTCTTTAGATACTCATATACTTTTAGTTACTTTCACAGAAATAGTCTATTCATTTGTTTCTCTGTTTTTAAGACCTTCCACCCCAACATCCCCCCTGCCCCTCCATCATACTAATTTTTTCTCTCTGTTTTGCAGGATAAAACCCCCAGAGTGAAGGTGAAGAAAGAAACAGTCAACTCCCCAGCTATTTACAAATTTAAAAGCCAAAGAAAACGTTAAAGTTCTCTTGTCTGAGTCTGGTCATTCTTTAGGCACAAGAATTTTTTTTTTCTAATAATTTGTGATTCTTTCATATAGGATTTTCCTCTTTTTGGCTACAACATAGGTGAAGAAAATGAGTGCTGTTGCAAATCTACCTTCCTACCTCCTCAGAAGTGACGTAAAAGCTTTCTGAGGAGGTTTTTAGTTTTTAATTACTTTGGACTAGAGCGTGGGCTGGGCTGGGGTCCCCTGGAAGCAAGGGTCCAGGAACACCTTTCTCCTGGCCCAAGCAGCTCAGATCAGAATAGACTTGGCCCCTTGCCCCTGCCCTCTGCTCTACTGGAGTTCCCATGATTCAGAGGCCACAAATGGCTTGGCATGGCCCTCTCACCCTGGGGACCCAGGCTCCCGCCTGCGGCAGCTTCCCCCACCCCTTCCCCAAGAATCACACCTGCCTCTTGTGCCCTTGTAGGGATTGTGGGCTCGAAGCCCGACAGGACTGAGCATGCTTAGAGCAGATGGTTGGGGGGCGGGGAGAGTGCTCAGGGAGACTTGCTCACACTCCACCAGTGCCCTGGAGGGGGAACAGCTGTGGGTGGATTTTAATGATTTTTTTTCTTTCTATCATTATTAACACTTAACAAGTGCCCATGATTGCCAGGCTCAGTACAGACCTAGCGTGAGGTGGCCTTTTTCCTCCAGGAGCACCCACCAGCTTTGAAGAGAGAAGGGGGAGCAGACAGGGCACATAAACTCAAGTAACTGACTGTCTTTTGGAGGGAAGTGTAGCCCCGTGGGAGCACGGGAAGCCTCCTTTATAAGGTGGCATTGAGCTCAGTACAGAGCTTTGCAAAGGGACATAAATGCTGTGATTATCCTTACTGTCACTCCCAGCATTTGTGTTTGGGGGCCAGAGAGGGAAGTCGAGGGGCAGGTGCAAGCAGAGGCCTTCCCCTTCTCCCAGGCCCCTCCTACAGGTGCCCTCGTCCCCTGGGCTATTTCTTTTGGGTGGGCTTTGGTCACGAATGCCCGAGGTGGGGTAATCGGGTAAGAGGTCGCTCAGTACACTGGATAGCCCTTAACTAGCAGTAAAGAGGAAGCTGAGTGACCCTGGACTAGTCATTGCCCAGCTTGTGTCCCTGTCCTGGAGAGCACGGCACGGAGTCTGCCATTCTTTACTGTAGATGCCCTGTGCCTCTGTGGCTGGAGCGCACATTGGGAAAACCTGCCCCATGGAGCCAGGCGGGAGGTGAGCTAGGCCTGTGGCATTGGTTACAGTTTGAAAGGGGTCTTTGTGGGACCCTCAGGGTGCACTCCCAGGGTGGGGGCGCTTCTCAGTCTCTGGGACACCTGGTGGATGTTTCTGGGCCGTGGGGCCAGCCTGGCTGTTCTTGAAGGCCAGGTGGGGCCTGTTCTTTAGAGGGAAGGCGAAGGTTCCAGACGTGCCCCTCATCTGTGCCAGGGTGGCTCCCCATTGCCCAGCCTGACACGCTGCCTCCTTAGAATGAGAGAACAGCCTCTCGTCCCCCCAGGGATGACCTCGGGGAGGCTGAGCCTAGGTGCCTTGGATGCTTCCTGCAGGCCTTGGGCAGAAGGAGGCCCCACTGACTGGCACTGCTGTTGGCCTGACAGGGAGGTGACAGGCCCAGCAGGTGGCACTGCTGCCCCTTTCCTGCAGCCCAGGAGCTGGGCTCCTGTGAACCTCTGCATAGTAGGCACACAATAAATGTTAAAAGCCTTTGGAATGCATTCATTTTAGGGGCTCGGGCTGCTTCCCTCAGGGTTGCCCCCAAACTTTGGTCAGGAAGGTTCCCTCGAATGGGGGACTGCAGGACCAGGCTGGTGCCCCCTCCCCCTTATGCCGCCGTCTGGCTGCTCCCTGCAGGGGCTGGCGATGCCACCTTGCACTTGCTGCATCCTAATGAACATCTAGCTGCTTCATCCCCCGCTTCCAGGAGCCCATTGTGCAATCAAAGCCTCGCGCCCCCCAGCAGGAGAGAGACGGGCTCTGCTTGTGTAGGCCGGTGGGGCCGGGGCCTGTTGGGACATGACACGGTAAGACGAGTAGGTGTACGTCTCCCGGCGTTGCTGGCCTCCCTCCCTCCCTCCCGGCCTGCAGTGCCAGCTCTGGGAGCTGTGTTGGGGAAGGGGGGGCCCCGGGGCGTGCCCCGCCGGAGCCTCTGGGTGGAGGAGCCGTGGGCAGAGCAGCATTGCACCGGGGAGGCTCAGCCATACAGGTTTCTTGGGCTTGTGCAGCTGCCTCGTGGGTCAGAGGGTGCTTCCCCTCCAGCTCCTTGGGTCTCGGGGCCTCCCTGCTGAGAATGCTCCCACCCAGCTCCCCAGAGGCCCTGGGGAGGTGAGCAAATGGAGTGGGGAGGAGTTTCCCATGGAGGGAAGCAGCCGTGGGAGGTGGAGCCCCAACTGAGCTCCCAGCTCCTCAGCCCCTTTACTCCATAACCCTGGGGCCAGGAGCGCTTTGGCAGGTTATTGGGTGCGCTGGGCTGCCCTTGGACAGGGCCACGCCTAATGTACTCTGGTCAGAGGAGAGTCTCCCCATGTTTAAAGAGGCTGTTCTCTGAGTGGATCAGCTACCAGGCCCAGGAAATTCTGTCCTTCCTGCACAGCCCTTTTGGCCTCCAAACATGTCCATTTTCCCTCCCATCTGGAGGGGCCTCGTGTGGGCAGCTCTTAGGGCTGCTCTCCCGAGGAGGGAATTCTTTTGTTCAGAACAGGAGAGGGCATAGTCTGGGGCTTTGGGGGCTGAGACATTGTTCCTGGATACAGCTATGCTTTGGGGCTACTAAACCTTGAAAAGGTAGGTGGGGAGGTCTCACCCTGTGACCCAGCTTGGCTCACGAGGCTTTGTGAAAACAGTGGGCCAGAAACAGCACTGAAACTGCCCCAGCCTGAGTCATTCACACGTTGCCCCTTTAGTCCAGCAAAGGCTTCTCTCACCAGGGGGACAAATGAAGGGTGAGGCTGGTTTCAACTTTCACATTTTCGAAGAAGTGGATGGGAAAAAGCCCTACATTCAAACAGAAAGAAAGCAAAAATATCCAGGAACCCGGCAAAAGAGCCAGCTTTCAGAGCAGGACCATTGCATGGCCCCAGGCCAGAATGGGGAAACCTTTCTCCTGCCCTGCTATAGAGAACGGGGAGCAGAGCTCTGGGAGTGAAGCTGGTGACAGTATTTCTCCTCCACCCTCCCACCCCCAGGACCCTTGAACCCGACTCCTTCTCTGATGGCTTGGTGGGGAAGATTCTACTGCCTGAGACCAATGGATGGGAAGGCCCAGGAGGTTCTTTCAGCCAGCACCACTCCAGGGTCCAACGCCCAGCTATGTGTGATGCCAACTTTGGGCAAGGAAGGGAAGGGGCTTGTGCATCCCTGCCTGAGGCAGAGCATCCCTGAGTTGGGGGGGCTCTAAAATGGAGGCAGCTCAGCCATCCTGTCCCTCAGGGCCAAGGCCTGAGCCCAAGAGGGCCTGTACTTCCCCCTCTCCCACCAAGGGAGGGCCCTGGGCACAGTTTGGCTTCCTGTTAATGAGAAGGCAGGGTGGCATAGGGGCAGAGATGTATGAATATATGTTCATATACAATAATACAGAATTAAATGTATACTTAGATATTTAGGTATATATATCTTATAGGATATCTCCGCTCAGAAGAGTTGTTCACGATCCAATCCCCAGACTACCCGTCTCATGGGCTTGATTTTACAGCCTTTCCTGGAAGGTCTGCCTCAGTTTCCTTCTTTGTTCAATGAGGGAATTGGATTAGACGCTCCTCCTATAAGGGCCGAGAGCGGCAGGGTCCGAGGGCCAGGGGCTGGGTGGTCCTGGCTCCCAGAGCTACAACCCTTCTGCTGAGGGTAATGGGTCACCTAGAGGCCCGGCCTCTTGCATTGCCTTTCTCGGAGTGCAGAGGACGGGCGAAGCCCCGGGACCCCGCCTTTCAGCCCGCAGCCTGGAGGTGCTCCGGAGAGAGAGCGTCTGATGCCGGGCCTCTTCCATTATTAATAGGCCTCCAGGGTGAGACCGGGGGAGGGGGCAGGGAGAGGAGAGGGGGTTGCCTGCAGAGCTGCTCGTCGCTCGGTCGCGCTCCGAGGCCGCTCCCCTGCCCGCCGGATCAGCCCGAGTTGGAGCCCCTGCACCGAGGTGCCGCTCCCTCCCCCCACCTGGGCAGCGGCGGCAGCTCCTCCTCTCCGAGGACAGGCACGCCGGCTTATTATGCGTTCCCGCTCCCTCCCTCGCTCGTTCAGGCAGGCGGCGGCCTTCATTAGCGGAGGAGCCGGGGTCTGTTTTGGCTGCCTCATCAGCATCAGTGAACTGCGTCCCTGCGAGATTTGATACAATTTAATTAACCTAATTAAAAGCTCTGATTGCAGAGATGATTGGGGTAGCGCCAGCAGCGACTGCATAGTTATAATGAGCTGCAAGGTGTGGGCCCGAAGCCAAACGCCACGCATCCCTAATGAGCCGGGGAGCGGGAGCGCCAACGTTTATTTTTGGCAACAATGCCCAGTTCCTCTGTCAGGGAGGCAGAGAGACCCGGGGAGCAAAGACAGACCTGCCCAGCACACTCCCTCCCCTCCGCCTTTCGCTTTGGCTCTCCCCGCCCTGCAAGGTGGAAGCGGGCACGCATGCCTGCCAAACACGCTTGTACTTGCGTGCCCCCCTACGCCCACGTGTTTTGTGCAAAGCCCGACTCTCCCGATTTGCCGGACTTAGAGCTAGACCCGCTGTGGGGAGCTGGGGCTGGGGGGAGAGCCTGCCCTGCCCTCTCCGCTCCTCGCCCGAGGGGGTGCTCTTGGGGCTGGGGCTCAGCCCGAGGACCCTTTCCCAAGCCCGGGCATTCCCCCCCTCTCCGCCTCCGCTTCCACGCCTCCTCCCGTCCCCACCTCTAGCCCCCGTCCTCCTGTCAGTGTCGATTCTTCGACCGATAGGACTGAGACAGAGAGATCCCGAGCCGGAGACGGAGAGGGACCGGGAGACCCGCGGAGAATGCCAATGAGACCTCCAGGACTCTACTGCCCCTCTGCGCCGGGAAGCGGAGACCTCCTCAGCCATCCCTTCATTCTCGGCTGCCTCGTGGAGGCACGGAGGAGGGCCAGCGCCCCGCGGCTCGGACCCCCATCCCCCGGGGTTCTGCCGTTGCCACCCGTAGTTGTTCTGACTCAGCGTTTCAAATGTAAATCACAACCTAATAATATCAAAAGTGAGGGAACTGGGGGGAGGCGGGAAGGGGGACAGTGGCAGATGAGGACAAGACCAAGAGGCAGATGGGTGGAAGATAGAAAGCAAGTTAAGAGAAAGAGAAATAAAGTAGGAGAAGGAGGGAGTGGGGGCAGCTGGCGGGCTTAGTAGATTGAGAGCTTGGCCCAGAGGCGGGAGGTCCTGGATTCAAATGTGACCTCGGACACTTCCTAGCTGTGTGACCTTGGGCAAGTCACTCAACCCTTACCGCTCTTCTGCTGTGGAACCAATACTTTGATTCTAAGACGGAAGGTAAGGGATAAAAAATCCTAAATAAATAGAATGGGGAGTTACCATCCTGAACTCACAGGAGAGAAAAAGGTGAGCAATTCCTGCTCCCACCTCCCAGGAGCTGAGCCCTTCCTCACTTGGCCCTTCCTGCGTGGGGTGTGATGGACTAATACCTCGCGATCCTGGATCCACCTTTGGGAAGCTCTGATTCTGTCCCCTGCCTAGTCCCTGCATTTAATCACCTTTTGGTCACTCCTCTGGCAGCCCCACATTTCTCCTCCCCTCCGTGAAGTCCTCTAGAAGAGCTCCTGCCCCTCCCCTTCCCCTAGACCAGCTCAAGTCGTCTCCTTGGGTTTCTGGGTTTCTTTTCTTCTCCCTTTCCCTATCCTCAGACTCTAACTTCTCCCCACCCACTCCCACCCCGCACCACAGAGAGTGGCCAGTGCGAACTTCCTCTAATTACGGACTTCCTTTGGCCTTAGGACTCCCACCTTTGAAGGGAGGATAAATGACTTTTGTGGAAGAAGCAGGGAAGAAACCCTGACCTAACCCAGGTTGACAAAAATCTGCAGACCCATGAAGACTCCACCTAGAGGGTAGAGATTTAGTCATTCATTCATTCATTCATTCATTCATTCACTCACTCACCTACCCATCCATCTCCTTTGTGATACCCTAGAGAATGGGGAGAGGTGGCTGAGGAGGTGGGGCCCTAAAGAGGCCCCAAGGAGTCCTTCTGCCAGGCATCTGAAGCTACCTTTTTCTTCCCCCCCCCTCCCCCTCCATGTCTACTCTCTCTGGGACAACTCATCGGGCCTGGTAGGGGCCAGCCTGCCTCTGGGGGACTAACCATATACCAGGACCTGTGGGCAGGACATGTGTGTCCAATGACTTTAAATCGCCTCCCTGGGTCAGGGCTTCAATGGAGCCTGTGTTCTGGGCCAGGCTCAGAGCCAGCACTCCGGGCTTCCTGAGCTGACCCCCACCGCTGACATGGCTAGTGACGCAGGGAGGCTCTAAGCTCCTCCTCTGTTCCCTCAGATCCTTCAGAGGAATGAGCAGAGAGAGGTAAGCTATGAGATGTCACTCTGTATGTTCAGTCCCTCCCCGAAGGAGGCATCTCATTCCAGGGATTCTTAGTGGCCTCATGTATATTCTTTCCCTTCCTGGCCACCCCCTCAGGCCCTGATCTTGCCCTTGATGGGATGCTGCAGGATTCCATCTCTTCCAGCAAAGGAAAGGAGGAGAGGACTTCTAATTCTCCAGAGTACCAGAGCAGGATTCACCCTAAGGCTATGACTGCCAGGGCAGAGGGTGGGCAGGTGCCTGCTGGACTGAGAGTAGCAGGGAGGTCAGGCAGCCTGGACAGAACTTGGTGGAAAAGATTGAGTGAGTGGGAGTTGGGGCCTGGGTGAACTCAGCACACAATAATGTTTTGATGGAACCTCACATGATGAGGCCCTGGGATGGACAGCACGTGGCTGGCTGGGGACCACATGCTGACCTTTGGTTCCTGGCTTGAGAAGAAAGGGGCATGGATGGAGTGGGCCAGTGGCTCACCCACTCTGTTCCAAGGGGTCTTCGATCATGCAGCTGGGTGGCTGCCCCTGACCAGGAGCTGTCCTTAGAGTCTATGGACCCTGGTCTGTCCCTGGATCATTTCTCTTCTTGCTCTCTCCTCTCACTGTCTCTTGTTTCCACTCCTCTCTTGAGGACCTGTCCCCATCTATTCTTCCTCTTCTCTGTGGACTTATCTCCCTAACTCTTCCATTCTTGTTGGCTTCTCTCTCCCTGGCTCATTCTTTCCTCTCAGCCTCTCTTATATTTTTCTAGTCTCTTTTTCTGTCTTTTCCTCCTCTTCCTCCTGCTCCTCCTCCTCCTCCTCCTTCTTTTTCTCCTTCACCTCCTCCTCCTCCTTCTTTTTCTCCTTCAACTCCTCCTCCTCCTTCTTTTTCTCCTTCACCTTCTCCTCCTCCTTTTTCTCCTTCACCTTCTCCTCCTCCTTTTTCTCCTTCACCTCTTCCTCCTCTTCTTTCTTCTCCTTCTCCTCCTCCTTCTCCTTCACTTCCTTTTCCTTCTCCTCCTCCTCCTCCTTCTTCTTCTGCTTCTTCTAAGTCTTTCTCCTCAGTCTTTTTCATTCTCCATCTTTACCTTCCATCTTAGAATCCATACTGAGTATTAGTTCTGAGGCAGAAGAGTGGTAAAAGCTAAGCAATTGGGGTTGAGTGACTTGCCCAGGGTCATGCAGCTAGGAAGTGATGGAGGCCAGATGTGAACACAAGACCTCTGGCCTCTAAGCCTGACTCTATCCACTGAGTGACCTAGCTGTCCCAGGCTATTGGGTCCCTTATATAGTCTCTCGGCCTTCTAATTATCTCTTCCCTTCTTTTCTCCTCTCCTCGCCTCTTTTCCCTTTTCCTTCCTTTCTTTCTTTTACTCTCCTTTCCTCTGGCCAGAGTTGGAATCAGTGTATAAGTCTGGAAATAAGGATGCAAAGTTACATGCAAACATATGTATTCACACACACGTATACATGCAAAAAATACACACACATGTATATATACACACACCTATACATATATGGGTAAGTTTTCATGCATATGTGATAGTGGTGAGGCTATGTTTTTGTGGGTGTCTGAGAAAGGCCTCCTATTTGAAGTTTGGGCCTCAGGGGGTAGAGATATGGGGGGGGATGGCTGTATAGTGCAATCTTCATCCCTGGCCCTGTGCCAATCCAATGGCTCCCTGCTCCCCCCTCCCCTTCCTCTGGCATGGAGCCAGGGCATTGCATTCAGAAGGAAAAAGGAAGAATTTTCGGGGTGTGTAATTATTGTAATCAATTGAATTAACTAAAAATTATCATCCCGGGTGAAGAGTGAGGCCTTGCCCACCCCAGTGCTCTGCAGACATACATATGGAGACTGACATGGATGTGCTCAGGCAGGGACCCAGGTCCACATTCCTCTGTTTTTAAAGGGCTTTGGGGTTCCTATGCTGGGGGGAGAAGAACCTGGGAGAGATGGGGGAATGGAAGGCAAGCCATTCTGTGTGTGTGAGTGTGTGTGAGAGAGTGAGTGTGTGTGAGTGAGAGTGAGTGTGTGTATGTGTGTGTATGTGAGAGAGAGAGAGAAAGAGAGAGAGAGAGAGAGAGAGTGTGTGTGTGTGTGTGTGTGTGTGTGTGTGTGTGTGTGTGTGTGTGTGTGTGTGTGTGAGACCTGGTGTTTCTCTGCTTTACAGACCAGCCAGAGGTGGGAAGGACCCGGAGCAGAGAGCACACTCTGGCACTCCCTGCTGACTCTCTGGTCCTCAGTTAGGGGCGCTGAGCCAAGGGGTTGGGAGGGAGCATCTCTGAACAACTGCCCGCCTTCTCTGATCCCCCTCTCTTCCTCTCTTCCTCCCCCCCTGCCCTTCTTATGCTCCAAGATCTGTCCAGCCCCGCGCCGGCTCATTCCCCCTCCTCATTCCCAGTCCAGAAGAGGGAACCACTGTGGCTGCCTTGGGAGGAGAGCGAGGTCTCAAAGCTGGGTCTGGGTGGTCAGAACCTGGAGGGACCAAAGCCAAGGCTGGGGAGGTGGAAGCCAGCAAGGGCCTAGGACCCAGCGGAGCTCCTGCCTCTTGGGGACCGGGCTGGTGTTTGGGAGCTAAGTGCGTGGCGGCTCCCTAGGCAGCTCTGTGTGTGGGAGGCTCCGAGGCCGCCGCTGCCCTTTGATGGAGCGGTCACTTTGCCGTCTGATCCCCCAGCCCCACGGTGGGGATGGAATAGCCCTTCTGAACAGCCCCACTCCCCCTTTACTGAGCAAGAGAGCCATACATCACGGAGGGGCTGGGGCTTCATGATGCATTGCCCTAATACGTCGCTATGGCAACCCCACTCTAATCCTGTATTATTCTAATGCAGTTACTCCCCCCGCCCTCCCCACTATGATGGACGACTTGGGTCTCCGAGATGAACATCATCTCCCCTTCCCTCGGGGCCCCTCCTCCCCTTCTGCCAGGGTCAGGCTGGCTCTGCAGACCTTCCCAGGTGGCCCAGGGATGAGAGCAGACACCCAGGTAGGACGGGCTTGGCAGCGGCCAGTGCCTATCCCAACTCCAATTCTTGCCTCCAGCCTGGTTTCTTTAGGCTTCCGTCCACTCTCTTCTAGGCTTGGTGACAGGCTCCTTTGTGGAGCTAGGTGACTCAGGAGGAGCTCATCCATTTCTCTCTCCTCACCCACACTTACTCCCTCTTTCTCACTTCCTCCTTCCACGGAGCCATCCTTTCTCCCACTCTCTCCTCCCTTCTTCCTGCCCCTCTCCATGTAGCCTTTTTTTTTTTTTTTTTTTTTAAACTCTTACCTTCTGTCTTAGAAGGGATGCTAAGCATTGCTCCAAGGCAGGAGAGTGGCAAGGGCTAGGCAATGGGGGTTAAGTGACTTGCCCAGGGTCACACAGCTAGAAAATGAGCTCACATTTGAACCCAGGACCTCTCCTCTCTAGGTCTGGCTCTCGATCCACTGAGCCACCTTGTTGCCCACTCTCCAAATATTCCTTTTTTTCTCTCCATTCATATTCTTCCCCTCTACCTATCTCTTCCTCCAGCCCTCTGCCCTTCCTCAATAGATCCCTCCTTTCCTCCTTGTACGCATACCTCTCCCTTTCATCCCCTTCATCCTTCTCTCTCTTTTCTGCCTTTCCTTTTTCATTCTTGACACCATTCATCCCATCATCCCTCTCTCTTTCACTCCTTTAAGTCTCTTCTTCACTCCTTTTATTTATCCTTCCCTCCCTTTTATCTCTCTATGCATTCAGGGGACAGAGGCAGAGATGATGAAAGCTGGACTCTCCTGCTTGCAGCCCCTGCCAGCCTCCTCCCTGTTCCTGGCTCATGTACATGGCCGGAGCAGCATGCCATTGACCCACCCTTCCCCACACTAGCCCAGGAAGGCCAGCAAGGCCCGGGGAGCCCCAGGGGCAGGAGACAATGGCCCAGAGACCCAGGCATTCTTGCTGCTGGCCACCACAGGCCCCCATTGTGCCCCCTCATGCTGCCCCACCCTAATGTCCAGGCCAACCATCCACCATACTCCCCCAGGGGCCACAGAAGGGGAATTCATGAGGCAGTTTGAGGACAGTTGTGGCCAACCTTGGGTGATGGTGGGGCTGGGAGGGGGACTGAGGGCTGTTTGTGTCCCAGGGGGTGGGACTAGGGTGTGAAAGGCAGGAGGAGTCTTAGGTGCTTGCCAAGCCCGTCAGCTCCTGGACCTCCCCTCCCTCAGTCCCTTTGGGGTGTAGGCTGTTTAGAGAGGCTTCATTGTGTCGCCAATAGCCGCCCACCCCTGCTGCTGGGATGCCAGAGGTGGGGAGGGTGAAGGGGGCCTGGGGGGGAGTAGGGGTGTAGGGGACTGAGTGGGGTTGGTTCTGTAGGAAACTTTGTTCCCATCCCTTCCCACTCGGCTCCATTCTTCCCAGGCTGCCAGATTCTTTTTTCTTAGGTATTTGTAGATCTGTATATGACCCTCTGCTTCAAAACCTTTCAGTGACTCCCTATTGCTTTTTGGGTAAAGCTCAGACTCTAGGCAGGGTCAGCTCTGGGAAGCAGAGGGCAGTCTGACATTCAAGGCCCTCCATAACCTGAGACCACCCTCTCTTTCTAGTCTTTTTTTCATCTTCTTTGTTACATACTCTAAACTCGAGCCACCCTGGATGACCTCTTCCCTCTCCTAGCTTCTCACTTCTCTCTTTAGGCTCACATTGCTTCCCGTGCTGAGAAGGTTGCTTCCTACTATCCCAACCTATTGAATTCCTCTAGATCTTTTATGGTTTAAAAAAACAAAACAGAACCAACCATCCTTTTCTACCTTTATCTTTACTCACAGTTACCTCTCCTTCCTACCTTTCAAAATCTATTCAATCCTACCTTATTTGACAAAGAAAAAGTCAAGCAAAACGATGGGAAAAGTGACATTCTGCTCTAGCTACCATCTTACCCCCACTAAGAAGGGGGAGGTTTGCTCTCTTTTTTACCTGTTCTCTAGGTCCTTCACTGTTTTTTTTTTTTTTTTTTTTTTTTTTTTTTTTTTTTTTTTTTTTTTGTGGCAGTTACTTGGAATTCTGTTTCTTTTTAGTAACTTTTCCTTTTATATTGTTATGGTCATAATGGACATGATTCTTTTAGTTTTACTTATTTCGCTGCATCAGTTCATACAGTTCTTCTCAGTTGCTTCGAATTCCTCATTTTCATTGTATAATAATATTCTATTATATTTAACGTAGGAGGCAGAGGTGACATGGTGGAATGTATAGGGTGTTGGACCCTCTTTGGAGTTAGCAAGACTTGGGTTCAAATCCTACCTCGGATACTTACTAGTTGTGGTACTATGGACAACTTAACCCCTCTCACTGATAAAATGAAGGGGTTGGACCTGATGACCTCTGAGGTCTTGTCTAGCTCTAAATCTATATTAGACTATATTTATTAGACTATACTTTTTTGTGATTTGAAAAACTTTAATCAATTGATTAATTTAGAATATTTTTCCATGGTTACATGATTCATGTTCTTTCTTTCCTCTTCTTCTGCCCCCCTCCCGTAGCCAATGAGTAATTCCATTGCATTTTATGTGTGATTAGACTATACTTTTAAAAAACGATTAAAAAAACTATATTAGACTATTTAAAAAAACTATTTAAAAAACTATTCCCCCATTAATGATCACCTTCCCTCCCTAGTTTATTTTTTGCTGCCATAGAGTATTCTATTACTATTTTGGCATGTATTAGACCTTTGTTTCTGTCTTTGACCTCCTTGGTATACATGTCTAATAGTAGGATGACTAGATCAAAGGGTATGTATGGGGGGGCTAGGTGGCACTATAGTGGATAGAGGACCAGGCCAGGATTCAGGAAGACTCATCTTCCCGAGTTCAAATTTGGCCTCAGACACTTACTGGCTGTGTGACCCTGGGCAAGCCACTTTGTTTGCCTCAGATGCCTCATCTGTAAAATGATCTGGAGAAGGAAATGGCAAAAGCACTCTAGTACATCTGCCAAGAAAACCCCAAACTCCTTCATGTTCAAAGAGTCAGATACCACTGAAAAATGACTGAACAACAACACTCGAACAGTTTAGTCACTTGTATTGCTTAATTCCAAACCGATATCCAGGATGTTTGGACCAGTTCATAGATCATCTTCGGATAACTCTTCCCATCTTCTGTCATCATTTCCAATTTTCTAGTTGTGAAAAAACCTTAGGGATGTTTTAGTTTTCATTTCTCTTGTATTAATGATTTAGGACATGATTTTAAATGGTCATTTATAGTTTATGATCCTTTTGAAAATGGTTCATGCCTTTTGAACACTTATCTATTGGAGAATGGCTCTTGGTTTTATGTATTTGTGTTAACTGCCTCCTTATCATGGAGAAGAGTGATTCTCTGAGTAATTGGTGATATTCCTTGTAAATATTTTTTTCCCACTTAACAATTTCTATTATTTATCGTTGTTCCTACATTTCCATGAAAGCCCAGCTCACATATTGTTTCCTCCCAGAGGCCTTTCTTTCTTTGTCCCTTAAATAATGCTTTGCTTGAAACCTCTCTGAGGCTTAATATTGTCTATTGTCCTGAGCCAAGATTTGAACTGCAGTTCTCTGACTTCAGAAGGGCTCTTTCCATTGACCTCTTACATTATCCTACTACTACGAGACTGTGAAGTCCGTGAAGAAAGGGAAAAGGAAACATGCATGTATTAAGAGCTTACTATGAGGGGGCAGCTAGGATTCAATAGATTGACAGTCAGTCCTGGGTTCAAATCTGGACTCAGACACTTTCTAGCTGTATGATCCTGGGCCAGTCACTTAACCCTCATCGCCTAGCCCTTACTGCTCTTTTGCCTTGGAACCAATACACAGTATTTGATTCTAATATGGAAGGTAAGATTATATTTTTTTAAAAGAGCCTACTATGTGGGGCAACTAGGTGGATCAGTGGTTATAGAGTCATGCCTAGAGATAGGAGGTCTTGGGTTCAAGTCTGGCTGGCCTCAGACACTTCCTACCTATGTGACCTAAGTCACTTACCCCACATTGCCTGGTCCTTACTGCTTTTCTCACTTGGAACCAATACGTAGTATTAATTCTAAGATGGAAGGTAAAGGTTGGCTTTTTAAAAGTCTATTATGTGCCAGGCATTGTGCTAAGTGCTTTCCAAACATGAATATATTTTATTCTCACAACAACCCTGTGAGGTAGCTGTTATTAAGATCTTCATTTTACATTTGAGGAAATTGAGGCAGAGAATAAATAACTTGCCTAGGGTCACAAAGCTAGTAAGTGTCTGCAGCTGGATTTGAACTCAGGTTGTCCTGACTCTAGGCCTGCCACTCAGATGCCACCCAGATACCTCATCCCTTATCCTGGTAGGGCAGAGACTAAACCTTCTATCTTCCTCAATGCCTTCTCTAGTGCTATGTTCAAAGTAGGAGAGCTGTTGAAGTGAATTATATTCATTGGGAAGACTCAGAAATAGATACCAAGTAGAGAAACTGAGGCACAGGAGAGACTGAGTCTGTGTCAGGAACTGTTTCCAGTTCAGCCAAACTGGCCTTCTTACTGTTCCTCTTATACCCCACTTACCACTTCCAAGCCTTTGTACTGACTTGCCCCCTATAACTGGACTGTCACCTCATTTCCCTGTCTAATTTTAGAATCCCTTGTTTCCTTTGCCATCTGTGCTATTTATGGATCCTTTTATTTGTTAATAATTATCTCCCAATCCCTCAAATTTATTACATTTATTTTGGATATAGTCTGTACATATTTTTATGGATTTTTTTTTCTCCTCTGTTCCTTGAGCTTCTTCTATAAAGAATTTTGTCTTTAGGTCTCCAGGATTTAGCATTTAATTTACGTTTAATAAATGTTTGTTGGTAGACTGCTTGTTTCTCAAGTTCTTCCTTCCTCCATCTCTAATAGTCTTTACCTATCAGTCACTTCTTGAGTCCTTAATGTAGAACCCCGGTTGGGGCTTGGACTGGAGGCAGCACAACAGACTTTCTTTGGGACTCAGATGTATGGAGTCCAGCATGGAGCTGCCTAGATCATACAGGGTTCCTGGAGATTTGGGCCTGTGTCAGTCCTTTCTTCCAAACATGAGTCGCTCTATGAGCTTACGGGTCTTCCTCTGGGACTGAAGGGCAGAAGAAGCAATTCAACCGATGTCCCACAGCAAATCCACAGTCAGACTGGACCTGGGACCCTAGTGAGTCCTTGCAGTTTTGGGGTGAAGCTAAGAGCCGATGGAGCAAAGGGGAAAGGCTCTAGGTGGCCTCTGGAATTTTGCCAATATGGAAGATTTAGGGAGAGGTCACCCTTGGCTCCTTTAGGGGCTACGGATGAGGTGGAATCTGATTTGCTGTATCTCAGTTTCCTCATTTGTAAAACAGGCATATTTCTTGCTCCTTTGTTTCATTGATTTAGTCCTAGAAGGGACCTTGGAGGCCCATCAAGTTCACTGAACAGATCAGGCAACTACAGTCCAGAGTCCCACAGACAATGCTCAATGTCACTCAGATAGATTTCAGATTTGAACTCAGGTTCTTTGACTTCAAAGGGCTCTTTCCACTGGACCATTCACCTTACTGGATTAGGTTATAAGGAGCTAAAGAATGTTTTCCATAAAGAGAGACTAAAATTATTGTGGGGGGTGAGTTGGACTTGGTGTGGTGGTGATGAGAGGAAGCCAGAGAAAAGTGCGTGTGGGTGTCAGGGGTGGGAAAAGTGCTAGATGTGCTGTGGACCCAGGGGAGCCCTGGTGGGACGATGGAGAGGGCTCTCTCCTACAGAGCTCTCTGGCCCCCCATTTTGGGGTTTGCCTTGTGCCTAATGACAAAGCTTTGTAGAGAAAGGAGACTTGTTGAGAATTTTCCTTGACCCGCTTCTTGTTCTGGGCTGGAGATCCTCAGGGGCAAGAATAGAGGGCAACCCTTGAGTCAGACTGCTGACCTCCCTTGTGTAGGGGCTGATGTGTACATCCTTTGGAGAAGGCGTAGCAGAGATCTGCCTTCCCATTTCCTCTTACCTTCTGGCTCCTGGTTCCTGGCATCCTGGGGTGGTCTCCCAAGTATAGAGTTTTTCCTGTCTAGAGATGGGAATTTATGACTTATGGCAGGACCGGGGCCATGGAAAGGGTTCCAGGCTCTTTTCCCTATGGGATTTAGGAGTCCTGGGTCCAAATCCTGACAGTTAACTATTTGATATCCTTGTTTGTTCAATGGAAGATGATTACTTCTGTCCTGTCTCTCTCACAGTTGTTTTGAGGATCTAATTAGATAATGGATATGAAAGTTCTTCCTAATATAAGGTATCATTATTCTGGAATCTCTGCCTGCCAAAATCCTTCGAGCTCTAGTCCAGTTGCTGCCATCTTCTTTCCTTGTTCCTTATCCCTGATCCCTAGCCCAAATATGAATGATTGCTCCCTTTAAATTGCCACAACACTTTGTGTCTCTCTCATGTGTGTGTTAGTAGATGAAACACTGCTGAGAATAATGGAGCCTCGAGTTCAAGTCCTGACCTAGACACTTACTAGCAAGTCATTGAACCTTTCTAAGCCTCAGTTTCTTCATCTGTAAAACAAGGTACAGACTCATTTCTGTAGGACTTCTCTAGATCCCTCCCTCTAATTGGGGCTGGTGATAGCCTTTCATGCTAGTGCCTTCCCACTGTTGATTATCCTCAGTTTATCTTGTTTAAATCTACTTGTACATAGTAGTTTGTGTGGTCTCCCTCATTAGATGTGAGCTCCTTGAAAGCGCTGTTTTTTTTGTAGGGCTTAGCACAGGGCTTTATTAGATAGATACAATAAATACTTAAAAAAAATACAAACCCTCTTTCCTTCCATCTTGGAATCAATACTAAGTATTGGTTCCAAGGCAGGAAGAGGGCTAAGGGCTAGGCAATGGGGGTTAAGTGACTTGTTCAAGGTCACGAAGCTAGGAAGTGGCTGCCGCCAGATGTGAACCCAGGACCAACCATCTCTATGCCTGGCTCTCAGTCTACTGAGCCACCCAGCTGCCCCATGATAAATACTTATTGACTGAATACTGATCATTTTTCAGCAACCAGCCTTGTTTTGGGTGAATAAAGTAAAAGATATTTGAAAAGTCCCTTTGGCACTAAATTGATATTCCTATGGTCTAATGTTAGGGATGACATTCCACTCCGATTCCTTCCTTACACTATGAAAAAGAATTTGTGTCCATGCCACCTCTTTCATGAAGTTCTTTCTGATTTCCCTGGGGCCGAAGGTGATTTCTCCTTCCTTAAATTTGCCCAGAGTATTTGGTTGGGATCTCTCATTCTCCTTCCCTTATTTAATATTCCACTAATGATTTTTTTCCATGTACAAGCCACATCCCTCCATTAGAATGTCAGCTCCATGAAGGCAGTCAATAACAGTTTTCACCTTTGTCCCATCAGCACTGAGCGTGGAGGAAGTGAATCAAATTTATTAAGTACCTCCCATGTGCCAGGCATTTATGGATATTTCATTTGAAATAATAATGTGGGTTGCTCGGGAAGTGTTGGATGAGTGAAGGAACCTGAGCCTCACTCAGATGGGCAAGGTTGGAGGGTGGACACAGTGCAGAAAAAAAAATTATAAAACATGTATCCACTTTCTTAAGCTCAAGGTCAGGGCAGGGAAGGGGGTGATTTTACATTCTGGCCTCAGGCTCAAAATTAGGTTGTTGTGGGGACAGCTA
Organism: Gracilinanus agilis; assembly: GCF_016433145.1. Lineage (NCBI taxonomy): Eukaryota > Metazoa > Chordata > Mammalia > Didelphimorphia > Didelphidae > Gracilinanus > Gracilinanus agilis. The sequence goes on along the minus strand of NC_058132.1, from coordinate 79,195,101 downwards.
TTTCAGGACTCTGCTAGGAGAAAGCATTCCTGGAGCATTCAGGCATTGCTAAGGTTGCTGGATCCTTTGCTCAGGGTTGGATGCCCTCTGACCCCGTCTAGCCCTAGGAAGCATACAGGGATGGAAGGCCGGCTGCTCGTCCTCAGCAAGGCATAAGTGGAGGACTTCCTTCATCTGGTGTGTTATAGAGATGTTTCACCTCTGAGGCCCGAAACCCCGAAACATCTCTATATTCTAGATCAAAATATAGAATCTGTCTATCTTCTCTTCAGCTTCTCTCTCTTCTGGGCAGCCTGTCCCCAACCGTAGACATAATTTTTTTTTTGTTTGTTCTTTTGGCACAGACCTGCTCTTATTTAGATGAGTGCTGGAGACCGCTGATGGGAAAGGTGGCCCAGGAGACAGGGAACAGACTTTATCCCACCTAAGGCCAACAGGTCATTTAAGTGATTCTCTGAAAACAGGGCTGGGTAGTGAGACTTCAGTGTTTACCTGTTAGCTGCAGGTAACCCCAAAAGATTATCGTGTCTATCCCTCTGCCTCCAGACCTCTTGGATACTAGATGAACAAAACGTTGCCTGTCTGTAAAGATCTCTAGGAAAAGGGGTGCCCCATCCCCCATTTCTCACCTCTTCTGCATCTCATCGCACCACACCTAACATTTCAACAACTCCCAGAGCCCTGTCTCCTCCAGGGAGCTGTTCTGGTCTGTTCACAAAACAGTTTCACTTTCCTTCATGCTTCTTCCCAACTACGCCCCATCTTGGAACCATAGGTGAAGAAGTTCTACCCTTTCCACTCTTCCCTGGGCTAAATATTCCCAGGCGGTTGTCAGCAATGTGTCCCGGGCATGCGTCTATCTTAGTTTGGGAGTTTCCCAAGGGTCAGGCAAACGTGGGCCTGGGCTCCTTCTCTGACTCCTAGGATTATAGATATAGAGCTGGAAGGAAACTTACAGGGTCATGAAGTCCACTCCTCTCAGTTTACAGGTAAGGAAACTGAGGTTCATATGGATGTTCATAGGCAGAAGTAGAAGAGCTAGGATTCAAACCCAGTCTCTGTGACTTCCAATCCAGCATGGTCTCCACTGACCACTCAGTTTGATCAATAGTTCCCCGAGAAGAGCCTTGGACCCAGGGAGAGATGCCCCCGGGGTTAAAATGCTGATTCTACCATTTTCTAGGTGGAGTGGTGGGAGAGGCCTCTCTCGGGCTCTGATGCCTCACCTGTGAAATGGGGCTGCTGATTCGCGTCCCTGCCGACACATTTGGGAGGTTCTGATGAGATGTCGTGCCAAGCGATCACGAAAGAGCTGCTATTTCTGCGCCTGTGCCCCCAGAGCCTAGGGACAGGGACCAGGTCCCTCTGCTTGGCCCCGCTTGCCCTTCTTGGCTCAGCCCCAGGGGATGGCCCGAGACAGATCGACAGTATTGTCCCCCATTCCCCGGCTTGCTGTGCGCCAGTCCACCGCTAGCTAGCTCACCAGGCAGCAGCTCCAGCTTCAGGTCGCCTCCGTTGAAAGCCTGAATAATCAGGAGTCTTTGAAAAAAGAAATTCTGAAAAGCCATCAGGAGTGAGTCATTGACTTGGGGAGGCGATGAATCAACGGGGAGTTCATGAAACGGCAAATGAATCGGGTGTGAGAGCAGCCGCGGCGGAGGCTGCGAGTCCTCGAACCCTCCAGGGACGAGGAGTCCAGCAAACGGGAGGCTTCAGAATGATACACGGGGCTCTTTTCTTTATCACCAGAAACCTACTTTCCCCCTTTTCTTCTGAAAGCCAGAGAAAGGGACACACACACAGGGGAGAGACAGAGGCATGATGGCGGCCAGCCACGGCCCCAGACCTAGGACCGCACACCCTGAGCTGCCCAGAGAAGTCAGGAGACAGAGGTAGAGAGGCGGCTAGAGAGAGAGAACTTAAGAGCGGAGGGGGCCCCTCGGCAGCAAGGAAGGTTCTCAGCTGGGTGTCCATGACACAGTGTGGGTAATTAACCAACGCCCCCCCCCCCCCCCCCCTCCAATCTTTTCAGGAGAGCTCACAAGAAATAACACTGATTTTGACGAACACCCAAAATAATGTGAGATCAGGCACCAGGCATTATGCATTATGCATGAGGTCTGATTTAACATGAACATTATTTCTTGTGTATGAGACCATATGCCTCAGTTCTGCCTCTGTAGTCTAGTAATACCCAGCCGTACCCGGGGCCGGCTCAGGGCAGCGGCTCGCAGGAACGCAGGGCAGCCTGGTCCGGAGGCAGAGCGGTGAGCAAAGGCGAGAGGCGAGCGTGTACCTGAGAGCTTGTGACTCTGAGTGTGACTGACGGTGTGACCCGTGTGTGAGGGTGACTGGGGGGATCGCGGAGGCCAGGCGGAGGTACGCCGACTCGTCCTCGTCCGTGCGTGCGTGTGCCAGTGCGAGCCAGTGTCGGGGACGGGCTGACTCGGCCGCGTGACTGATGGCAACAGACGAGAAGCAGTTTGGTGAGGGTGTAAAGGACGATGCTGTGAGTGTGTGTGTGTGAGAGAGGGAGTGACAACGACAGTGCGCTGCTGTGTGTGTGTTTACAGAATGACTGTGATGAGTGTATTGAATGATTTGCATTTTATATAAGGCGGTGAGATTGTGGAGACTCAAGGAGAGAGCTGGGGACTCTCTATGGAAGTGTTTACATCTCCACTCGGTATGTATATGTGGAGGTGGATGTTTAAAAAATAGGATTACACACATGCACATTTACATCGTCCTGCCAGTGAGCTGAGAGGGACTCCGAAGCGAGAAGAGAGGAGAGGCCGCCGGAAGGTTGATAGCAGCTAATTTAGTCAACTGTAGCTTGGCTGGGGCGCTTGGAGATCTTCTGAGAACAAGCCTTCCGACGACAGTATAAACACCACCACTTTTATTACGGATTTCAAGGATCTGGCATAGTCACAGCTTTTCTCAGAGGCCTAGATTGTTGCTATGGGGTATATGTATGTGTAAGACTGACAGAGTGTGCTTAAAAGAGGAGGGGTACAACTTGGGGAGCAGGAGGGCCTCAGTTCTTGGATTTTACTCTCCTTCCCAATAATCGATAATCTCTCTCTCTCTCTCTCTCTCTCTCTCTCTCTCTCTCTCTCTCTCTCTCTCTCTCTCTCTCTCCCTCCCTCCCTCCCCATCTCTCTGTCCTGTCTCTCTCCTCCCTCCTCTCTTTCTCTCTCTCTCCCTCTTTTTCTCTCTCTCTCTTTCCTCCTCTCTCTGTCTCTCTGCCTCTGTCAATTTCTCTCCCTTTCCCTCTCCCTGTGTCTCTCTGTCTCTGTCTCCCTTTCTCTTTCTCTCTTCCTCTCTCTTCCCCATGCTCCCCCCCCCCCCCTTCAGCTCATACACTCCCCTGGCTCAAAGACCAATAGAGGGCAGTCCTCTCCCACAAGAGGCCCGGGAGGCTGGAGGGAGCAGAGGGGAGCAGAGGAGAGCTGGGAGCCCAGGGCACTGGTGCTTCAATTCGAGAAGCACTTTCAACCCACCACTATTAGGATATAGTTTAACAGCCTGAGGAGCAGTGAGAGAGTCTACCAAAGGCCCCACCGAGCCCAGACCCAGAGCGGGGAACTCGGGGAATGGTCGGGGCTAAGCCCAGGTCCATCCAAGGGATCTTCCCTCATGGCCCTCATTCAGAACCATAAGGAGGTGGGGGAAGGACAGAGCACACAGGGCCAGTCTTCACGCTCTCCAAGCAATCACTAAACAGGCCTTAGAGCAACCCTTGGCCCATTTGGCTATGTCCTTTGGAGGATAACTTCTAGCCAGGGCAGAAGCTGCCTGGAGCCAGGTGAGCCCCTGAAGGGGCTAGCCAGGTTGAATGTGATCCCCAGGGTGAGTGGAGAAACAGTGGCAAATGCAAAACTCTCACTGAGCCTCAGCTGCTGCGTGTTTGCAGCCCATATCACAGCTCGGGATCTGAGACTACCTCAGTTAGTCCGAGTCCAGGAATGGGCAAGGGCCCCCTTCAAGTATTCTTCTTTGCTGGATATTGGGTAGTAGACTCTTTGAAGGGGGGAATTCCCATGCATACATACATAGAGGAACATCTATAGACAGGAGTCTGAACATGTTTCCCATGACCGAATATGGCCTTTAAACATGTATTTAATGACCAAAACTTTGAGCTAACTCGAGTACCATCATTTTGGTGAATGGTGCCTCCCCATCTTCCCAAACCTGATAGTTGCAGCGAGGTGTGGAAATGTTAAGTACTCCAGTGCCCTAAATGGTTTCCTCTACACTCTTTCCCAGAGCCTCATCTTTTTTCATATTCATGCATGCACATGACTGTTCAGAAATACATGCTAAAAACATGGAGGCCCCTAAAAACACACAGGCATACAGGCACTCCTAACAGATTTGTGAACACATTTACCGATGCACACCAAGCCGTGAAGGCAGAGACACTGAGAAATTCATATATTCAGGATAGCTCCTCGTAGATGGAGATAGTTTTGTTCTTTGTAATCAGGTCCCCGGCACCTAGCACAGTGCCTGGCTCATCGTAGGTCCTTCTTGAATACTTGTTGATTGATGCATATATATATATGTATAATATATAACACCGATTTTGACAAACACCCAAAATAATGTGAGATCAGGCAATTATATATATGTGTATATATGTATATATACATACACATATATATGACAGAGACTGACACACAAAAATTCAGTTCACACAGCAATATACTCATATCCATATATTAAGTCACCCCTGCACTGATAGGCATGCATATTCACATACACACTGTGGACTGACTCCTCTTTTATTTCTTTCACTGGCCTATCTCCTAGTGGATAGAATGGATTTTTAAAAATCAGAGAGGAAAAATCTTTTTGCTGGGGAGACATCACTGTATGTCGAATCCAGGGACATCTGAGTCTCTGGGAAAGAATGAGCGGCTTCCCCTTGAAGGTGAGTGTGAGCACACACAGACACATCCATGCAGAGACATGCATCCATGTGCATACCAATACCCCAGCGCAGGCATTGCTGGGGCAGGAGAAGTAGGGGCTGGTACCTGCCTGCCTGCCTTCCTGACCCCTGATCCAAGGGAAAAAAAACATGTGGAAAAACTGCTCCCATGCCACTCACCCCCAAAGTCCAGGAAAAATCTAGTGCTTGGGATTCCTCTGGTCTGCCCCAAACTGGGGGTTCAGCCGAAGGGATGAGCCAAAAGGCCAACAGCAGATGAAGGTCGCTAGGCACACATAGTGGGTGTCTATTTGAAGAAATCTTTATGGTACCTTAGTGAGCAGGGAATTTTCTTGGTGTCGCTTGTTTTGAATTGGTTTGTCGGCTCCCGCTCAGCTCTGGCTTGGGCTTTCTTTCTGGTTCCTATTCTGTAGCTTATCTATCTATCTATCTATCTATCTATCTATCTATCTATCTATTTTAGGGGGGCAAATCAGTTGTTTTAAAGAGTAAACCTAAACTCTTGCAAAGGATTAATCAATTAGGAAAGCAAGCGCCATCAGAGCTAGCTGCAGGTAATCGGGAGGGGAAGCCAGGCAAAGCAGCCTCTGTTCCTTCAGCCTCCCTTCTTACAGCATCGTTCTTATCCTCTTTCTAAACGAGCCTTGTGACCCAAGAAAAGGAGATCTACTAGCATCTTACCGTCCTCTTCTAAGCTTCCCTTTAGTTCATTTCCCAGCCTGGCTCAGGGATCGAGGCACAAGGCAATAGAGAAGGGGAAAAAAAAGAAAGGAGCAAAACAAAGAAATAATTTTGAATGAAACATTTGGACTGAAGGAACAAAAAAAATTGGCTTGAGCTAGGACCCTGCTCATGCCAGGAAACTGGGACCGATTGTCCAGTGTTTTCAAGGTTCAGGGAGAAAAGTCCATTTAAGGATTCCAGTGTCCCATCACTACTAGGTTTCCTGACTCAGTCTGCCTGCTAGCCCATGCACACCAATAATTTCAGGCTTTTACATGACTGTTGATCATCCATGCTGGCCGAGATCACAAGAGAAACAGGACAAAAAAGAAACAGAGGGTCTCTGAGTTGGCGGCTTTGAAAACCCCAGCTAAGGCCTTTGTACTGAGAGAAAAGCCTCAGACCCTTTGGTGGGTGAGCATGTCCCCTTGACCTGAAGCAGAGCCCAAGGGTCACTTAGGAAATACACCCCAAAGTAAGAGGAAATTTGACAAAGGAGAAAAAGTCTTCCTCTGCCCCTGCCCTCGACCTTTGCTATATATAGGACAACAGAAGTTAAATGGGAATAAACTAAAGCCATTTCAGGTTCTGTCATTTGTCTTGAGGGCTGACGAAGCTCCCCCTCACCCCCCAAACACTTCTCTGGTGAAGGAGTTAGTTCTGAGGCCACCCACCTGGCTAGAGGATGCTGTAGGGGGGATGGAGAGCACTGTAAAGAGGGTCTAGCTGTTACCCTCATACACACTCACACACCCTTTGGGATGCAACTTTCTTTTTTAGGGCTAAAGGCAAAGGAAAATGACTCTAAGGAAAATGTTACTGTTAGCATAGGCTCCTCTAGAGAAAAAAGAGGTATATACATTTGAGGGAATATTAGGAATATTTAAGAATTTAAGAACTCTACTTGATCTTTGCTAAAGGGCTTTGGTGATACTAGCCGGGTCCCCAAATAACAGGGTTTTGGGTGTTAGGCCTGTGAATTTCTGGCCTCTGTGGAAGCCAAGGCCCCTCTCCCTATAGCCCGATGTCCTGTTAAAAACCCAACCTTCACCAGCACCCAGTTCTTGAGGGCTTTATGTAAGGCATGGAAAGGGCCTTCTAGCTTTAATGGTGAGTGTTTGTGTTTCTCCTCAAATCAAATAAGATAATATTTGAAAATTGCGTATTTAGCGTAGAACCCATTCAGAACATGGAAGGACCTTCCTAGATGCTTGTTTATTCTCCTTCCACTTTTCTCCTTCCTATTCCTGCTTTCTTCTCCTATTCCCTGGGCATTCCTTCCATAGTGGCACCCAGAATTTGGAGAAAAGGATTAGGGGATATCAAGGTGCTGCTCTTATGACTTTCTCATCAGTCAGAGATTCTGGAAGAGAACATGGGTATGAATACACAAGGGAAGAGGATGCTGTTGGTCCTTTACACCCACATTCCCCAGAAAATTAAACAATCCTTTTGACTTGGAGACAAACACATACATTTTGCTTCTGACTACAAAGTATGAGGAGAATGACCAACGGAAGAGAAGATCTGGGAGTGTGGGGGCTCTCAGTGCTCTGACCCCTCCAGGGATGGGAAACTCTAAGGGCCAACTTGCTTACATTTCAGAAAGTGGAACTAGGCCCAGGAGAACACGGAGATGCCAGTGGCCTGGGTGTGTGAGAATTCTATTCTCCCAAGGCCCCTCAGAGAAGAAATTTTTCTCAGACTCTGAAATAAACAAGAGGTGGGAGCACATGAAGTTGCTTTTGTTTAGAAGCTGGTAGGTGTGGTCTGAGGGGTTCAGAGCTGTAGACTCAGGCCAGCCACTTCCCCGGCCCCCAAGTCTGTCTGCTCAGCTTTCTGGTGCAGAGTGATGAGAACAGAAGACAAATCCTTTTTAGGGTCTTCATCTCCAGAAGGGAAATTTGGTGTAGTTTTGTACTTGTAAGCCTCTTCCTGGACACTCTGGTTTCTAATAACTGTTAAAAGAGTCAGAGCTGAGCTCAATTTCTTTTCAGAGAAGCTGGTCTGAGCAGTATTGGGCTCTCTCCTGTTTGAGACCAGGCTTCCTGGCTTACCGCCTTGGGGAAGAGAGATGCTCAGGAGGTTGGGGGCTTTATGGAAATATACCGCCTGTCCCCTGATTCTGGGTCTTAACATGTGAACACTGGGATGACACCCCCAGTTCCAGGCTCGGATTCCTGCCCCTGCTACCCATGCCGCCCCTCTTCTAGCCCCTGCTACAGCAAAGAGGACAGGACACAGCCATGGGGTACATGTTTTATGAGTAATAAAATATTTACTATAACATAAATATAAAGGGGGGAACTTCCCAGTCTACAATTTTTAGAAATTAAAATACAAACAGAATGCACCAAATGCTGTCCAAAAAATTAATAAAAATAATAAAATTAAATTTTAAACTGTAACAAACAGACCTAGAACGGGGGAAGGGAGCGAGGTGGGGAAGGAAGGGAAGGCGTGGGGGAAGTTCCAGACACATCCAGAAAATAAATAGGACCGGTCAGAAATCCGGAAATCATATTAAAATATCCTCTTCAGATTAGGCAGCGTACAAAATTCTCTAGGATGGAAAACCCCAAGCCCCTAAGATAAGCTCAGCACAGCGGATTCCTCCTTTTCCTTTAACCACTGGCCTTTGCATACATATCTCACATATTTACAGGGCTAGTTCCTCCCCCAAACGCCCCAAGCGGGACTGGACTTTTTCCCAGCTTCCCTTGGGCTCCCAGGCCCCCCGACTTGCGGCAGCTGGGGGGAGGGGTTAAAGGGGGCAGAAAAGGAGTTGAGGGGAGTCTGGAGTAAGAAGACTGGGATTGGGGGTGGGGAACCTGTTTCTGTCTCTGGGTTTAAAAATAATAACAGGGATCCAACTTTTCCAAAAAGTGTTTTCAAAATGGGATGGGGACAAAGGGACCCTGGGTGGTTTTGGGAATGCTGGGGGAGGTGAAGGCCCTCTGCCCCCAGCCCTCCGAGTCTCCCTGTAGGGGTGAGGGAGGGGAATAATAGAGCCCCCTCTCCCCCTACCCCCCTCCACCTGCAGGGGTGTAGAAAGATGTGGGTTCGGATAAAACGAAACAGAAAACATCCCCGGGATTTGGGGGATTTCGATCCATCTTTTCTTGTTTTCGGTTTTCTGGGGTGAGGTGGGGGAGTGTGAGAATAGATAGGGCTAGATGAAAGCTTTGGCTACTTCCTGTGTGACAGACACACAGACTCGGCTCTCCTCTCCTGGGCTCCCCCGCCGCTTGCTGCGCCCTCCCGCCCGCGCCCGTCGAGAGCCCCGATAAATACAGTAAACAGCGATTTAAATTAAGGACCCGAGCGGAGTTAGGCAAACCAAAAACGAAAAACGTCTCAACGAATAAATAAAAACAATAACATTAAACCCCCCACCCACCCCAAACAACACCCACCAACCAGGAGCACTGGGGAGACAGGGGCCAAGATTTGGGAAGGAAAAGAGGTGGTGGGGAAAAAATATAAGGTCCCCTCCTCCACTCCCCGCCTCTCCCCGCGGGTTCCGGAGTTTCCCTGGGCATTAACCCTTTAAGGACTTCGCTGCCCCCGGGGCCCCAACTGGGAGGTTCCTCAGCGCGTATGTCTGACTGTGCCTGCGTAAGGGAGGGTGACTTTGTGTTTGTGGATGTCGCTGAGTGTGTGTATGTTTGTGCGTGTGATTGTGAGTGTGACTGGATTTATAAGTGTGCCCGAAAGCGTGTCTGTGTGAGTGACAGAGTGAGTGTATTTTCGTGTGTGCAGCGAGCGCCCTCTCCTCTGCCCCTCTCCCCGGGATCCCCCTTTCCCCTAATCGCGTTACCTGTCGCTGATGGGAGAACGCTGCCGGGATCCGGCCCGAAACAGCCGGGGGAAGGGAGGGAGGGAAGGGATGGGTGCGCGCCCGCCTGCCTGTGAGTCTGGGGGATTAGGGCTGCCGGGAGTGGGATGGATGGAGGTGGTGGTCCGTGGGTGCGCGGGCGAGTTGGTTAAGTCGGCTCGGGGTCTCGGATCCTCTCTGCTCACGCCCAGGCTCCGCAGCTAGTCCGCCATCTCCGAGACGATTTCGGTTCCTCGTCCGTCCGTCTGGTTCGGGGTCGTGTTATGATTATTTTTTAAAAGTTTCTTTGCCTTTTTTTTTTTTAATTGTAAAATCCAAACAAACAAAAAGTCCTGTCCGCGTGGGCTGCGGGCGGGATCAGCCCCCGACTGTCCTCTAGGTCTCGCTGTCTCGGGGGCCGCTCCCTTTGTGGGTGGTGGTCTTGGCACGGTGGGCAGAGAAGGGAAGGGGCTCGAGTCCGGGCCCCGCGGGGTGAGGGGGGTCACTGCACGGATCCCTGCAGTGTGTGATGGTGGTGATGGTGCAGCGGGGCGGGCGGTGGAGGCGGTGGTGCAGAAGGTGGCGAGGCGCCCCCACCCCCGGCCCCCGGGGGTCCCAGCTCACCTGGCGCATACACGTCGTCCATAGGGGGATGGCCAGCGCCAGCGGCCGGGGTCATGCGCTTCTCCTTCTGCCGCCGGTTGCAGAACCAGACGCGCACCACCTCCTTCTCCAGCTGCAGGCTGTCGGCCAGGCCCGTGATCTCATGAGCCGACGGCTTGGGGCACTTAAGGAAGTGGCTCTCCAGAGCGCCCTTGACGCCCACCTCGATGGACGTGCGCTTCTTGCGTTTGCGTCCCTGCGCCGCGATCTTGTCTAGGTTGGTGGGGCTGCCGGTTGAAGAGTCGGTCTCCTCTAGCCACTTGTTCAGCAGTGGCTTCAATTTACACATGTTCTTGAAGCTGAGCTGCAGGGCCTCGAAGCGGCAGATGGTGGTCTGCGAGAAGACGTTCCCGTAGAGCGTGCCCAGAGCTAGCCCCACGTCGGCCTGCGTGAAGCCCAGTTTGATGCGCCTCTGTTTGAACTGCTTGGCGAATTGCTCCAGGTCGTCGGAGCTCGGCGCGTCCTCATCCGAGTGCTCCCCGACTGAAGAGGAGCCACCACCAGCAGCGCCAGGGTGCAGGTGACCCGCATGGAGCCCACCCGCATGTCCATGTCCATGTCCACCCAGGTGGGGGGGCGGCGACGGCTCCAGCTGCGCCTCGTGTCCGTCTTCGTGCAGCCCGTGGTGCAGGCCGGGCCCCGCGCCGCCCCCGCCGGCCGCTAGCATCCCCGCGAGGCCCCCGCCCCCGCCAGCTCCTGGGTACGCGGCCGCTTGCGCATAGAGCCCTAGAGGCTGGGGCTGGTGACCCCCGCCGGCCCCGGGTGACGGTGACATTGCCGGGCCTAGGTGATGAGGTGTCCCGCCTTGAGCCCACGCTGCTCCCGCATGGGCCGCCCCCTGGTGCACCAGCCGCGCGTGGAAGCCTCCGCCGTCGTCCCCGCGGCTGCCGCCTCCTCCCTTCCCGTGGTCCAAGTGGGGGCCACTCGCCCAGTCGCCCCCGCCGCCGCCGCCCGTAGGTAGCCACTGGTGATGGGCCAGGCCCACGGGGTGCCCCGCGCTTGCTCCCAGCCACTCATGGTGCATCAGCTTCTGCACCTCGCGGTACGCGGCCCCCGCGTGGAGCCTCTCGGCCGCTGCTGCCGCGGCAGCCGCCGCAGCTGCGTCCGGGTGCATAAGCGGCCCGGCGCCCCCGGCCCCGCCGCCCGGGCCCCGCGGCAGGTACTGCGCGGTGGTGGCCATGCCGCCACCGCCGCCGCTGCCGCCGCTGCTGCTCCGTCTGCCGGCCCCGCCGCCGCGCTCCGCCGGCTTAAAGCCGGG
>NC_058132.1:79171255-79181049 GCF_016433145.1 Gracilinanus agilis | reverse complement strand
CCCCGCCGCCCGGGCCCCGCGGCAGGTACTGCGCGGTGGTGGCCATGCCGCCACCGCCGCCGCTGCCGCCGCTGCTGCTCCGTCTGCCGGCCCCGCCGCCGCGCTCCGCCGGCTTAAAGCCGGGACCCGCTCTGTACTCCGGAGCCCCACCCCTCCTCCTTCTCATTGGCTGGCTGCAGACACGCCTCCCGTTCTCTACCCCCACCCCACCAAGCCCTTGGATGACTCCCCCCTTCTTCCCTCTAGCCTGACGGCGGGGCCCCGGCCTCCCCCTCACCATTGGCCTCCAGCTCCGGATGGTCCCGCGTGCCGGTCCCGCTGATTGGCCGCAGGGGGTTCATTCACCACCTCCCCCTTGTTCCCCACCCCCCTAGTTCCCCGCACCTAACACTCACACTCACGCCCCCGGGGGCGCGGCCGCCACGTGGGAGAGCGGCGCGGGGGTGGCCCGGGGACCGCACCCCGCTTTTCTCTTCCCATTCCCTGCGTGGGCCCCGCTTTCCGCAGGCGGTGGCGACCCCAGGAGTAGGCCCACTGCCTTGAGCAACGAACCCGGGAGAGTACAGATAACTCTTTCTGGGCAAGGCAGGAGAAGGAGGCTCAGAGTCTCCTCGGTTCCCCTGTCCAGGGGATCAGGGCTGGCTCTGGGAGGCGCTCAGGTTCCCCTAGAAGCTGCTCAGCCCCGCGGCTCCTCCTCTCCGAGAGGCCGTAGCTTTACTCCGGGACTGGCCCTCCCCATGCATCTCGAGTCCCTGCAGTGCCGAAGCTGAGAAGATAGAACCGCGGTCCGGTTCCTGCGCCCCTGGCTCGGGATCTGGTCTCATTTTGAGTTCGGCTCGGCTTTGACCATCCCCGCCCTGACCTGAGCTCTCCTTTCCTGAGGGCCCACCCATCTCGATCCTCGGCCGCTCCGGTTCCGATTTGGGGCCTTTGGCTCCCCGGAAAAGGCGAGTCAGGCAGACGGGGAGGGAGCAAAGCTCAGGGAGCCAGAGCTTTGTGCCGGACAGAGACAGGACCAGGGTTTCCAGGCTCAGCCAGGTTGGGCTGGGGTTCGATCTCCTCCGTCTCTCGGCGAAGTCAGCCCCAGCGCTGCAGCCCAGGTAAGTACCAAGCTGGTGGCTGAAGGGCTGTTTGTTGCCATTAAAGAACCCACTGTCCCAGGCATCTCTCGTCCTTTTCATCCTTCTCCCACTCACTCACTACTAGCGGGAAAGTGACTGGTGTCAAGGAGGGGCTCGGGCTAAAGCCCAGCCCCCGCATTTTTCCCGGGGATAATGCCATCGGGCTCTCTGAAGGGGCCAGTTGCGGGGTAGGGCTCGTTGCCATGGGAAGAGAACAGGTACTTAGGCTTCTCCCTCTCTGTCCCTTGGAGGGGGGAGTCCCTCGGGGCTCTCTGGAAGCTGCTCCCATCTCCACTTCCCCACTGGGCCTGACAGGCTCAGTGACTGGGGTCACAGCTAGGTCACTGCCCCCTCCCCCTTCCCCACGGAGACATTGTCCAGCTAGGCTAGAGAGGAGTGTGGAGGGTGGGATCATCGCTTGGTGGGGAGCTGTCCAGCCTGCTCTTCCTGGGAGTCTGGCTGGGGGCCCAGCTCGCTCACAGAAATCTTGGAAGCCTAACTCTCATTCCTACCCTGTCTGTGGGTCGGAGGTCCTGGATCTTCTGCAGGATCTATCCCCAGAGCAAGACAAGGAAGGAAGGAAGGAAGGAAGAAAAAGGAAGGACTTCTTGATACACTTTCCTCTAAACTCTAATGGGGTCAGACAATTCAAGACAGCCCCTGACCAGGGCACTCAGCTGATCACTCCAGGATGAAGCCTACGGAGTCTAACTTGCTCTAGCACCCCTGACTGCAGGCTAGGCAGAGGGCCCTGGACAGAGGAGCTTCAACAATAGCAGAGAATCCTCCAAAGTTTTATCTTGTTCTTACTGCATGGAGGAGAGGCAGGGACTTCAGGGAGGGGCTCAGATTCCCAGAAACCCAAGGTTCTGTCTCCCAGTCCCCATCCATCTCTTCCCTAACTGCCTCATTCACTAGCCTCCTATCTTTTTCCAGCTCTGAGATTATAGCCAAAGAAATTTCTGATCCAAAGGGTTCCCAGTGGCTTGAGTAGATGCTATAGGAAGTGGCAGAAGGGACTGACCTCTTCTTGGCCATTGAGATTCCTTTTTTCTTTCCCTCCCTCTTTCCTTTCTCCTTTCCTCCTTCCCTCTTTCCCTCCCTCATCATTTCTTCCCGTAGGTGACTGTTTTGAATTGAGGCTGGGTCTCAGAGTGAGGTGAGTGGAGGCTTTTTATGAACAGACCTTCAGGAAACTCAAACTGAAGATGCATGGCAGACACCATCCAAGCTAATCAGTATGGGGGGTGGCACAGGTGGTCAGTGCATCATCTGAAGTGGTCAACTAAGCTTTAAGCAGGTCTCAGCTTCATGTTATGGTGATAGAATGAGTCTAGCTCTTGAGTTAGGAGACCTAAATTGAGATTTCCCCTCTGCCACTTAACAGCTATTGTGACCTTGAGCAAATTCCTCCCTTTCTCTGATCCAGCTTCTTAATCTATAAACTGAGAGGGTTGGCCTTGATGATCTCAAAGGTCATCTCTCATCCTGTCATTCTTTAAATTGAAGCTTAAGTCACCTTCTCTGGGCCTTGGTTTTCTCATCTTTAAAATGGGTATAATAATACCTGTCTTCAAAGGTGGTTTTATGGAAATCTTTTTTTCCTGGTAAAACATAAATGCTATTATTATTTTCTTTGGAGATTCCCAAGTGGGCTGGGGAAACATTGACCATTCTGAGAGTTGTCCATGACACTGATGGATTTCTCAGGTGGTGACTGAGGGCCTCCAAAGACCCTCAGTCTCTTGTGCTCCTGTGAGTTACCCTGTGGGTGACAAATTGTTTGGTTACTCCCTCCCCTCTTATTGAGAGCAGATTCCCAATCCTCCTCTGTTACCACCCAGAGTTACATGGGCTACTCTCCCTGTCTCTACTTTGGGCTCATAATGTGGCAAAAATCTGAGAAAACCGAGGCTTCCAGAATAGCCCTGACATGTTTCCGAAATGTCTTCTCACTCCAAGCTGTCAGATGGCTGTGCTCCTGAGGCCATGCCCTTTTGATGACAAGACAGAACCCTTCTGTTGGGTAAGTTTCTTCCTTTATCTTTCAAAGGGCTTTCTACCCTCTGCCCTGATTCATTTCCTTGGGACCAAGAGATCAAGGTTCTCAATCTATGTAACAGAAAAGAACTTGGTCTTTGGAGACATAAGTCATAGATCCTAGTCCTAGCCCTGACACCAGCTTCCCAGGCTAGGATGAACTTGAATGATTGATTTGATGGCATCAGCTTTCCCATTCGTAGAATAAGAGGACTAGATTTTTCTAATGGTATCCTGGAAGAAAAATGTTGCCATGTCAGGCAAACACATAGGCAGCAGCAAACTCACCCAGTCCTTCTTGATCAAGGGGGAAAAATCATTGAATCAATAAATGGACATTGATTGTCATTCTGTCTGTGTAGCGTCTGTAGGTTCTCTTTGAGTCTTGTTTAAAGTAGCAGTTAGATCATATCCAAAAGGAATCTCCAGCTAGGCGAACTCCCTTATTTCCACAGATGAGAAAACTGAGGCTCAGAGTGATTATGCTAGTTATTACTATCCAAAGTTACATATACACATCAAGGCTCGGATGAGAACCCAAATACTTTGATGAGCTGAGGATTTTGGGGAGCTAAGGACCACTGGACCATTGATTGGGTCTTTTCAGTTTTTTCCAGTTCTTATAGCCTCATATGAAAGTTCATTCTCATTCAGCAACTCCGAATCTGGCCTTCACCCATTTGATGACCCCACCGTTCTGTTGACCATGTAACCTCAACACTGGTTTCTCATTGGGACAGAAATCTTCTGGTAATATGACAAGTGTTTAAGAGCAGTAGCATCAACAGCAAATTCCCCGATCCTCTTTAGTCCATGAGCCTTTAGGCTAGAGCTTTAGAGCTTATGGTGACTTGGTGATCACTTCTGGGGGCTGCTGCTGTTAGTGGCTGTGGGCAGAGCTTGGGGAGAGGAAGCAATCTCTAAGTTTCTCTAATGGTTTTCTTTAACAAATGGTGCTCTAGATTCTGGCTCAGCTATCAGTGAAGACCTAGGCTGTGTCACCAGGACCTACTATTCCCATTTTCAGAGGCAAAAAGGATCCTACTTCAAATCTTTAGGGACTTGGGCAGGCTTATAAGGGAAGTAAATCTTTGATGGGAACTATTAAAACAAGGAACATTTCCTTTCTCTGCTTTGCTATTTAAAAATCTGGACATTGGTTCACATTTATTTTGGGGGCCCTTATTTCTTCTCATCTGTCAAATGAAAGGGTTAAATTAGGTTGAGTCCAGGATCTCTTCCAGTTCTGACATTCTTAGGCACCTTCTAGCTCATGTTCTCTGTTCTCGAATTCTGTGGGGTAATGTTCCTTTCTGTTCTGACATTTATTGGTTTATGTTCTAGTGTCCTTTCTAGTTCTAACAGCCTATGGACTCTCTTCTAACCTACTTGACTACTCTAATTATCCAATGTCTAACCTTTAGAAGCTGATGATATAAGGAGCAGCTAGGTAGCACAGTGGATAGAATGTCAGACCTGGAGACAGGAGGTCCTGGATTCAATTCTAGCCTCAGACACTTCCTAGCTGTGTGACCCTGGGCAAGTCACTTAACTCCAATTGCCTAGTCCTTGCTGCTCTTCTGTCTTAGAAGTGATGCTAAGACAGCAGGTAAGGATTTGGTATGAAGAGGGAAGAAGGTGATGCTATATAGGGAAGGGCAATATTAAAGTATACTCATTACCCCAATATTAATCTGGCCAGGTACAAATACTAGAACAGCAACCAAATACTATTTGAGCTAGAAGAGACAGAGAAGACAGATTCTAGGATTTCTCTTTCAGGAAAAAAGACAATTTTATTCTTCTGTTTGCAATTTCAAGGTTTGGAACATTAATGATTAGGATTTCTTCTTTTTAAATCAAAATTCTTTCCAATTCGAGAGTAAACTCAGTCTTTAAGACTGTGTGGGATGTTGGGAGCATTGCAACAAAAATCTGCCAGGGCTTAAGCAGTGCAAGCTTGGGTCAAGGCAGCATCTGAGTTCAAAGGGAACTGCTGGGGAGAGGAGTTCCCCTCTTGTCGGCATCCCCACATGTCTGAATCCCTCCAGTTGCCATTTCTGGGAGCACTTGATGTTTACATCCATTTTCAGTCAAATGAAGGGACTGGGTTACAGGATCTCCCAGGTTTTTCAGAATCCATCTCTCGTCTGATCCTCAGCTCACAGCAGCTCTGGGAGACAGAACAAAGATGATGGCCCATAGTTTTGCAGATGAGGAAACTGAGGCCAAGAGAGGGAAAGTGACTTGTCTAAGATGACACCGAGTTGGAGTGGAGCCAAGAATCAACTCCAGGCCTTTTGTTGTGTTTCCCCAGTTGGAAATATATATATATATATATATATTTATTTATTTATTTATTTATTTATTTATTTATTTTTTCTGACTTCACACCAGGCAGGCTGGCAGGCAGCTAGATCCATGCTGATGAATACGCAGACCCCAAAGCCACGATTACAAATAGATACTAAGACACAGACACACAGCAGCCTCCCTGCAGCACACAGGGCCACGGCAAGCATAGAGACAGAGGCAGAATTCCTCTCAATGCACCCAAGAATGGATGCAGCTAGAGACACAGATAGAGCCTTAGCCGCACACAGCCAGGCAGAAGGTAGACTTGCTCTGAAACATCTGACGGGCCACCCAGAGCAGGGCACTTGCGGTGTCCACACTAAGTTGTCTCCCCAGGGAGGGAATAAAAGCTCTTTCTCCCCCCCTCAAATTCATTTTCCCCCCATTGTTTGCAGAGAGTGTTCCTGCCAGGGCAGCTCCTGCCTGTCTCCTGGCCCCCTTCCTTCCCCACCCCCAGCCTCTCCTTTTAGGGCTACCCTTTACATCAGTCAATCTGTCCCCCTCCCCCCACCCCCATGCTGGGGGCTTTCCCAGCAGAGCCACCTGCCCGCCCTGGCCCAGAATGAGTTCGACCTACCCAACTCCTGGCTCATTTGACACAGGTCACTGATCGTCCAGCAGATGGGCCTGGCTCTGTGGGGGGTCTCGGGAGAGAGGCGGGGCTGTCTGGGGAAGGGGCAGGAGAGGAGGGGGGGAGGCCTGCAGGCCTCCGCCGGGGTTGTAGAGGGCAGTGTGTTCACACAGTTCCACAGACAGATTACAACCACACAAACACAACCACACACATTACAGCCAGAGCTCGCCGCATCCGCACAGAGATCCCGTGGAACAAAGCCACGCAGGGGTCACGGTCACGCAGAAATCACACACGACCACCCAAGGGTAGAGCCAGGCAGGAAAAGCACCCCATTCCACACAGGAAACACAGACGGCGGAGACAAACCCCAAACCCGCTAACCATCCATATTATAGATCCGGTTCCATCCCTCTCAGATACAGACCCTAATCAGAGACCCCTCGTGGTCACTCGCAAGCCCCAGGGTCCTGGCTGGAGTCTCTACTGTGAATGGAAGGCCAGGGGCTTTCTCTTGTTTCAAGGTTTACCGGAGGCAGCTGGGGTTTATCTTACAACCACTTGACCTACGGTGTAGCTGGGGACACAGTTCTGCCTCACCCACTGGAGCCAGGAGACCGCCGGACTTTAGCCGGCAACTACCAGACACACTGAACTAGGTCTAAGAGAGAAAGAGATGAAGGAAGGAAGAGGCCAAAGAGTTCCAACTCTTTGTCCCCTAGTTGGTCAGAGTGGGAAGAATCATTGAGCCCAGTCTCCTCCTTTCATAGAAGGAGGAACTGAGGCTTTAGAGGAAGATATGGGCAAATATAATCATGGGTGCTCACAAAGAAAGTAAGGGTTAAAAAACAGGATCCTCTCCAAAAGAAGGTGGAAAGTCCTGAGGTCGGCAGCAAAGAAAAGTAGCAGTGTCGGAGTAGGGAGATTCAAACCCAGGGCTGTGGATTCCTTCCCCATCCCACCAGTCTATCTATAGCTACGGTCTTTTCCCTCTATCTGTTTAGAGGTGGAAGGGACCCTTAGATGTCTTGGAGTACCACTCTCTCATTTTACAGATATGGAAATTGAGACATAACTAAATTGCCAGATGGTAAGTATCTGAAGTGGGATTTGAACCCAGGTTACTTCCAAGTTCACTACCCTATCCATCATGATTCCTCTCACCATGTCATTTTGCTTCTTAACTTTAAATTCTGTGACCTCAGTGCGATGCTCAGGACAAAGTCTTCGGATTTCTAGGTTGGGGTGGAGGATGTGTGTGTATGTATCTGCATCTGTGTATGTCTATTGGGGAATGACAAACGATCAAATTCTGGGAAGATCCATCTGAAAGGCTTCCTGGGAGAAAAGAGCTTGGAGGTCTTAGTTCTGGTCCTCTCTCTCTGATATCCCCAGGTAGTGTGATATCCCAGAAGAGAATCGAGTCTGGCAAAGGAGTCTGGGTTGGGACCAAGGCTAGTGGAAGCTCAGGTTGTGCCTTTTAGGGGCAGCTAGGTGGCTCAATGGAGAGAGAGCCAGATCTGGAAACGGGAGATCCTGGGTTCAAATGTGGCCTCAGATATTTCCTAGCTATGTGACTCTGGGCAAGTCACTTAACCCCAATTGAATAGCCCTTACTGCTCTTCTATCTTGGAATTGATGCTTAGTATCAATTCTAAGACAGAAGATAAGGATTAAAAATAAATAACAAAGTTTTTCTGACCAGTGGCTCTATTTTGGTCAATCCCCATTTTGTGTCTGAGGGCAGGTGTATTGATCTATTCATCGGATTCTGTCTCCTTTATGTTCCTAATCATAAAAGAGCCTTGAGGTCTATTTCTGGTTACTTAAATTAAGAGATTTAGTGGAGAAGGTGCTAGATCTGGAGTCAGAGGGACCTGAGTTCAAAATCTAGCCTCAGACACTTCCTAGCGCTGTGACCTTGGGCAAATTACTTAATCTGTTTGCCTCAGTTTCTTCAACTAAAATGGGAATAATAATAGTATATATCTCCCAAGATGGTTGTGAGGATCAAATGAGACAATATCGATAGGGTGCTTAGTATAATGCCAGGCACATAGTGCTACATAAATGCTCTTCTTTTTCTTTCTAGTTTGCCTTTAATTTGTTGTATGACTTCGGGCAACTTAGACATCTCTTCTCTGAGCTTCATTCCCTTACCTGTAGAATAAATGGAATCATTTCTGACCTGCCTTTCCAGTTTGTTAGAGAAATAAAAAAAATAGGATTTTCCACCCAAGGATTGTCATTAGAACTGGATGGTAATAGTGTTTTCTTTCCATTCTCTTCCTCCTCCCTCCTGGCCTGAGGCTCATGAGGAAGGGGCCATTTGGGCCAGAGGGAAAGCCTTTCCCTAGGAGATTCCCCCTAGCTTACCTTTCCCTCTGTGCTGTCCTAGGCTCTGCCTCTTGCTAAATCTTTTCAGGAATGACTCCACCACCCACAGCTGTTTACATGCCCAGCACCTGAGCTGCCCCTCCCTGCCTCACTCAGCTCAGCATGTCTGTGTTGGAATGTATATCAGTTTTGACCCCAGGGGACCTGGCATCACCCCAGCTATTTCAGAGGATCACAGGCTCCAAGCGTAGGCACAGCATGTCAGAGGTCATCTATCTCACCCACCCCTCTGCCTCAGTGTGGGCTGATCCCTCTTCTCCTAGCCCAGAAATGGGAGCTTCTTTCCTCTTTATGCTCGAAGCTACTCACCAAAAAAGGAAGGGTGTCACAGAACTTTCTGCCTTCCTTCTGGGGAGGTCTTTTTTTTTTTTTTTTTTTTAACTCTTACTTTCTCTTAGAATCAATTCTAAGACAAAAGACTGGCAAGGGCTAAGAGATGGGGGTTAAGTGACTCACCCATGGTCATGCAGTGAGAAAGTGTCTGAGGCCAGATTTGAACCCTCTGAACCACCTTGATGCCCCAGGAAGATCTTTTTAAACCTAATATTAATCCTTCTTCCTGTGGAGTTCTCTTAGGGTGATAAAATGTTAGAGAAAATCTAAATCAATGTCCCATTTTACAAATGAGGAAACCAAAGCTAAGGGACATGAAGTGACTCCCCAGAGTAAATAAAAAGCAGATCTAGGTCTTGAGCCCAGGTCTCGTTTCTCCCAGACCAGTAATTTTTCTACTGTACCATTCTTTTGCTTCATTCCATTGCTTTACCTAAGCAGGAGGGAGTCACCTTATGAATCACCCTGGGGCAGGGTCAATCAGTAATATTATTAATTAAAAAGTAATAATAATAATAACTTACATTTCTATATAGTACTTTATAGTTACAAAGGGCAATGACCACCCATTATCATAAGCTGATCTTGAAACTAACCCTGTGAGGTTAGGTGGGCTAGTGTTATGTTATTCCTATGTTACAGGCAAAGAAACTGAGATTCAGAGAAAGGAAATGATTTGCCCAAGGTCAGTGGCAGCCCGAAGAAGGATAATTTCCCTGGGGTGAGGGGCGGGGGTGGTGTTGGAGGGAGGGGTTGGGGTAGGCAGTTTTTATTTATTGATTCTGTTGATCTGGGTTCCAAGCTGGGATGGGGGAACGGAGGGGTGGAGCTCTGGGCTGATGGAGGGCATGAAATATTGCCCTGGGATAAGCCTTCCTTCCTTCCTTCCTTCCTTTCTTTCTTTCTTTTTTCCTTCCTTCCTTCCTTTCTTTCTTTTTTCCTTCCTTCCTTCCTTCCTTCCTTCCTTCCTTCCT
>NC_058132.1:79155653-79169930 GCF_016433145.1 Gracilinanus agilis | reverse complement strand
GAGAAGATAGTGACAGAAAGCATGTGAGTGATGAGAGAAGAGGAGAAGGGGATACAAGGGAAATCAGTGAATGGACTGAATATTTACAGTAAAATATGAGACAAACTTCTCAGCTGGGAAGTGGGGGGCATGGATGGTTTGAAGGGGGAAGAAAGGTTTGGCGAGTAGGATGGTGAATTAATTAGGAAGGTGTAAGAGGATTGTCCTTGGATAGTGACCATACATTCACTCTTCAAAATCTTTGAGATCTGGGGCAGCTGGGTAGCTCAGTGGAGTGAGAGTCAGGCCTAGAGACGGGAGGTCCTAGGTTCAAACCCAGCCTCAGCCACTTCCCAGCTGTGTGACCCTGGGCAAGTCATTTGACCCCCATTGCCCACCCTTACCAATCATCCACCTATGAGACAATATACCGAAGTACAAGGGTTTAAAAAAAAATCTTTGAGATCTCCCACTCTACTGAAAGGTCAAACTCACTATTATTAATCTTTTTATTGACAAACCTAGTGGTAGCTTTTTCCTATTATCACCTTATGTGGTATCTTTGTAGCATTTCGGTATGTCTCCTTCCTTACATATCCTTATATATCTATATCCTCCCCTCCTTCAGTTTCTGCTATACTCAGGAGTGTACTCTAGGAGCTCATATTAGCTTTCTTGGAAATTGACAAATGTTCCATAATTATGGCTTAATTTATTGTTTTGTTGATTGTCTAGACTTGAGAAAGCCTACTGGAGTGTTAAAGAATATTAGAGTACTAAAAAGAGAGTGAGAAGAAAGGGAATGGAGACATTTCTCTATTGTTTTCCTAGATGCCATATGTTTATTCCCTTTTCTTTATTCCTCACACACAACACTCCATATTCTATTTTCCGTGCCTTTGCCCTGGGCCATACCCCATGCCTGGATATCTCACCTCCTCTTCCTAGAATCTCTTTCTTCAGGATGTGGTTCAAATATGACCTTTTACATAAAGCCTTTCCTAATCCTTCCAAATGCTAATGTTGTTGCCTCCCAAACCATCCTGTATTTTATTATTTTGTATTCTCTTCATACATATTTTGAGCATACTTATGTATGCACTTGCTGTCTCCACAATTAGAAGATAGACTCCTCGAGAAAAGGGCTTATTATTTTAATTTGTACCCCCAGAACCTAGTGCATAGCACATAGTAGGCTTTCAATAAATACTTATTAACAGATTAAAGAATTCAACAAGACATAAATGAACACTTTTTTGGTCCACCTTTATGCCACTTTCTGAATCATGGTCTTTGTCTGTTCTTAGAAAATAAAGCTGACTCTATAATTGTCCAAAGGATTGGTTCTACTCAGAACAATTATCCAACTGCAGACAGCCCTTGGACCTTAGAGACTGTGAGGGTTTTTTACTTCAGTGTACAAAAATTGCTGGAACATGTTACTAATTCATCAATACTGGGATCAACACAGGAGTTGATAGAATTCCTTTGAAACTGTTCATGGATATTCATCAATGCAGGTCTATATGGCCCACATCAGGCCTTATTCTCTTGTCTTCCTTCCTTCCTTCCTTTTCTCTCTCTCTCTCTCTCTCTCTCTCTCTCTCTCTCTCTCTCTCTCTCTCTCTCTCTCTCTCTCTCTCTCTCCCTTTTTCCCTGACCTGGCCTGTCAGCTCCCCCATGATGCACTAGCAGAATATTCAAATTGGGGATGGTCAATTGCTTAGGATATTTATATCCATTTTTAGGGGAATTGCACTGGCTGAATGTATCTCCCTACTCTCTCGATATGCAAAGCAGGCTCTTTGCAAATCAGTAAATCATTAGGGGGATTAATCACCCCGCCAGGCTGAGGGCTAGATTTCATTTCTCACAAAACAAACTTTTTCTCTGGCTGGCTTCAGCTTCCACCCCACTAGGGGAAGAGGAGCGGGAGGGGAGGGTTGGAAAGAGAGTGGATAGGGGAGTCTGAGATAATTTAAGTCCTTAGCCCAGTCAGCCTTTCAGCCTTCATTTTCTGTGCTGATGAATCACATAGTTCAAGTCCCCCCTGACTCCCTAGGCCTGGTGAGGCTCATATGGCAAGAATGGGGTGTATTCCTCCTCCCATTAGAAGAACACCTGGGAGAAGAGTAGACGGCCCCCCCTGAGGGAAACTTCAGGCTGGGAGAGTTAGGGTGGGAAGGTTTCTGTTGGAGGGTCTCTGGGACTTGATGTCCATATTCATGAGCTATCCTTCAGCACCTGCTAGGGCTGGCTCTCTAGAAGGGACCTGGAGTCTGCACCCAGCCTGGGTTTCAAGAAAGCTGTGGCCACCAAGGGCTTCTTCATCCAGGACGTTTCTCCTTCTCATGTTCATCTTCCTCCTCCTCCTCTTCCTCTCCATCTTCCTCCTTTTCCTCTCCTCCTACCACCCAACTTTGTGCCTGAATTCTAGAATATTTCTACACCCAAGTCTTAGGCGCTATTCTTCCTATGGCCTTCGTTGTAGGGCTTAGTGAGGAGATGAGATGGGGATGAGAAGGACTCACAGAATCATATATCCTCTGAATATGAGAATTGAATGTAAGATCTGGGTGGGGCATGGGGGTGGAGACAGGAACCTTAGAACACTGATTATCTGAGCTGGAGGAGCTTAAAATACACAATTAGAGAGCTGGAAGTGACCCTGGAGGTCACTAAGTATAATGTCTCATTTTTTTTCCCCATGGGGAAGCTGAAGCCAAGAGAACAGAAAGGATTCACCCAAAGGTATCTAGCTAATTCTTTGCAGAGCTATAACTATAATGCAGGTGTCCTGTCCAGGACTCTTTCTACCACGCTGTGGATCAGGACACTTGTTCCCCTTGTACCCCTTCTTTCCCCACTTCCACATCCCAACGGTATTTATGCTGAGTGGGTGGGAAGGAATGCTCCTTTCTTTGTCTGCTCCTAGCAACCAGCTCCTTATCTTACTCATTCTCCCTGAGTGAACCTGCCTTGCTCTGGAGTGGTAGTCACCCAATAATGGCCCATTATTTATTTTACTTTCTTTTTGGACAATACTGATGTGGGATGAAGTCACAGCACTCTCCTGTTCCTGGTGTCCTAGGAAGGATTCAGTGGATCCAGGGTAGGGGAGTTTAGATCCTCAAGTATTCCCCACCCCCCAATTCCTGTCTGCTATGGAGTCATAGAACACCAGACCTTTAAGGGACCTGAGAGATTGTCAACTGCAGGTTCTTTTAAACATTTTTGTGTGTGTGTGTGTTATGAACTCTTTTAGCAGTCTGGTGAAACTAGAAAATGCTTATTTCCTTCCTTCTCAGAATTGTGTTCTCAAGGGCATAAAATGCACAGGATTTTAAAGGAAATCAACTAGATGGAAATACAGTGATATCTGTTTATATTATCTATCTGTCTGTCTATCTATCTATCTATCTATCTATCCATCCATCCATCAATCCATCAATCCATCTGTCTGTCTTCTCTATCCATCTGTCTATCTCTCTGTCTAGATTATCTGTTCTGCCTGTCTGACTCTGTTTCTGTTCGTCTATCCATATCTCTGTCTGTCTTCTGTCTCTGTCTACCTGTTTCTATTTATCTTTCTCCATCGGTCTGTCTGTCTATCTATCTATTTATCTATCTGTTTGTTCTGTCTATCTGTCTATCTTTGTCTCTCTATTCATCCATCCATATCTCTCAGCTGTTTCTTTTTATCTGTCTGCCTGCCTATCTGTCATTCTATCCTATCTACCTATCCTGTTCTATCTATCTATCTATCTATCTATCTATCTATCTATCTATCTATCTCTGTCTACTTNTCTATCTATCTATCTATCTATCTATCTATCTATCTATCTATCTATCTATCTCTGTCTACTTATCTATCTACCTCTATGAACCTATGTATATATGTATCTACCTACTTATTTAATTTGCTATCTACCTCTATCCACCCCTTCTCTCTCTCTCTCTCTCTCTCTCTCTCTCTCTCTCTCTCTCTCTCCTTCCTTGTCATCTCTTTCTATGTTTGTCTGTCTATCTAGAATTATGTCACCCTGGGCAAGTAATTTCATCTCTACTTGCTGGTTTCCTAATCTTTAAAATGGGGATAATAACAGTGCTTACCTCGCAGGGTTGTTGTGAGGATAAGATGAGTTAATAAGTAAAGTACTTTATAAATATGCTATACTTTATTAGTATAATAGCCATATAATTTAGATATTATTTGTTAATATAATGTAACTGTTAACATGCTATATAAATGCTTGTTATTATGATGATGATGATGTCTCCCATTGCTCCTAGTTCTGCTCTGAGGCCAAGCCAAACAAATCTAATCCCTCATCTACATGACAACTCTTCACAGACTTGCAGATGGCCATTCTTTCCCCCCTAACTCTTTGTCATTTTTTTTCTTTTGAGACTGGGCCTCCCTGACTTACCTCCCTGTCTTGTAAGAGCAGCAGCCACTCAGGGACCCACTACCACTGTTGATCAGAAGTTCTGACCTGCTCTATTTCTGATCTGGGTGGGTCAGTGCCCTCCCTGAAGTGGCCTCATGACCCTATCTCCACTCGTCCCAAGGGGCTCACCATATTGGTGCCAAATTTAAGCCTGGATATCTGATCTATGTTAGCCTAATTTCAGCTCAGAAATCCTGAGCTCAGACAATCTACCAACCTTAGCCTCCCTGATAACTAACTAGCCTTAATGTGCCTTGCCTGCCTCTTTTTCCCATTCATTTGAAAAAAAGTTTTATATTACATTTTTATATCTATCTATCTATTAATTTATTTATCTATTTATCTATTTATTTACTTATTCACTCATTTATTTACTTATTCACTCATTTATTTACTTATTTGCTTGTTTATTTATTTATTTTTTTGTATATTTAAAAACCCTTAACTTCTGTCTTAGAATCTAATACTGTGTATTATTTCCAAGGCAGAAGAGCGGTAAGGGTGGGCAATGGGGATCAAGTGACTTGCCCAGGGTCACACAGCTGGGAAGTGTCTGAGGCCAGATTTGAACCTAGGACCTCCCATCTCTAGGCCTGGCTCTCAATCCACTGAGCCACCCAGCTGCCCCCCATTTTTATATTTATTTTTAAATAAAATGTAATTTAATTTAATATGATTTAAAAAGATTTAAACACCTCTGTACTTTCCATGGATACTCATATGCACCTAGTCCATATGTACCCCTCACAACCTTTTTTTTAGGAGCATAAGATCCTAGAGTTAGAGCTGGAATGGCCCAGAGGGGTCATCTAGTCTACCCTTTCATTTTGTTGATAGAGAACCAAAGCTGGGCAAATTATATGTACTTGCCCAACATCAAATAAGTAATGAAATCAGAGTTAGGATTTGAACCCAAGGCCACCCATACCAAATTCTCCCTCTTTCCACTGTATCACACTGTCTTCTTTGCAACTTCCTTGCTGAAGTCCATAGCCTGGCCTGGGCATGGTTCCCTAGAAATGGTCCAGCCAGGACAGAGACCCCTCCCTTGCTCTGGTCACTAGATCTCTGTGGATTCAGCCAAAGACCAAAGTAACTTGTTTTTGCTTCTGAATCATGGTGAGGGCAGGCCCAGCTAAGTGGCATTTTCCTTCCTGAGAGTGAGCAGTGACCACTTTTTTTTTAAACCCTTAACTTCTGTGTATTGTCTCATAGGTGGAAGAGTGGTAAGGGTGGAAAATGGGGGCCAAGTGACTTGCCCAGGGTCACACAGCTGGGAAGTGTCTGAGGCCGGCTTTGAACCTAGGACCTCCCATCTCTAGGCCTGTGTGACCACTTTTCTTGTCTCTGACCTATATTTCCATTTCAGGCCAAAGCTAATTCCTTAGAGATCCTACTGTGTGTGATCCAGGGGTGTCAGTGTCTGCAGCAGAGCTGGGCGCAGGGGTCTCTTGACTACTCTTCTAGAAAGCCCCTAAGCCAGGGATTCCCTGGGTTTTGGTTGGCTAGAGCCTTTAAGCTCTCTACAATTCAGTGTTCTAGGGGCACAGGGAAGGGAGCTAGAAGGGACCTTAGAAATCAGTTGTACGATTCCTTTATTTTATAGGGAGAAAATTGAGTCACACTCTGACATGCCCAAGTCACACACCAGGAGTGGAATTTGAGTTCAGTTCTTCCAACTTTGAATTTGATGCTTTTTCTTCTGGCCTTCCTGCCAGATTTGTTACACTCACTAAGTCTTCTTTCTACAGAATTTAACTTCACACTTCTCTGATGCTCCCAAGATGCCACATGAACAAGACTTTACTGAAATCAGACCTGCAGAGGAACTGTCAGTGGAACAAAGCTGGAGGTTGGGGAGTCCCAGCATGAGGCATCGAGGACACCTGGGGCCATTTAATGGGCTTTTGATTTATGTTTTTTTTTTCTTCATGGTTCATCCAGTGTCTTTTGAGGCCTCTAAAAAGGCCTAGAGTCACACAGGAATGCCTGCCTTAGGGGTCCTGCTGGGAGCCTCCTTCCGGTACTGGCAGTTAGGCAGTACAATGACTAAGATGTTGAACTTGGAATCAGGAAGATATGACTTCAAATCCAACCTCAATCATTTATTTGTGTGACCCTAAACAAGTCACTTAACCTTTGTCTGCCTCAGTTTCCTCCTTTGTAAAATGGGGATGATAATAATGGCGCCTACCTCCCAGGAATTTCAGAGGACCACATGGGTACTATTTATAAAGTTTGGTACACAGTAGGTGTTTTAATAAAAGCTTAATTTCTTCCTTTGTTTCCCCTTTCAAAATAAAATGGAAAGAATAATAGCACTTAATTCCCAGGGTTGTTGTGAGGGCCAAATGAGTACTATTTATAAAACATTTAGCACAGTGCCTGGCACACAGTAGGTGTTTTGAAAATGCTTAATTTCTTCCTTTGTTTCCCTGTTTGTAAAATAGGGATCCTAACACCTTCCTCCTAAGGGTTGTTGTGAAGATCAAATGAGATAATAGATGTAAAGGGCTTTGTAAGTGTGGTGTAAATGCTAGATATTATTAGTATAACATTATTATCAGTATAAGAATGTAATTTTGTTTCAGTCCTCAAGTCTGCCTTCCTCTCTGGCCCTTCTTCTATTCTTTGTATTCTCTTCAGTTCAACAAAAATATATTAAGAAGTTTTATTAGGTGTGCAAAGCATTGTACTAGTCACTGGGGACGAGAAGACAAAAACAAATCAATCCCTGCCTTCAAGGAGCTTATATTTTCCTGGAAGGAATATCGTGTGTGCAGTGGACCAAAATATAAAGTAACCAGAGCTGAGGGAGAGAGCAGTAACAGTTGCGGGGAGAGGAGGATCAGGGGAGATGGTGGGTGGGAAGTGGCCTCACTTGAGCTGGATCTTGAAGGGAACCTGGGATTTCAAGAAGAGAAGAGATGGGGGGTCGTTCTAAAAATGGGGGAACAGTTGGGGCAAAGACACTGCAGTGGGAAATGAGAATGTCACGAATGGGTAGCCAACCGCAGTTTGGTGGCAGCATAGAGCGTGTGGTGGGGAAATGATGTAAAATCAGCTTGTCAAGGGAGGCTGGAGCCATATTATGCATCATTTCAAATGTCAAATAGAGAACTCGGTATTTCCCCCTAGAGACAAGGGGGAGCCCGTGAAGCTTCCAGGTTAGGGAAGTGACCTGGTCAGATTTGTGCTTTCACAATATCAGTTTAGCAACTTTGTGGAGGATGGATTAGAAAGAGGAGCCTGGAAACAGACCATTTAGAGGCTTTTCTAATAGTCTAATGAGAGGTGATGAAGACATAAATTAGGGAGGTGATCCTGGGAATGGATCCCCTTGATAAAGTGGTCTCGTTCTGAACTGTAGAGGTTGTGACTCAGGATATAAGATGTGTAGCCGGGGAACCTCAGGCTCCTGTTTATCTCACTCTGTTGGGAGAGGGACCTGTAGTAGAATATAAACTCCTTGAGGTCAGGGATTATTTCCTTTTTGTCTTTGTTTACAAAGAGCCTAGAATTTGTCGTTCATACATTTTTCAGACCACACTTTATAACCCCATTTGGAATTTTCTTGGCCAAAGATACTGGAGTGGCTCGCTGTTTCCTTCTCCAACTCATTTTACAAATGAGGAAACTGAGGCAAGCAGGGTTAAGAGACTTACTTGTCCAAGGTAACACAGCTAGCAAGTTATCTGAGGTAATATTTGATTCAGCAAGACTCATCTTCCTGACTCCTGGTACTCTATCGACTGTACCACCTAGCTGCCCTAATCCTCAGAGTAGAGTAGGTGTTTAATAAGATTTTTAAGATTGAATCTCAGGGTGGAGATATGACCTTCAGGGGAGATACCACATGTGTCCAGGAGACAAACAGATAGTTCTAGCGGGAGGGCTAGGTATATTAAAAAATATGGTGGCTAATATAGTAATGTCAGAAATACTACTGACATTCTAACTCACTTTAAATGTATAGAATCTTACCTTCTGAATCCCTAGGAGGGCTCTGCTCCCAAACCTTCCAGCATCTTTCAGATACCCTGACACCTTGTGATGTAGAGTCATTGATTTTTTAAATCTTGAAATTCAGTCGATTTGCATCTGATTTACATGTGTTCATTAACATGTGTAATTAATTACTTTGTTAACTTATTAATATCAGCCTCCCTTTCCCCAGGCTTTATACGAGGGTAAGATGGGTGTGGAACTGACCACACTGAGCCCTTCAGCACTAGCCTCAGTAGCCCTAAGTATTGTAAAGGGACATCTGTGGGCAGGGTACAGGCTTGGGATTTATAAGAACTCATGTTTATGTAGCAGTGATATTTCTTGATATTTCCTCCATTTTTTTTCCTTTTTAATGTCAGGCTAGGATTAGCCCAGCCAGGGGAAAAAAAAGACCTTGGCCACAGAAAATAGATTGGACCAAGCTCTCCCAATATATGCTATAATAATCCAAATGGATATATGGCTTAAATATAAAAGGCTATAGAGATAGGCATTGGCTCTGTGATTTCACTGATATAAGGAAATCCCAAATAATCCTCTACAAATGCAGGTGAGCAGCTTCCTTGCCTTAGGGAATTGCTTAGTAATGACTTGTGCAGGGTCACACAAGTATGTGTCAGAGGCTGGACCTGAACTCAGGTTTTAAGACTCTGAAATTGGCTTTATTTCTGTCACTCTACCTCCCTGTATCCCTAGTAGTTGTTATTTGATTGTTTTTCAGTCATTGTGACCCCATTTGAGGTTTTTCTTGGCAAAGATAGTGGAGTGGTTTGCAAATTCCTTCTTCAGCTCATTTGACAGAGGAGGAAACTGAGGTAGAGTTAAGTGACTTACCTCGGGTCACACAGCTAGAAAGCATCTGAGGTCCTATTTGAACCCAGGACCTCTCATCTCTGGGCCTGGCTTTCTATCCATTGAGCCACCTAGCTGCCCCTAAATCCCAAGATCTTTTACAAAAATGGAAAAGGGCAGCCTGAGAGTAGGATGCCTAGAGTGAAGGTGGGTATTTTTCTTTTGGGAAAGTGTCAGAGGCTGGGGGCAGCAAAGTAACCTCCTTATGGACAGAAGCAAGCATTGAGGATTGGATCTAGGAGACAGTGAGGAAAGAGGGAAAGGGACTTGTTGAGCCATGTAGCCAGTAAATGGAAGAACTTCTATAAAAGCCAGATGTCCTGACTCCTCAGTCTAGGTTCTGACTCCTGTAAGCAGAAGCAGGAGCAGAGAGGGGATGAGGCAGCACCTCTAGCTGGGACCAAGCTTCCCTCCTGACCAGGCCTTCTTCTGGCTGTGGATGAGCCCTTCCCGCAGCTGTGTCCTCATGTTCTATGCCCCTGGAGCGTCCACAGTATTCAGGCCCATCTCCACTGGCCCCTTCGTCAAGGCCTGGGCTCCCTGTACTGCTCTTTTGGGACAGAGAATCCTTTTACCTCTCTGGGGTCTATCCTACCATTTCCTGGGCCATTCCTGGCCTTTGTCCCTTGGGGTCACAGATTAAGCCCCAGGGAGTCCCTAGAAAGGCTTCCTGCTTCCCTGCTGGGTTACCTTAGTGGGCCTGGTTCTAATTAGGAGCCTAAGCCAAGTTAGAGGCAAGAGCAGGAAACAGCTTAGAGATCATGCAGGGAGCTTTGGGGCTAATCCAGGGCTGATTCAGGCTTGGCTGACAGTGATGCCTTCCCCTTCCCCCCTCTGCCCATGGCTCAGTGACTGGAGGGATTATTCTCTATAATATGACAAAGAGGGAAACTGAGTACTAGAGTGGCCAAGAGTCCCAGAACTAAACAAAGGAGTCCAAGCCCCTAGTTCAGTATCCCATTCCCTGGGCCATCCTGTCGGCTCCCATAGTAGTGAGAACATGTGGGGCTGGGGACATAGTGGCAATCATTGTGCTGTAAGGTTGAGATGCATCTTACATCAGGCATCTCCTTTGATTCTCCCATTGAAGGTAGGTGCTATTGTGGTAGTTTAGTCATTTCAGTTGTGACCCCATTTTTCTTGGCAAAGATGCTGATTTCCTTCTCTAGCTTCTTTTACAGGTGAGGAAATTTAATTGAGGCAAACTGGGTGAAGTGACTTGTCTAGGGTCACACACCTAGTAAATATCTGAGACAGAATTTGAACTCAGGTCTCCCTGACTCTAGGCTATGTACTCTATCTGTTGTGCCACTCAACTGCTGCGCCACCTTTCCTCTTTTGTTTTCCAGATGAGAGAACTGGGTTTTAGAGAATTTAGGTGATGCCCAGGGTGATGCTGTGAGTAAATGATTAAGGTTGGGTTTGACCTAAGGTTTTCTTGATTCCAAGCCCCCAACATGTTATCTTCTGTGATGCCTCTTTAATTATGGAGTATCCCATCATTTCTAAATGCTCAGGTCATAGCGGCAGAGCTGGAAGGGACCTCATTTAGGCCATTCCATTCATTTTGAGGAAATCAAGGCCCAGAGAGTTGCCCAAGGACGTTTAGAAGAGTAAATAGAAAATCTAGGATTTGAACTCAAATCCATTGACTCAAAAGCAGATACTCTTTCACCTGGGACTAGAGCGCCTCATTGACTTGGGGAGAACTGATCTTGGGGATTTCTGAATGACTCTGGAGGGCAGGTGACTCTGGGCATCTCCATGGAGACTTTGCCAGCCCCAGGCCCTACCCCTTACCCATGAGCTAAAACCAGGGCCAGAGAGGTCTTCCCCTTGTCCCACCCATGCTTCATCCCCTGCCCCCACCATCAGTAAAGCTGAAATGAATATTTCTGATCTCTGAAGGTCACAGACAATTCTAGGGGCAGAAGGCCTGCCCGTGGCTCTGAATCCAGGAGGCTTTCAAAAAGAGAAAGAGAAGAGCAGGATGAGGGTTTAGTGGGGCTTGGCTCTCCTGCTCCCCTGCCTTCCCCCATGCTTGCTCACTCCCTGAAGGAGGAGGAGGGAGCCGCCTGCCTGCTTGCCCTGCCTGACTGCCAGGGGAGAGGGAGCAGAGTAGAGGCTTCATGTTTTATTCATGGTGCTTGCCATCCTTCCTGTTTTCATGCTGATAACTTGCTGGGGGAGGGAGAGAACTCAGGTGGCAAAGCCTAGAGCCTCTTCCCCCACACCCCCAGGCAGCAGAGCAACCCTGGGTGGGAGGCCAGGGCTGGCCCCAAGTCATCCAGGTTTGAATCTGACTGCAGACACTCTCTTCTTACTCCTCATGCATCAGTTCTCCCGCTCTTCCAGGGCCCAATGTCTATCCTTATCTCTGTCTCTGGGTCTCCTTGATATAAGCAAGGTGTCGGAGCTGAGAGGGCCATTAGAAAATAGAATGTTAGAGCTGAAAGGGGCCTTAGAAAATAGAATGTCAAATTGAGAGAGACTTTAGAACACAGAATGTTCTAAGGGAGTCCTTAAAACAAAGAATGCTAGAAAAGAGAAGGATCTTAGAACATAGAATGCCAGAGCTGGAAGGGACCTTAAAACAAAGAATGTTAGAAAAGAGAAGGACCTTAGAACATAGAATGTCAGAGCTGAAAGGGATCTTAGAACAAAGAATGTTAGAAATGAGAAGGACCTTAGAACATAGAATGTTAGAAAAGAGAAGGACCTTAGAACATAGAATGCCAGAGCTGGAAGGGACCTTAGAACAAAGAATGTTAGAAATGAGAAGGACCTTAGAACAAAGAATGTTAGAAAAGAGAAGGACCTTAGAACATAGAATGTCAGAGCTGAAAGGGACCTTAGAACAAAGAATGTTAGAAATGAGAAGAACTTTAGAACATAGAATGTCAGAGCTGGAAGGGCCCGTAGAACAAAGACTATTAGAGCTGGGAGCAATGTTAGAACATAGAATGTCAGAGATGAGGGAGTCCTTAGAACAAAGAATTTTAGAAATGAGAAGGACTTTGAATATAGAATGTCAGAACTGGAAGGAACCTTACAGTAAACATTAGAACTGAAGGGGGACTTTTGAGAACAAAGTGTCAGTTTGTAGGATCCTGAGAAATAGGTATTAGAACAGACATGGTCCTTGGAGCATCCAATATTACAGCTGGAAAGGACTTTGATAATCTGATCCTCTGCTTTATCCCCTTTGCATTTTATAGATGGAAATAATTTTGAAGCTGAGGGATTTTCCCGATTCCCACTGGGCCAGGAAGGAGTTTGATATGGCTAGTTTTGCAGGGCCCAGCCAGATGAGTTGTGACAGGCTACCCTGAATAGCCAGCCAGTGATCTGTAAATGGTATTTACTTGCCCAGCTCCCCACCCTTTCCTGGGGCCTCAGTACTGGGCTTCATAAATGAGATCCCTCCCATTAAATTTCTTGTGTATTAATTCATTACCTGTGGCTATTATTTTCTGGTCCTTCGACTTTTGTTTAATATAGATTACTGTCTGGTCTCGAGAGGGCCTGGATGCCTGAACCCTTTACATGTTTCCAGAGCCTTAGAAGTCCTGTCCTGTAGAGGAGAGGCAGTGACAAAAACTGTCTAGGCCTTCCTGTCTTCAAGGCCTCCTCTGCTTCTGCCTTCAGATTTCCAAAGGCAGACCTAGGCATAGATAGAATGGGCAGCTGTCTATCCCCTCTGTATAGCCTGCTCACACATCTCCCCTCATTCCTGCCTTGTGCTGTCTTCCTCACTCCCATATCTGTACTCGCTATTTTTAGAGAACTCGACCAGGGTGGTGAAGAGACCCTACTTTACATAAATGTTGGAAGAAATACGATTTTAACCTGGGGAGTGGGGAGAACAGTTAGGGGTGATATGGCAGCTGTGCATTATCTGAAGGGTTATCATCTAGAGGAAGGATTAGCCTACACTACATCACAGAATTTGAAAGTAGGAAGAGACTTTAGTGACCATCTGGTCTGTTGTTGTTCAGTCATTTCAGTTGTGTCTGACTCTTGGTGACCCCATTTGGGATTTTCTTGGCAAAGATACCAGAGGGGTTTGCCATTTCCTTTTTTTTTTAAATTTTTTTTAAACCCTTAACTTCGGTGTATTGTCTCATAGGTGGAAGAGTGGTAAGGGTGGGCAATGGGGGTCAAGTGACTTGCCCAGGGTCACACAGCTGGTGCCATTTCCTTTTCTAGCTCATTTGACAGATGAGGAAACTGAGACAAATAGGATTAAATGACTTGCCAGGGTCACACAGCTAATGTCCGAGGCCAGATTTGAACTCAGGAAGATGAGTCTTCCTGACTCCAAGCCTGGCACTTTCTATCTCCTGAGACACCTAGCTGCCTATCTGGTTAGACTTACATATGAAAGGAATTTCCATCATAACATACCTGTTAAGTGGTCATCCTGCCTCTGACAACCTCTAAAGAGGATGAAGCCACCATCTTCTCCACCTTTGGAGGAAGTTCTTCTTGTGATCAAGTTTTTTTTTTTTTCTGACATCAAGTCTAAATTTGCCATTGCTCCTGGTCCTGCCTCCTGGGGCTAAACAGAACAATCCAAATCCTTCCTCCATATGGCAGCTCTTCAAATAAGAAGACAGACATCATGCCCTTTCTGACTTCTCTTCCTTAGGCTTACCCACAGTCTCTTCAACTGATCCTCCTGACATGGGTGTTTGTTACTCTGCTTCACCAGAATAAAACTAGGAACATTTCAATGGTGGTGGTGGGCTGTTGCACTGATGTAGAGCTTGATTTAATGTAAAGAAAAACTTTCTAATAATGAATTAGAACTACCGAAAAGTAGAAGAATAGGGAGTTAGCACGTTCCCCAGCACATATGAAGACTTCCTAGTAGAATAGGTGAATGAGAACAATTTGTTTCAAGGGCCATGGAGGTGGCCGAAGCAGAAACTAACTTTCTTTCTTCCTCTTCTTCTTCTTCTTCTTCTTCTTCTTCTTCTTCTTC
>NC_058132.1:79121885-79155472 GCF_016433145.1 Gracilinanus agilis | reverse complement strand
CTCCTTCTCCTTCTCCTCCTCCTCCTTCTCCTCCTCCTCTTCCTTCTCCTCCTCCTCCTCCTCCTCCTTCTCCTCCTTCTCCTTCTCCTTCCTCCTCCTTCTTCTCCTCCTCCTCCTCCTCCTCCTCCTTCTTCCTTTCCTTCTTCCTTCTTTTTAAACCCTTACCTTCCATCTTAGTATCAATATTGTGTTTTGGTTCCAAGGCAGAAGAGCAGTAAGGGCTAGGTAATGGGGGTTAAGTGACTTGCCCAGGATCACAAGCTAGGAAGTAGCTGAGGCCATATTTGCACCCAGGACCTTCCATCTCTGGGCCCAGCTCTCAATCCACTGAGCCATCCAGCTGCCTCCCTATCACCAATTTTCTTGACTCTTATCTTGCCACTGGACTTGGATGATCAGGGAAGACAGAGTAAAGCTGACGATTTAGTCAATCCAATTTCTACTCATCACACTCCATGATGTCATTGGTCCTCTTTGAAAATGAAGGACAAACAGCAAGAAGATCAAAGAATAACTTTCTAATAATGAATCAGAACTGCCCAAAAGTAGAATGGGGAGTTAGTATGTTTCCCAGTGCTGAAATTTGTCAAACAAGTTTGGTGACCTCTTGGTGAGAATGTTGTAGTGAGGATTTTTGTTCTGGGCTGGGTGGGATTAGATGTCTTCTGAGGTTCCTTCCAACCCTGAGGCCGTGTTCGTCTCTAATTTTCTGGGTTAAAAGGGGAAGGTAAAAGCAGAAGCTGGCCCTTCGACAGTTAAGCAAGTGGACTGGATGGGAAGGAACCCCAATAGTTAAGGGAGCAGGGGCCTCTATGGGGTACTTGATTACAGAGGTGGAACCTCATACCACTTGGAGAATGCCTAAATTGTATAAACTTGCCTGTGCAAACTGCCACACCTGCTGTGCACAGCCTGTCTTCACTGACCTCTTGCCCTAGAGCCAGGATTAGTGGGTCTTTTGAACTGACTAGATGCAGATAACATAGCCAGAGCTGGGTCAAAGTGGAACCCCTGAGAGATCCCCAGATAGAAGGAGGACATCCTAGGAATCAGGGAAACAGTATTAATGATTAACTCTTCGTTTATATACATTCAGGTAAAAACAGAACTCTTCATAGTGTCTGGCACATAATAGATGCTCATTAATTATTTCCTTGTTTGCTGAATGAATGAATGAATGAAGAAGGAATCTGATTTTGTTTAGCAGTTTTCAAGGAATGAGCTTTGGAGGTGGTATTGATTTGAGTAATTTTTAGGAAGTGATGGTCAGGTAAAAACAAAGGCTTTAAGTTAAAATGGGGGAAAAAAATCAAGAATTAGAGAGAGGAAGCAGCTTGGTATGCAAACACCCAGGTATATAAATGAAGGGACCTGGGTCTTTCCTCTGCCACTGACTTACTATGTTATTTGGGACAGGTCAGTTCTTGAGGGTGCCCTCAGTTTTCCCCCTGTATCTGAGGAGAGAATGGACTAACCTGTTTCTAAGGTCCCTTCTGTCTCTAAGTGTATGTTTCCTCAGGGGCAAGATGGAGTGCTATTTTTCATTTTTTTGTTTTGTTACTTTGTCTTCTGGCTAAACAGAAGAGAGATTTGCAGCTTCATGTACACTCCTCATTTCTGTTCCTTTATGCATATGGAGATGCCCATTTTTTGGCATTTGTTAAGTTTGGAATAAAAAGATTAATAAAAAAAACCTTCTGCAGAACTCACAGAAAAAGGAAGAGAGGAAGAAGAAAGAGAGAGAGAGTCACAGAGAGAGATAAACAGAGACAGTCACAGACAAAGAGATAGAGATATCCAGAGACAGAGACAGATAAAGAGACAGACAAAAGACAGAGAAAAATAGGAGGGAAGAGGGGGGAAAAGTAGAAGAGGGAGAAATAGACAGAGATGGAAAGGCTGTATGAGAAAGTTCTCTGTCTATTTGAATGGGCAGATTTGCTGATAATTATTTGCTTATCCTGCTCAAATAAATATTTGGGAAAGTAGTCTGAGAGCTGGTAGGCCACAGAGGTAAGCAAATATATTTAGAACAAGAAGTTTGAATTCCTTTTTTAGAGCCCCTTTAGGGGAACACCCTAGAGTATCCACTGGTGAACTTTAGTATTATGGTGGGATACTCACCATGGATGCATCTTGAAGATCCAAAGGCTCTTTAGATCCTGTAGTCATCTCACAGCTGGAAGCCAGTTTTGAGCCTTTGTTCTGCTATTAATAGTGTCTCCTTTTGAGGTATGAGTAGTACCTCTGCCCTGAGTCCTTGGACTGTTGATACCATACTGAGGATAGTTGATCCAGTCATGGTTGCTATATAGCTGAGTCCCACCTTTCATCCACTTGACCTTGAAAAAATAGTAATACACAGATTCGAGAGATGGAGAGAACTGAGAGACACAGAACTGAGAAGGGGAGACTTAAAGAGAGAGACTCTAATTCCCTTGAGGGAATTT
Organism: Gracilinanus agilis; assembly: GCF_016433145.1. Taxonomy (NCBI): domain Eukaryota; kingdom Metazoa; phylum Chordata; class Mammalia; order Didelphimorphia; family Didelphidae; genus Gracilinanus; species Gracilinanus agilis. Next base: position 79,153,022 of record NC_058132.1, on the reverse strand, counting down.
TGCAATCTCATGGCCCCATTTTCTGCCTCTAGGGAAAGGTGACCTACCTCCCCAGAAAAGGAGGAGTCATAAGAATATGGATATGTCAGTGTATATTCCATTGAAGGCAATGTAGAAGGAAAAGGCATTCTTGGATGAGCAGAAGGAATTGTGGGACCAAGTCTTCTGGGGAAAAGAAGAGGAATTCATGGAGCAAAGGAAAAGTTCTGGAATGAAACTGGATCTGGCACCAAGGAACAGCAAGGAACACCAAGAAGAAGCAAGAGACAGAGTCAAAAATATGGAAGAACAAACTCAGACTTCACCCTTCAGTAGTGCTGTGAGTTATAACAACCCTGCAGATCGGGGTGGGGGTGGGGGAAGCAAGCATGCTCTCTAGTGATCTTAATTTCTTTCTTTGAACAGGAAAACCATATTGGGATGTGCTCTAAGTCTGGACTGTTTAGATCTTTGAGAGAGGTAGGTCTGGGGTGGGTGGCGTGCTTGATTTTCTAGCAACAGAGAATGCTTTCTTCTTTGATGGAGGTTGTGGGGGCAATAACTTAAAGATAGCAATGTAGACGACAGATAAAGCACTTAATATTTATTAACTAATTTTAATAATTTAATAATACTTATGTGCCAGGTACCAAGTTCTGGAAATACAACTAAAAGCTAAAAGATAGTCTCAGCCATCAAGGTACAGGTCTAGGTTTGAAGAGAACAAAGTTATTGGTGGTTCTTTAAATGGAGATTTGGGGAGAAACTCACCAATAGGAAGAAGAAGAATGGAAGAAAGTGGTGTGTGGAGGCATGGGCTGGTCTTCTGGGATTGAACCTGAAGGTAAAACTATAAGTGTATATAGGTCCCTGGAGGTGGTGGGGCTCCTGGAATGAGGAGAGTTGTTTTGACTGTTTATGGATCTCGTTACAAATCCTCGCATTTTCTCTCGTGTGAAATAAAGCCTGTTCTGTATCTCATATATTGTTAGCCTGAGTGCTTGAACGTGAGTTGAGGCCTCTTACATCTTTCCTGAAGAGATCTGGACATGAACCAAATTCTGATATTTGAAGGAGAGAGCCTGGATGGAGTCAAAATGAGCCAAAGAGAGAAATTTTTGAGATGTCATCCCTAAGACTGAGCCCGTGCAATGTAAGTCCGGAATTTTGGTTCTGGGCTGTGAGTTGCATCTGTGATTTTCTGACTCATCAATAGTGTTATTTCAATAGGACACTCACTATCTAACTGGCACAGGGCAACACTATAGTCTTCGGGGTATGCCAGGGACACTGACATGAAGGTTTGCTGCTGCAGAGATCTCTCACTGTCAGGAGAAGTCAGGGATTTTTAGAGGGCATTGCATCCTTGAGATCTCTAGTCTTCTGCCAGAAGATAGAAGAAAAGAAAGGCAAATGGACAGGACATACAGAATAGATTAAATAAGGAGGGGAGGGTGAGATTCACTGAACAAAGAGAAGGTGAGGACTGAGGACACCAGCTGAGCTCCTGAGGGAAGAGGAGAAAAAGCCTGAGGTCCAAACAGCAAACAGTCTTCCTCCTTCAGAGAACAGAAGAAAAGCTAAAGACCACACCTTGACCTTAACTCTGGTGAAAGGGGAACAAGATGGCACTGAGAGATGTGTGGTGAGTAAGTAAGGTCCATTGTCTTCTGCCCTGGCCAGAGGACTCTGGAGTACTTTGTACAGTCATGAGATCACATTTCAGGAGGACAGGTTAATAAACTAGAATATGTCCAGAGGAAGTCAAACAGGATGGGGAGAGGGCTGGAAAGCATGCCTTTGGAAGATGGCTGGGTTCAATATGGGGCCAAGGGCATGACTATTTGGGGCTGAAGTTAGGGCTTGATTTGAGTTTAATCAAAAGGCACAGTTAGGGCTCAGTCTGGAATTAGGGTTAGAGTTAAGTCCAAGATTGGAATTAGAGCTCAGGCTAAGGTCAGAACTTAGATGGGGACTAAGATGAGATCTCATTTTAGGGTTAAAGTTACAATTCAGCCTAGGACTAGAATCATGTTTCAATCTGGCTCCATCTATAGTTTAGCTATACTGGGCTTCCCTAACCCAAATATCCCAGCTCAGGAGACATCTGAAATTCATGATGGCCAGAGGAGGGAATTACTGTCCTTCAAAAGAAAGGACAATTTATAATCTTAGAGAGTTATCTGTGGCACTGAGAGATTAAATGACTCTCCCAGAGTCACACAGTCAGTATTGTGTTAGACACAGGACTTGAACCCATGGCTTCCTTGTTTCAAGACTGGCTCTCTTTCTACTACTAACCAGCACATTGATAGTATATGTAATATTCCTCACCCACAGACTTTGCAGTGAAAGGGGATATATGTATGTGATGCATTTTCTCAACTCTTCTTTAGAGCCAGGCTTTTTCATAATAATTAGGAAGCATTCAGTTTTGTTTTATCACAGAGCTTATCTTTTCTCAGAGGTTATCCTAGTCTCTTTTCTGGTCTTAAATTCAGAATTACATTATAGGGGAAAGACTTAGAAACCAGGAAGGAAACTTAGAGATCATACAGTTCAGCATCTTCTTTCTACAGGCAAGGAAACAGAAGGAAGGAAGTGATATAGTCAAGGTTACCCAGGGAGTAACTTCTGGCAGAAGTGGGATTTGAAATTGGGTCCTCTGGCTTCAAATTCAGTACACAAAGAGCAGTTTTTTCCTGGTGTTTGAAGGGATTACGGGATGCTGAAAACTAGTACCATTTTCATCATACTTGTGGTGTCCTGGTCTTGATGAAAAACTTCCTTCCCATCCCCAAACTGAGGCTTCAGAGGGAAGGTTATTTTTACTTTAAAAACATATCCAAGTGACCTGTATCAAAAGCCACTTGTGCGCACTAGATCTCCGTTCAGGTCATGTCCCTCAATATTATTGTTCGGTCATATCCAACTCTTTGTGACCCCGTTGGAGATTTTCTTGGCAGAGATACTGGAGTGGTTTGTCATTTCCTTTTCTAGCTCATTTGACAGGTGAGGAAACTGAGGCAAATAGGGTTAAGTGACTTGTCCAGGGTCACATAACTAGTAAGTGTCTGAGGCTGGCTTTGAACTTAAGTCTTCCTGACTTTATCCATGGTGCCACCTAGCTGCCCCATATGCCCCTGAATGTTACAAATGTATACTATTACATACCTGTGTAAGCTATATATCTCTTCAGGCCATGTCCCTGAATATTACGTAGCCATAATATTACACACGTGTGCAAAAGATTTTGTTACTTCCTGTCTTCTGACTTTGAGCAAGTCATTTCCCTTCTTTGGGTCTCAGTTTCTTCTCCTGTAGAATGAAGGAGGATGGGCTAGATAATCTTTAGTTATCCTTTAATTCTAAATCCTAGGATAATGTTCCTGTCCACACTGTGTGTATATCACCCACATAGTGCCATGCCATGTCCATGGCATACATGTATATCACATGATCCACATACGTGGTCCCCAACCCACCTGCAGCCCATACCTGTCCATGACATACACGTACATATCTCCATTTGCGCTACAGATCACTGTGTACCAATACTCATGTCACAGGAGTGCATAAGCTTCAGACGCGGGTCTATTGTGCACACACAGATAATATAGAGCTGGCTCCTGATTAGTGTAGACCATGAATCCCACGAAGGGGCTGTATTATTTGAATTCACATAATTGGAAGCTACCAATTTGAAATCATCGAATATGAGAATTGATTCCAGTACAATGGAAATATGGAGTGTGAATTCGATACTCCCATTAATCAAGTCCTGGCTGTACTAGCTTTACTACATGCAACTGTAATAACAGATGGAACATTTAGGTTACCAATGGACACACATGTGCATGTTACATGCCATGGTGCATATCAAATAACTCTACATGTTACATTGCTGTATAGCAAAGAGGAAACTGCAAGGGGAGTTCTTTTTCCCTCCTTAGTGCCTAGGACAGTGCTTGGCACACAAGGTGGCAATAAAAACCTATTCATGGCTTCTCTGCTGGTGTCTCTTCCTTCTCTCCCCTTAATAAAGTATCTTAGTCCCTGTCTCAGGCCTCAGAGGTCTTCTCCTGATAGGATGGTAGTGGTGGGAGGGGGATTTTGAAGACCCATTACCCTGACTCCAGAGCATGGCTGCGTCTTGATGCTTCATCCTTTCCCTCATCACTTTCCTCCTCAACAATCCCTTTTCTTTCAAAAACCCTTACCTTTCATCTCAGAATCACTACTATGTATTGGTCCAAAGGCAGAAGAGTGGTAAGGGCTGGGCAATGGAGGTCAAGTGACTTGCTCAGGGTCACCCAGCTAGGAAGTGTCTGAAGTCAAATTTGAACCCAGAACCTTCTGTCTCTAGGCCTGCCTCTCAATCCACTGAGCCACCCAATTGCCCACAACAATCTTTTTTCTTGTCTTTTCCCACTTTCCATCCCCCAACCCTCAAGGAGGGGCACCACTGGCCATGGTGCTGAAAACATAGGACCTTTCTACACTTTGGTCCAGGACAGAGAGCTCCTGAATGCAGCCCCTCACCTGAAACTAGGCTGATGACCCGAGAACTCTGGAGAAGGGAAGAAAGGAGGAAAAAAAGCTTCCCCACCTGCCAAGGTGGAGCCCTAAGCCTCTTCAGAGAGCAACTAATAATGACTTTGGTTTGCAAAGTAGCCCTAGCTTCCCACACATCCAGGTTCTCGGCATTATCTGGGAAATAACAGGGATATGCAGAAATGTTTGATAAAGTGGGGATCGAGGGCAACTAGGTGGCTCAGCAGATTGAGAGCTGGGCTTAGAGATGGAAGGTCCTGGGTTCAAATATGACCTCAGACACTGGACGTCCCTGGGCAAGTCACTTAACCTCCATTGCCTAGCTCTTCCCACTCTTCTGCCTTGGAACCAATACTTAGTATTGATTCTAAGATGGAAGGTGAGGGTTTAAAAAATAAGTTAGGGACAGAACTATTAGCTGCCACTCATTTTTAGGTGGTGGTCAGAGTTGAGTATTTAAGATTTAATCCCTGGGTTGTTGAATGCTTTCCTTCGCCTTTCCTTCACTACCCTGGGCTATTACTGAATAAAGTTTAGTTATTGGGAGCCTAGCAATCAGCTAATTAAGACTGAATTAACTATGAAATGCAATATAACTCCATTCCTTGGGAAAGGGACTCAAAGTTAGACTTTAAAGGTAGGGCACAACATTCCTAAGCCTCGCTCAGCTATCAGTGGATGACAGCTTCTATGGGTTTTCTGATTGTCCTTTTTCAAAGGCAACAGGATCATTCATTTTGGGGCATCTCCCATCCTTTCCTTCTCTCTACATCTACCTTCTGACCCCAAAGGAGGAGGCTGGGAGATGAAAAGGGAGCCCAAGATTTAATATTAAACAAGAAAAGGATGTTCAGTCAACAAGTCAGTAAACAAGCATTTAAAAGCAAAGGCTTGGAGTACCAGGCACTATTATGTGCTGGGGATGCCAAGAAAGGCAAAAAACAGTCCCTGACCTCAAATTGCTTACAGTCTATTAGGGACACAATATGCTATACGTCTGACAATGTCAGGGGAGTTTTTAATATGTGGATGTCTCGGGGTCGAGGAACTCTTTATCTGGGGATCTAGTCACGTGTTGGGAAACTTCTGTCGGGGTACTCTGGGATAGGGAAGTCTCTGGGTGGGTGTCTCTTGGGGTCATTTCATCATAGAGCCAATAAAGAAACAAACTTTTGTCCTGTTCCAGAACCAGCTCTGTTCTCAATCTGGGAGAGCCAGGCCTAGAGAAGGGAGGTCCTGGGTTCAAATCTGGCCTCAGACATTTCCTAGCTTTGTGACCCTGGGCAAACAAATTAACTCCCATTGCCTAGCCCTTACCACTCTTCTGCCTTGGAGCCAATACACAGTATTGATTCTAAGATGGAAGGTAAGGGTTTTTTTAAAGCATGGGTTAAATTAGGTGGTCTCTGAGATTGCTTTTGGCTATAATGTTCTATGATCTAAGGTCCCTCCCAGCCCTGAAATTTTATTTGATTTTTTTTTTTGTATTTTGAGATTCTCTGAAGCTCGAATATTCTATGTGCTAAGGTTCTTTGCAGCACTGGTCTTTTATGTTGTAAGTGTCTTTCTCAATGATGACATTTCTTATTCTGAGGTCACTTCCAGCTCTGGCATTCTATGTTCTAGAGCCATTTTTAGTGATGATATTCTATATTTCAAGATCCCTGCCAATTCTTTTATTCTGAGGTACCTTCAGAACCCTAGTTCTGAAATTCTAAGAATTCCCTAATTGCCCACACCCAAACCTTTTATTCTATGTCCCCTCAGTAATTTAAAATTGTTTATATTTGTATTTGCATGTACTGATATGTCACTCCACACATGTTATCATATTGAGTTTTTTTACAAATATATTTCATTTCTAATAGTCTGGGTGCCCACAAATGGCAAGGGACTATATCTCCCTCTTAGACCAATGATTGCCTTTGTCCCTCTTGTTCAAAGCCCTGCCCCACAAATTCCCTGAAGAATGGGAATAAAGAGGATGTCCCATATTCTACAGGAGAACAATGACTAAGACAGATCTAGTGCCTTGTGTCTAGACTCCCAGATTGGAACTTTGTTCCTAACTCCTAATGCAGCTTAGTTTTGGTGGCCTCTGGCCACTCAGATTTCTCTGCTGTCAGGAGGACATCTCATTATTGAGGTTACAAGTAGCCTGGTGAGGAGCTCAGAAGAATCAGTTATCCATGGAGGAGCATGACCTGAAAGCTATTGTGGGAAGAGGCTGAGAAAGACAGTGTGGTGCAGTGGAAGAAACATTGGGCTAGGAGTAGGGACACTGGGTGATATTTCTGCTTCTGCTTTTCCCTAGTTGTGTCATCTTAACACAAGCTCTCTTGGCTCCAATTCCTTGTTTTGTAAAATGGGCAGGGAGTTGGATTAGAGAGTCCCTGAGATCTCTGTCAGCTCAAAAACATTCTAAGAGTTTAAAATCAGAAAGTACTGAGTGGGAACAGCCCATGATGGAGGGGAAGCAGCTATATTCAGCAGGTGCAGAGATCAAAGAGACACTCCTTGGCTGGGTTCCAGATAGCCTGGGGGCCACTGCTGAGACTGGATGCTTCAGATGCACGGGCAGCAACCTCCTTACAGGCAAAAGGCATGCACCTGCCCCCTTTTCCTCCCCTTTCCTGGGCCTCCCTATGTCTTTACTTGCACAGAAGAAGAAGCAGATGTATCTGGCCTCAGGTACAAACATCTGGTTTGCAGGAGGTCACATCCTCCTTCAGGGATTCTCTTGAGACTAGCAGAAACCTAGGTAAAATACTACTGGCAGGAGGAAAGTCACACTAGGGACAGCCAGAGTGCCGTGTATGGATCTTCCCCTGGGCACAGATGTCGTACTGAGGACAGACATGCCTCTGCTGACAGACTTCACTGGGGGTAGATGTCCCCCCTGCAGACAGATGTCAAACTGCATACAGAAGTCATCCTGAAGACAGATAACCCCTACCAGAGAGTTGTCACACTCTGGACAGATGTTCCCCTGTAGACAGATGTCATACCTTGTGGACACGCATTCCCTTGCAGATGGATGTCATACTACAGACAGATGTTTCCCTGTAGACATATGTCACAATGTGGATGGACATCCTTCTGAAGATAGGCATCACCAAGGGTAGATATTCCCCCTGCAGAAAGATGTCACACCACAAATAGAAGCCACCGTGTGGACAGATGTTTCCCTGAAGACAGAAATCACACCAAAGAAAGAGTTTACACCATCGATAGACCTCATTCTGTGGACAGATGCTGTTACAGACATATGCTTCTCTGCAAATGGACATCACTGTGAACAGATGTGGGAAGGCAGATGGATGACTGCAGTCATTCTGTGCTGCAGGATTGAGTTGGACTCAATGGCCTCACTCTGTACCCTGGTAGCTGGTCACTGACTTTATGAAGATCAAGGACCAAGATGATCAAGAATAGACTTCTCTGTGTCATGAGTTTGCTCAGTCCCAACCTCAAAGGCTAAGAGGTCCACTTGCACTTATCAATACTTCCTCCTGCTATGTGAGTCAAGTACTTTCCCCATGGGCATATTGTGGACTCCACAAGGTACTCTGTCTTATACTCTCTTACCCTGGAAAAATGGAAAGAGCCCTGGACCTGGAAACATTTGAACTTGGATTCTAGTTATTAATTGTATGACCCTGGGCAGGCCGCTTCCTCTATCTGTCTCAGTTTTCTCATGTTTTAACTGGAGATGTCAACATTTGCTGGGCAGCTAGGTAGTGTGATGGATAGAGTGCCAGACCTGGAATCAGGAAGACCCATCTTCTTGAGTTCAAATTTGGCCTCAGAAACTTCCTAGCTGTGTGATCCTGGCCAAGTCACTTATCTCTATTTGCCTCAGTTTCCTCATCTGGAAAATGAGATGGAGAAGGAAGTGGCAAATCCAGCAACTTTGCCAAGAAAACCCCAAATAGGATTATAAAAAGTTGGAATGAACAAAATCAGTATTTGTAGAATCCAATTCACAGATATGCTGAGAGGAAGATACTTTGCAAACTGCTAGAAATGAACTTCAACCACTTCAAAGAGATGTGATTTCATCAGGGTAGGAGCTTCAGATATTGCCACGGCTCATGACCCCTTCATGCCGTAATCAATGGTCTTTGCTGATGAGTCCCTTTGCACGTAACTAGGCTGGTCCTTAGACAAAGGGCATACATTTCCTCAATTCTAGTTAACAGTTTTAAGGTAGTCAGAAGAGTTATCTTCCTGTCAGATTCCATTAAGAGATATTTGGAATCCAGAATGAGGTGTGATGACCTTGCTGCTCAGACCATGTTTGTACTATTGATCTCTGTTCTGGCCATCACATTTTAAGAAGGTCCTTGAGAAACTGAAGCATATCTTATGTACGAAGGTCCTTTCCAGCTAGCCCTAACAATCTGTGATCAATGTTCTGAGATCTCATTGAATGCTAAAATGTCATGTTTAGTATTATAAGATCCTTTTTAGTTCAGAATTCTATGTTCTAAGTCATCTGATGTTCTATGTATATTCTATTTTCTATGAGTCCTCCATGCTTTTCAGCATCTCAGGAATGGCTCAGGCAGAAGGGAGATGAGGAAAGTCAAGACTTGAGTTTAGGGTATACTGAGATTGAAGCTAAAATTTCTATTTGACCACAGTCCAATTTCCATTTAGTCCATAGTAGCCATGGTTCTCCATAGTAGCCATGGTTCTCTCTGGCTTAGTTCTATCTGAGTAAGATGGTGCCATGAGCATTGATTGAAAGGCCTGGGGTTGTTAGCCTGGAGAAAAGACATAATAACCATCTATCTCCAGATATTTGATAGGTGATCAGATGTGGAAAAGAGGTGTTCTGCTTGGCTACGAGGAGCAGAACTAGAAACAGAAGGGGTAAATTATGGGGAAACAGGTTTTTGTCTGATTTATGGAAAAACTTTTGAACAAGAAGAACTCTTACAAAGTGGAATGAGATACCTCAAGAAGTGGTGAGTTGATTCCATCAAAGGAGTTCTAGAGGAATCAGGGGACCATTTGTTGGAGAATTTGTAATGGTGGCTTCTTCCTCAGGTACAGATTGGATTTGATGGCTTCTGAAGTTCCTTCTAACTCTGAAATTCAGTCCAGATTTTGTGGTAGACTGGCCAGGTGATTACAATCAATTGGTCAATTATTCAGCAAGTGTTTACTAAGTGCTTACTATGTGCTAGGCCCTGGGGACCCAAAGAGAAAAATGAAACAATTCCTGCCCTCAAGAAACTTACAGTCTATCAAATGTAGTGATAAGGTGAGCACATGGATAGCTCAAGTGTCACATGAAATCCTAAAAGAATTAGAAGGAGTTCTTCAGTAAAGTGGGTCAATTCTATATGGATGGTTTCTCTTTTGTTCTGGGTGCCATATTTTTGTAAGGATAAATTTGACAGTATGTATAGGAGAAGGGTCAGATTTCAAAGAGCCTTGAGGCCATGACATATGAAGATATATTGAAGGAACTGAGCACATTCGACTTGGAGAAGAGAGAACTTCTGATTTATGTAATAGCTGTGTTGAAGTATTTATGTTTTGCACATAGTAGGTATTTAATAAATCTAGAATTGCATGGAATTGAATTGATCTATTTGGAAGGGCTATTGCATGGAAGAACTGTTGAATATTCTCTGCTTGATCCCAAAAGGAAGAAGTGGAAGTCATAAAGAGGCTAAGTTAGAATTGAAGGTAGGGAAAATGTCCTAATGAGCAAGCTTGTCCCAAAGTGCAATGGCCTACTCAGGGGGTAATGGGTCTCTCTTACTGGAGGCCTTCAAGAAGAGGCTGGATGACTTATCAGGTTTTTGGCAGGGGAATCCTTGGGCAGATGTCGGTAAAACTCAGTGGACTTTGGAGTCTCTTCTTACTCTAAAATTCTGTGATTTTTAGGGTCTCTAAGAAAACACAGACACGAATCCTATGGAATATAAAGGTGTGGAGAGTTGGATGGGCACATCCCAGATGAGGAGCTGCTCAAGTTTGGAGATATATATGTCACTGTGCTGGGGACACAAAGAGAAAAAAAATGACACAAGGAACGAACCACTGCTCAGAGACAAAGGACCCCTCACAGCTCATCAGCTTGGACTCCTCCCCCACTCATATCCACCCAATCCCTCTAGGATGAAGGAGACACTGATGAGTCATGTAAATTATTCATCCTGGCCAGAAACAAAAGTGGAGATGTCATTTTATTTCATTCATTAAGGCTACAGGAACCCAGCCCAGAGAGCCTCAGCTGACATCAGACCATATCTTCCAGAGCCCTTTTGGAGAACTACAGGTTTAAGTGATTCTCCCTAGGGCTTTTCTCCAGACTACTCTCCTTTGGAAGCGCCTCGGGATGGCCTTAGGAGTGGAGGGTTTTTTTTCCCTTTCTTTTTTGGCACTATTTGAAACTTGAACATTGATTGATAACCAGAATTCAGGAGACTATTCAGGCCGCTGTCTGTGTGACCTTAAGGAGGTGCCTTCCCTTCTCTGGCCATTGATTTTTTCCTCTGTAAAATGAGTTTGGATTGAGGATGCTCTAACAGTCTATAACTGGTTTGGGGTTTTTATGCAAGTGAATGCTATCTTAAGGAGTCCCTGGATGACAGGGTATGGAAAAATCTCTGCTCCTTCACTGGCAGACTATTTATATTTGTATATGAATGTATGCACACAGATACATATATGAATATGCCTATATACATATAAATATATGTACATATAAAACATACACATCTATAATATTAGAATAAACACTGGAGTAGAAGTCAGGAGACTCCGGGTCTGCTGCTAACTTTCCGTGTAACCTTTGGCAAGTCACTTCCTTTTTTCTGGATCTCAGATTTCTTGTCAGTAAAAGAAATGAGTTCGATGAGATGATCTCTGAAGTACTGTCCAGTTCTGACCATCTATGCTCATAGTTTTCTTCCAGTTCTGACATTCTCTCTTCTAAGGTCCCTCCTGTCTCTGACATTCTATGTTCTAAGCGCCTTTCTGCTTTGACAGTTCTATGTTCTGTGTTCTAAGGTGTCTCTCAGCTCTGATGTTCTATGAGTGCCTTTGCTGACTCTCAGTGTGAGAGGTGACAGTTGGGGCATGCTATCTTTCATTACTAAATAAGTACGGTTAGCCCCTAAATCAGATGTGACTTGCACCACAACATGGGTAATTAAATTAAATATTGATGTGTGGGGGCTGGAGGGAGAGGCTGAGTAACAGGATTGCCATTTCTAATGAACATCCTGCAGCAATGGTCCCACTAGGGCTGTAAGCTACCCCTCCAAATGGCAATACCAGCAGCAGTGTAACTAGCATTGAAGGAGACTGATTCATAGACCCCTTCCTGTCCCACCAGACACCTCCTCCTGTTGGGGAGGGAGGCTCCCCTTTCGGTTGGGTTGATGGCCTGGTAAGCTGTTGGAGGTGGCGATAGTGGCTCTTGTATCAGAAGTCAAGTGCAACTCTGGGCAACTTCCCAGGAGGCTCCAGCCTTCTCTTCACCCACTACCGATGGTGATGCTGGAAAGAGAAGAATCCCTGCCTTGTCCCAAATTGCAGTGCTGACTAAAGCAGAACTCAGCACCTTGGAACTTAATGTCTGAGGTGGAACTACCCTTAGAACAGAGATTGTTAGAGATGGAAGGTCCTTTAGATTATAAAATGTGAGTTCTAGGAAAGATTTTTTTTAAACACTTACCTTCCATCTTGGAATCAATACTGTGCATTGGTTCCAAGGCAGAAGAGTGGGAAGGGCTAGGCAATTGGGAGTTAAGTGACTTGCCCAGGGTCACACTGCTAGGAAGTGTCTGAAGTCAGATTTGAACTCAGGACCTCCTGTCTCTGGGCCTGACTTTCAATCCAGTGAGCCACCCGGTTGCCCCCTAGGAAAGATTTTAAACCATAAAATGGTAGAGCTAGGAGAGACTTTAGAATGCACAATATTAGAGTTGGGAGAGACCTTAGATCAGAGAATATTATAGCAGGAAGAGCTATTAACATATAGAATGTTAGGCTTAGGATGACTCTAAGAACATATAATGTCAAACTTCAAGAAACTTTTGATTATAAAATGTTAGATCCAGGAGGGACCTTAGAACATAGAATACTCGATATAGAAGAGTCCTTAGATTATATATACTGCTTAATGGCCAATGCAGAAATTTGTTTTGCATTACTCCCCAGATTTGTAATTTTTTTCTTTTCATCTTCTCAATGGATGAAGTAGAGGGTGGAAGAAGACAGAGTATTTGGACCCCTCAAAAAAAAATAAAAAAGGCTCTGTGCTTTTAAAAAATTAAAAATTTGAAAAAGGATATAGACTTCAAACCCAAAGGGATTTTATAGGCTATAAAATGTTACAGATGGAGGGCCTTTAGAACACAGAAAGTGCTTTGTAAAAACTTAAAGCAATGTATAAATGTGAGCTATTATTATTATCATCATGTGATGTCAAACTAGAGAATATTAGGGTGAGAAGAGTCTTTGAAGATCATGTGATAATGTGCCTCATTTTACAGATAAGGAAACTAAGGTCTAGAGAGAGAAAGTGATTTACCCAAGGTCACAAAGAGAATTAGTGTAGTAACTGGGTGGGGACTAAAATCAAACATTTCTGTTTCCCAGTATACAAGACCCCCTACCTCCCCACCCTTTTTTTTAATACTAAGGTTACTCCAGTTCCAAGGCAAGGACATTGGGAAAAAGACCAGAGAAGCAGAGAGACTAGGAGCCATCAGAAAGAAAGTGAGGAGGGAAAGAGAAAGAGGAGAAAAAAGATAACAGACAAGAAAGGAGGGAGAATATTGTGTTCATCATGGGGCAGGAGGGAGTCCCTATCTTCTTTACTAGCAGCCCTGAGCCCTCATCCCTCAAGCCAGTAGCTGGGTTCCTAAGGTCTGGAAAACCACTGCCCTGAGTTCTCAGAACAGCTTTGGAGTATTTCCTGGGTGCAGGCTTTGCCCAGGTCACTGGAACTAACCTGGGCCACTCTCAGGAAAAGATTCCAGAGAGAAGGGGCAGCTTAGCTCAGTTCTCTCCTCCTGCTCCCTTTTCTCCTTTCCTTTTGGCAGCAGCTCCCAGCCCCTCTACTTTTTTCTTCCCCCTCTTTAGTCGCTCTTTACTGCCCTTGCCCTCAGTCTCCTTTCCCGAACCCCCAACCCCTTCACTGAACTAAACTCGGGGTTCAGTTACTTGGTGGTGGCGGCGGCACTGCTCTGTCCCCGGCTGGGATGTTGGGGATGACAGAGGCAGAGACGTGGGGGCACCTGGAGAGGAGAAGAAGAATTGAGATAAGGGAGGGGTCCTGGAGGGGAAAGAAGGGTGGACAAAGGTAGAGCTGGGGATGGTGTTGGATGTGGAGGGAAAGGAAATGGAGGAGGGAAGGGCGGAGCTGGAATGGAAATGGAGTGAAGAACTAGAAGAAATAGGGAGAGAAGGATAAATGCATGAGTGAAGGGGGCGGGGAGAGGAGAGGGGAAAGGGAAGGACTGGACAGGAAAAAGAGGCTTGGAGGGCCGGAGGAAGGAGCTGAAACTGAGAGGGGAACATGGACCTGGAGAGGGGGCTTAGAGAAATGGAGCAAGGAGGGGAGTGGAGGGCAAGGGCAGGGCGGAATCTGGTCCTGAATTCCAAGGAGCTTCTGGAGAGGGGTGGCCGAGGAAGACTCTGAGGAGGTGGAGGTCTCAAGGGCTCCCTGCCTATAGCACCCAGCCCTCCTCCTGTCTGCTGAGGCTCTACCTACTCCCTCCCCTTCCAACACCGCTCCAGCTCCCGCTTCTAGCCCACTCCCCTATCGGGAGGAGGAGTGGAGAGGCTTGCTGCCAGCGCTGCCCAGCCTGAGGTGGGGGGTCTCGGAAGGGAGATCCTCTCCTTACAAATGGCTGCATGATAACGCCCCCCTTAATGTATGGAGCCGCTCGGGCCGCCACAGACCCCTCTTCATCTGGAAATGCTTTTTAATTAATTCCATTCATTAATACTGCTTGTCATGGCTAAACTCCTGAGACTTCACAAAAACTTGGCTTCAGCAGTTGTCAACACATTTCGGCGAAACATATGTTTTTGAAATGCTTTCTGATAACACTGCGGTTTCTCATATGCAGAGTGCACTACTTAGGGTATTAAATGGAGAAGTAGATTCATGGCCCGCCCAGGGTGGAGGGACCTGAGGCCTGGGGGCTGGGGCTGAGAAGGGGGGTGAGTTCCCATCCATCTGTCCCTTCCATGGGGCCTGGAGGACCCCGGGCTCCAGCTTCTGGCTGGCTGCTGGTGGGGTAGGATTCTGGCTGGTCCTGGGGCTTGGGTCACCTCAGTGCCCCCAGTTTAGAAAGAAGAAGAAGGCTCCTCCCTTTCTCTCCCTCCAGGGCCCCTAATAAACAGCATTTCAACCATAAGACCAGCACGCCTTTCCACGCACTTTTGGCATCCATCATCTCACTGGATCCTCCCAGCCATCATGGGAGGTAGATATTCCAGGTAATATTATGGATTGCACAGAGAAGGAACCTGGGGCTCAGACTGGTGCAGAGACTTGTCTATGCGGGGAGCTTCAGAGGGGGGAACCGAACCCAGATCTTGGGTTCTTCAAGTCCTGCCATCTACAAGCTTTGTGATTTACATGCCTGGAGGAAGAGTGATCAAACTCTGTCCACTGGTTTACAGCTCAGCTCCTTCATGTCTTGATGCCCTTTATGAGCTGCTCTGACCCAAATACTTAATCATCTGGTGGTTTCTGGCCAGGAGCCACAGCAAACTTAGCCAGGCTGCTTTTCACTGAAGACTTCACACCTTGGCAAAACATCCCAGAGAGCCTTTGCTCCCCTACTCTTGCCTTCGAGAGCCTAGGATCATCAGAAGATAATGTTAGTGAATAGAAAACAGTACTGCAACATTTCCATAGCTCTTTATGGATAAGAAATGCTCTATTTACCTACATTTCAAGTGGTTCCTCTGATGGTCTTTTTCAAGAAGACACTACAAATATTATCCTCATTTTGACAAATGAAGAAACAGGCTCAGAAAGGTAAAGTGACTTGTTTGAGGTTGCCCAGCTAGTAAGTGGTGGTGGAAGAACTCAAACTCAACTCTTTCATTTCAAGTTCAGTGCTCTTTCTAGGACAGCATAACTAAAGCCTGTGCCCATTTTTCCTGAACAACAGCCGTCTGGCCTGCTTTAATCTACAGATGGGTCTTTCTCCCTTGGGGAGGTCAGAAACAAATGAAATTAAAAGCTCTTTCCTCCAAGAGGTTTGCTGCTTCTTCCCTTCCTTTTTAGTTTAGTTAAATTCAATACTCTTTTTAAAAGGGCTCTGTCCAAGGCACTGCCCTTGGTGCTGGGGATACAAGAATTTTAAAAAGAGACTTCATCCCTGCTCTCAAAGAGTTAATATTCTAGTGGGAGGTAGTGGAAAGTGTATGCACATAGGTAATTATCAATCTTACAAGAGAGGTTATGTGATGGAAGCAAAAGAAAAACAGACATACTATGAGAGGAGGACATTATTTTCAGCTAAAGGAGGAGGGGGCCCCTGAGCTGAGTCTTGGAAGGAAGAGAAGAATTTTGGAAGATGGAGAAAAGGAAGAGGTATGTGTTTGGGGAATGGCCTGTGCAAAGGCATTGAAGTAGGAGATAGTAACATGAAACTAGTGACCAGGGAGTACTGCTGGAATGTCATTCATAGAAACAAAGATCTCTAAAGAAATTTAAAGAGCTTACTTTCAGCTGGGAGGAATGGAGAAGTTCATGGAAGACTTCATGGAAGAATTGGCTCCTGAGCTGGGCCTTTGCAGGAAGGCAAGGGCTGAAACATGCAGAAATGCGTAGGGGTATGGGAAAGGAAGGATTCTGAGTATGGGGGTATGGAGTATGCATGAGAGTAGCATATGCCACACTGAATTCAGGAAATAGGTAATGGTTCAGTTTGGCTGGCACAGTGTGGGAAGGTAGCTTGAAATCATATTGGGGATGGCCTTAAAGGCCAGGCCAAAGGATTTACCTCTTAACCTATAGGCAATTGTAGGCCACCAAAAGTCTCTGGGTAAGGGAAGGATATGATACTGTCCTATCTTTGGAGGATTATCTTGGCAGTCATTATGGAAGATAGATTGGCAAGGAGAATGGTTAGAGGTAGGGTGGTAAATGTTTAACGACCAGGCTTGGGTGGGTGGGTGGGTTTACACCCACATACTTTCACATTAAAATTTCAGGATGAACACTTTCTTAAGTCTAGACAATCAACAAAACAGTAAATCAAGTCCTGATTTGTAGGGATTGTTTGCTTTTTAAATGCTCATTAAAAACTTAACAAGCTGGTTAGATCTGGCTCCAGCACACTCTTGAGGCAGGGAGATATTACAATGGGCCAGAAAGATGATGGGTCAGGCTGCTGGCCTTGGGTATGGAGTGAATGGAATGGAGATATGAAAGTGCCATCAACAGGACTTAGACGTTGGGGATAAAGGATAGGAAGAGTCAGCGATGACTCTAAGGTTAAGAACTTGGTGACTGGGAAGATGATGGTGCTATTAACCAAAACAGAAGTTGACAGAAGGGGCAATTCACATGAGTCAAATTCTGATTCAAATTTACCAGATTTTGGCAAATATTCTCCTCAGTCCACCAGAGACATGTTTAGATTTTTAAAAGCTTGATTACGGAGTGAAGGGAAAAGGTAAAGTAAGACAAATAAATATGGAGGAACAGAGAACTGTTCGGTTTAGTGCTTAACACAGTGCCTGGCACAAAGTAGATGCTTAATGAGTGTAGATTGATTTACTCTGTGAACACAAATGGCTCTGGTCATTTCACTCTCTTGTTCAAAGAACAAAACAATCTTCAATGGCTCTCTGCTGCTTCTAAGTTAAAATATTTATTTCTTAGCCTGTCATTCAAGGTCCTCCACAATCTGGCTTCAATCTACCATTCCAGTTTGGCCCTTTTGTTTGCCACATTATATCGCACTTGTGTGTGAGTTAGTTGTATCTCCAGTATAAGGTAAACTGCCTGAGAGCAGAGACTATGTTACATTTCATATATGTATCCCTAATACTGAAGTAACTGAAAGTCCTGCATACAGCAAGTGACTAATCAGTGTTGAAATGAATTGGATTTGCCAATGGGAGCCTGTCAGACCTGGCCTTCAGTACCCTGGCCTGTGTCCCTGTGTCCCCCTTCATGCATGCACACTTATATGCCTGTCTGGTAAAGTTTGGCTTCATAGCCTCTCTACGTGTAGCTAGGGCTAGTTCTTTCCATAAGTCAAGTTCAGCAATATCACTTCTCATCAGCAACTCAAGCTGGAATCTTTTTGGCCCTAGAGTCACCCTTCCTGTGATTCTCAGGTCAAGCTGGAGAACATTTTTGCCTTCAAAACTCTTCCTCTCTCTTCCTTCTTTTGGTCAAGCCAGACACAGCAGTCCTTTAGATCCTTGAAGATGGTGATCATGTCCTTTGAGTCTTTAAAAATCTTCAGTTTTCTCTTTTCAGGAGATCATTCTCCAATAATAGAAGAAGTTGTGAGTTTTGTGGCCAAGGTGGAGGTTGGGAGTTGGAGGGCAGAGATGCTGAAGACTGGGAAGGCACAATTGGTCCAAGACTACCAGGAGGCCAGGCAAGTAGACTGGTCTTGGTACCTGGGAGAGTTGAGTTCATATCCAAGATCCAACATTTACCAGCTGTATGACTTTGGGCAAGCCACTTGCCATCCCGTTCGAGACAATGTACAGTGGAAGAGAGTCTGGAGTCAAAGGTTTTGGGTTCAAATCCCAGCTATGCCATTTATTTCATGTATAACCTTGGGCAAATAACTTTATATCTTTAGACCTTGGTTTCCTCCTTTGTAAAAGGAAGGGGTTGGATTTTGTGGCCTCTAAAGTCCTTTCAAGCTCTAAATCTATGATCTTGGCCTCAGTTTCCTCATCTGGAAAAATAATTCTCATTTCTATAGAGCTCCAAGTTTGACAAAGCACTTCTCTCTCCCCTGGGAGGTAGGTGATCCAAGTATGTCTCTCCATTTGGTAACCTCTTTGTAAAACCTCATACAGGCAAAGTGACTTGCCCCTGGGGTCTGGTAACTAGCAAGTGTCACCATTAAGATTCAAACCCAGGTCTCCTGTATGCTAGTCAGTCTAATGCTATTTTTCCTTTTGGAGGAATCCTTTTTTTTATCCTACATTAATGTTTGTTTAATTTAATTTTTAGTAGAAATAAAAATTTGTTTTTGTTTTTGAAAATTTAATTTAATTAAAAAATGGAAACAAACATCTATTTCCTCTGTTTCCTTACCTCCCTACCTCCTACTAGAAAAAAAACAAAACAAAACAATACCCTCGTAACAAATATGCATAGTCAAGCAAAGCAAATTCCCTCATTGGCCATGTCCAAAAAATATAGGTCTCATTCTGTGTAATGCTCATTGTACTATTCTACGGATTTGTATTCCTTCCTTCCCTGGGTTGTTGGGCACAAGGCACTTTGTAAACTTTAAAGGACTCACTCTAGAAATGGGAGCTATTATTATGCTCTCATTAAGGCAGTGCCATGCTTGCAGACTCAAGAGCCCAGCCCCAGCACTGCTTCCTAATTCTCCAGACAAACCGGTTTGGGCTTAGAGGAGATCTATCCACACTGGCCAGAGATCCATTCGATGTCCCAGGTCTCTCTCCTCACTGGAAGATGAGGGAGAGAATTGTGGGCCACTGATATTGACAGCACATTGAAGGAGATCTATGGCCGTCATTCATGGAATATATTGTGTGAGAGAGGAGATTTTTCTTTCAACAATCCCTTGGGGCTAAGCAAAATCAGGAACCTGCAAAGAAAGGGTCTTCAGAGATCTTCAATGAACACCTTCCTCCTCCACCAGCCTTTCAGAAGACCTCCTATAATGTCCTTCACAGAATCACCTGGTCTTTGTTGGAACACTTCCAAATGGGCAGCTCTAATTACTGAGGCAGTTGGGTGGTACAGTAGATAGAGCTCTGGGCTTAGAGTTGGAAAGATGTGAGTTTAAATCTCACCTTAGACACTAGCTGTGTGACCCTGGACAAGTCAACTAATCTCAGCCTTAGCTTCTTCATCCACAAAACGGGGGTAAATAATAGTACTTACCTCACAGGGTGGTCATGAAAATCATCCAAGATAATACTTAAAGTGCCGTATAAAATATGCTAGCTTTTATTATCATTTATAGTAAGTTCACTGTGATATTGTGGATAGAGCTCTGGGCTAAGAGTCCAGAGATGGAAGTTCTGGTCCCAGCTTTGACACCTTAGTCAACTGGCATGGACTTTCAACTGCTCTCTGAACATCAGTTTTTTCATCTTTGATATGGGGAAATAGCACTGTTACTATTGGTCTCATAACTATAGTTTTAGGGAAAGTGATTTATAGATATGCAATCAAATATAAATGTTAGTTGTAGTTGATATTATTATTAATGTTAACACATTGAGAGTCCACTTATTTTTCTTTATGATTTTCAATTATAGGCTATCAATCATATAAAGTACTATAAAAAGTGACTTGCTGGGATTCAGGAGATGTGTTCTGTGTTCAAATTCTTCCTCTGCTACTTCACTGGATGGGTGACTTTGGGTAAGTCCCTTCCCCTCTCTAAGACTTCACTTTCCTTCTCTGTAAAATAAGGGGATTGGAGAAGACTGCGATGCAAACAAAATTTTCTGCACCCGTTCTTAGTAGCAAGTGGGGTCAGGAAGTCTCCTTTGGGGATATGGGTCCAGATTGGGAGCAGAGAGGAGAAGCATAGTCTGGGATTTGTAAGGTGTTGGAAGAGAAGGTAGAATATTTAGGGTACTGTTTCAGTAAGGCTAGGCTAGAGTAGAGTAGGCAGGGAAGGAAGAATTCCTGGAGTAAAGATGTTGACGCTCTTTAAATTTTTGATCTTGGGGTAAAGTCTCAGTTGCCCTGACCCAGTTTTAGCATGGGGACCTAATGATCTCTGAGTTGTTTTCTATGGATATATGATTCTTCTTCTGCCTCTGGATTTGGTGCCAGAAAGGCCTGAATTCTCCTTCAGATACTAGGTGGCCTTGGGCAAACCATTTAATTTTTCTGGGCCTCAGTTTCCTGATCTGTAATATGTGGGTCCCATGGAAGGGAGAGGCTGCTCTAATGAAAGGAAAAGGAGAGAGCCTGGGGGAGCAGGTTTCCATCCATCCAGTGGCAGCAGCATTCCTGGATGTGTGTCATGGAGTCGGGCGGGCCAGGGATGGGGGTGTGGGGAGGAGGCTGACAGCCGGTCCACAAGCCCCGCTTTCATCGTGCTTAACAAGGCCCCCTCAGTATACCCGATCGGCTGTGCAAACACGCACATCTGGGCCGTGGGCTGGGGGTGGGGGGAAGCGGAACTCCCCCACAGCTGGCTGGATGCTCCTGACCTTTGGGACAAAGGGAGCTTTGGTCACTCTGGGGACCCACTGCTCCCTTCTGACGACTTCAGAGCCCCCGAAGTCCCCAGGGAGCCCCTCCCTAGACCCAAGGACCCTTCACTTCCTCTGGCCGTTCCTTCCTCACCCGATCACCAGGGGTGACTCTGGTTCCTGCAGCTACTGGTTACTGAGGGACACAGACCCTTGAGCTTCCCCTCCATATCTGTTCTCCTGAGCCAGATGGAACTAAGGTTGTGAGCTAAAAGGAAATCAGACTGGGGCATTTAGAAATGTCAGCCACCATCAAAGTATGTCCTCAGCTTCAATCCTGCCCTTTCTTAGGTTCTTGCTGTTCTGGGCTCTCTTTGAGGGGCTGGCCTGGGGCTTAGGGGGAAAGAATCACTCATTATAGAATAAAATAGAAAAATCATATAGAAATAAGCCTTTTATTAAGAGCCTACTATGTATCAGATCCTGGGCTAAGCGCTTTACAAATATTTCATTTGTTCCTTACAACAACCCTGGGAAGTAGGTGTTATCATATTCATTTTACAGTTGAGCAAACTGAGGCAAACAGAGGTTAAGTGATTTGGCCAGTGTCAAATAGCTAGTATCAAATCAGATTTGAACTCAGGTCTTCTGGACTTCAGTCCCAGTACTCTGTCAGACCTAGAAGCATCTCGTTGGTGAAATGGAAAGAGAGCAGGACTTGGAGTTTGGAAGAACTGAATTCAAATCCTTCCTCAGTCTTGTGAACCTGGGCAAATCACCTAATAGTTACTGTGCCTGTTTCCTTTTCTAGAAAATGAAGATAATAATAACACCTATCTCCCAGGGTTGTTGTTAAGATCAAAGGAATTAACATATATTAAAGCTCTTTGCAAATCTTAAAGCTTTATACAAATGCTAGCTATCATTTTTAGAATATTATTATTATTATAATTATAATAGATCTGAGCATGTAGAACATAGAATGCCCATAGAATGGGAGCTTGAAGGGGTCTTAGAATATCGAACACAGGATATCAGAGCCAGAAGGAACCTTAGAACATAAAATGGGAAGGAGTTAGAAGGATCTTGGAGGTCATCAAGTCCAACCTCTTTGTTTTACATTTGAGGAAACTGAGTCCAAAGAGAAGAAAGGAATTGATCCAATGATAAGGTTGGGCCTCTCCCTCTCTTTCCCTCCCCACTTCCCCCAAGCATTCTGTTTGAACCTCTTCATGGTTCTCATCTGATTCTACCAATTGTGTGCATTTGTGACTTTGTCTGTCATATGAGACTGTTTTTTTTAGTCAATCAACAAGCATTATTAAGCATTTACCCACTGTGCCAAGCACTAGAAATACATCAGAAAGACAAAAATCCATTCCCTTCCTTCCAAGAGTTCACCTAAGCTATGTGATCCTAAAGACCATCTGATCCAGCACTCCTATTTGACAGAGGAGGAAACTGAATGAGAAGAGACTTTTCCAATAACCCATCAGGTCGAGGGCAGCCTTAGGATCTGAACCCAAGTTTCCCTGATTCCCAATCATGCAGCCATTTATCAAACGGGCTGCTTTTCCTCAGATATTCTATTTTCTGACCTCAAGTGAGCCGTGGGAGCATTGGGCTCAAAGCAGCTTCCTGGCCAAACTACCCACTTGTGACAGACTTTGGGGTGGGGGGAACCTGCCTCACTGATTCTGAAGCAAAAAGTTTAAACTTTTTTAATTGCATCTTTTCGTAAATGGTAATTAATAAATTAGCATTTATGCAAAACACCGTCATAGCTTGGCTAACATGTCAACTTCCTTCCCTAGCTGCAAAAATGTGAACGCTCCGAGGGACTGCAGACAGGCACCCCCTCCCCCTCCCAACAGACAGTTCCATTTGACCCACGTCACTCTTTGTGTGTGTGTGTGTGTGTGTGTGTGTCTGTGAAATGCTTGGCAGGAGAAAGAGAAATGGCACAGGCTGCTGGCTCTGTACTCTCAGCTCTCACAACTCTGGGGCAGGCTCTCCTGGAGGACCAGATTTCATATCTTTCAGGTAGAAAAAACCCTGGATTTGGGATCTGGGTTTGAATCTTGGCTGTGCTCTTTCCTAGCTGTGTGACTGGGGAAGTCTGTATCAGAGCCTTAGAATTCATCTGCAGTGGTGCCAACAGGTACTGGCACCTTGGAGCCTTTGGCAACCCACAAAATCAACTGACTTCACTCCCAGTCTCCAAAAAACCCTGGGATTGCTGTTGAAGCAATTCTCCTTATGAACAAAGAAAGCACAGAGAGCAAGCTGTAGTTTTCTCATCTGTAAAATGGAATGATAATAGTACCTTCCACTTAGGGTTGTTGTGGGGAATGAAATGAGATATTTGCAAAATTCCTGGCACATAGTAAGTACTTAATAAATGATTGTTTCCTTCTTCCCTAATATTCCATATTTTCAGTTCCCTGCCAGCTCTGACAGTCTATATTTTTTGTTTTAATAAGTGTTCTCAGGTTCCTTCCCAGCTTTAATATTGTATTCTAAGCTTCCTCTCACCCCTGTCCTGAGAGCCCTTCTGGCTTTAATAGCCTGTGTTCTAAGCTTCCTCCCAGTCCTGCCCCTTTGTGTTCTAAGCTTTTTCCCAGCCCCGACCTTCCAGTTCTAAGTTTCTTCTCAGCCTTGATAGGCAATGTTCTATGGGCCCTCCCAGTTCTAACGTTCTGTGTTCTAAGCTTCCTCCCAGCCCTGATATCCAGTATTGTAAGGGTCCTCCCCAGCCCTGATCTATGTTTAAGTTTCTTCCCAGCTCTAACATCCTGTGTTCTAAGCTTCCTCCCAGCTCTGATATTCTGGGTTCTAAGGTTCCTCCCAGCTCTGATATTCTGGGTTCTAAGGTTCCTCCCAGCTCTGACATTCTGGGTTCTAAGGACCCTCCTAGCTCTGACCTTCTGGTTCTAAGCTTCATCCCAGCCCTGATATCCAGTATTGTAAGGGTCCTCCCCAGCCTTGATCTTCTATGTCTAAGCTTCCTATGTTCTAAGTATCCTGTGTTCTAAGCTTCCTCCCAGCCCTGACCTTCTGGGTTCTAAGGACCCTCCCAGCGCTGACATTTTGTGTTGCAGGCAAGGCTCGGGGCTCTCACATTCTGGGTTCCCAAGTCCCCTCCCAGCCCAGACACTCTCTGTTCCACATTCTAAGTCCTCCTCCCACTCCGGCATTCTTTGTTCTGATTTTCAAATCAAGAGGCTGTCCCTGATGGGGTGAATGCGGGGAGGTAGCCTCCCAGGAGTGCTTTGTTCCAAGCTTCCGGGGGAGTGAGTGGCCCGGGCTGTCTCTTGCCCATGCGGGCGGCCAGCCAGCCGGGCTTTCGGACGAAGTCACTGGTTCGTCTTCCCAGTGGCGCTGGCGGCTGGCCGCGGTGAGGACGAGCTGGACGAGCTCATGTTTTTTCATGTTGCCTCCCGCGCGCTCGCTAGCTCGCTGGCTGGCTCGTCGCTGTGTGCTGTGGGTCGCGGAGGCACCCCCGCCTTGCTGGGCCCTCCAGTGTACCATTCCCCTACTCCTCTGCTCACGCGGCTATTGTTCAAGATTGAATTGGTCCCAGGAAGCAGCGGAGCATGTGAAAGCCGCGATGAATTTTGCAAAGTGGCTTCAGGGCAGTAAAGCATGTCAGAAGAATAAGGTGCAAAATCCGAAAGTCCCAATTTAGAAATCTCAGCCAATGCTGCAGGCTCAGCCGGGGAAGGAAATACCGGGAGTCTCAGGCTGGGCCTCCAGCACCGGCTTCCACACTTAACCAATAATATTCATAACAAAAGCACTTTACTTTGTGCTTCTATCCATTCTCTGGCTTGACCCTCGCGACAGCCCTGGGAGGGAAGATGGTCTGATGGGTGGGGATGCTAGCCCCCATTTTACAGATGAGGCACGTGAGGCCTCCCAGAGGGCCGGGGGCTTGCTCGAGGTCTCTTGGCTGGTAAACTGACGAGCCGGGACTTGCACCCAGGAGCTCTCTCAGTCCAGTGGCCTTTGCACTACCCCCACACGGCTTTCTCCCTCTGAGCCATCTAATAGAATGGAGAACAATGACACCGAGGCTTGCAAAGTCAAATAAGTCCCCTTATTAAATCGGTTTATGTGCAATTAACCTGTTAGCCATCCTCTTATTACTCCCCACAACTGACAGGCTGGCGAGAAGAGTGATGTCATTAACAGGTCTTTCTCTGCATTCTGCTTTTATTTAATAAGTGGCGCCCTCCCCCCTCTCACTTCTATCTCAACGCGTCTTTTATTGACTCTTCAGGAAATTAGGGCCTTTGGGGAAAATATAATGTTTCTTCTACTTGAGCTATCTCAGTTGGAAACCTTCAAATTTAACTTGGAGCCACTTCTGTCACAGTAGTGAAAATCCGAGGATTTAGAGCTTGGGGGGGGGGGGAGGCCCACTGCTTCCTTTTACAGAGAAGGAAACTGAGGCTGAGAGATCGTAAAGAACTGACCCAAGGTCAGAGCGAAGCTTCAGAGACAGTCTTCTGACAATGGGCTCACTGCCCTTTCTGCTCTGCTGGGCTCATGAGTCCAATTCCCTTATTTTACTAGAGGGGAAAATTGAGTCTCAGAGAAGGACAAGGGTTTGTCCAAAGCCGCAGCAGACAAGTTTTAAGGAGAAGAGCCAAGAGAGGAGCCCAGGTCATCTGACTCCAGATCAAGGACTCTGCCCAGTGCTTCACACTTTCACATAAGGAGAAGGATGTATGAGAGCTGAGGGAGCAAATATTCCTGGCTCTGTCCATCGCCCCTTCCATAAAACTTGACTGTAGACATGCACTTTCTGAACCTGGGAAAATCAGACCTGGAAGAGACTTCAGAGAATCACAGAACACAGAGAAACAGAGATGGAAAGGTCCTTAGAAAACCCCTCAGGTCCAACCCTTACTTCCCTTCATTTGTGTAACTGGAGAAACTGAGACTCAGAAAGAGTGATCTGCCCCAAATCACACAGAAGGAAGTCAGTGCCAGAGGGAAGATTAGAAGCTAAGGATCCTGACTTCTTATCTGGGACCGTATACCCTGCTTTGGCTAGCCATAGACAAAAAAAACATAGGGGGAACGGGTAGGTTTGGAAGATGGATGACAATAGTGTGGTTTAAGGTGCCAGCAGGCCATCCAACAGGATTGAAAGACCTAATTAAATGCATAATTAGAAGTGCTTTGAGATCCCGCATTCCTTAATGATATTAATCCAATTATGTGAATATTTACAGGATTCACCATTAATATTAATGACAACAATAAACAAGTGTGAGTGTTCTTTTCAAAGCTGCTGGCTGTTCCAGAAGCTGCCTCCTTTCATTACAGGCTGGTGTGACTCTATGCGGGAGAAGCCACGGCATTGTGTCTGACAAACGACTCTTGTCATACTTCTGTCTTCTTGGTCCCTGGCAGAAGCTGGACGGTATCCCCGACGACCGTCAGCCTTGGCAGGGGGCGGGGGTGGGGAGCTGTTGTTGCCTTCTGGAGGGGGTAGGAGAGGGAAAAGGGCATTTCCAGGGCTGGGGATTTAAAAGGAATCCACACAAGAACAAAAACAGGATTTTAGAGCCTGGAGCTGTGGGCCAGGGAGGGGGCCTGAGACTTGGAAGGAGAAAACAGCTTTTGCCCCAGCATTGGGATGTGACCCCGACCTGAGAAAGAGGCTCTTGGGAAGAGACAGGGTGGATTCTTTCATGGACAGACCTGGTTGCTCAGTGAGGCAGGTGGAAAAAACATACTATCCTGATGGAATCAGAGCATCGAACATTAGAACTACAGAACTGGAAGGCATATTAGCACAGAGAATGGGAGAGCCGGGAGGCACTTTAGGTCACAGAAGGTTAGATCTAGAACAGATCGTAGACAAGAGCACATTAGGCTGTAAAAGATTGCCACTGGAAAGAAGGCTAGAACCTAGAACATTAGAACCTAGAACAAAGACTTTCAGAGGTAGAAGGGATTTTAGAACACAGGGTTCCATTCCAGAACCTGGAATGCTGGAGCTGGAAAGGAGTTAGATTTTTGTTAATTGAAAAATAAAATGAAATTTTAAAAACAAGATTAGAAAATGGTGTTAGAACATAGAGTGCAGAATGGTAAAGTTGGAAGGGAGCTCAGGATGTAAAGTATTAGCACTGGAAATAATATTAGAGCAGACTGTTAGAACTGGAAAGGAACTTTTAAATATAGCCTATTAGAGCAGAGAGTCTAGAATATTAGAGCTAGATGGGGACTCAGAGGTGATCTAGTCCAACTACCAACCCCCTTATTATAGAAGAGAGGAAACTGAGACCCAGGGACCCGGCAGCTCCATCGGGGCTACACAGGTCACTGAAAGGCAAGGTCAGGCTGGACCTAGGTCTTCTAACTCTTCTATAACTGTGACTATGATATTCAAGAAGGGGAAGCCTGGGAGGGGCAGCAGGAATATTATATTTGTAAATAAGTGGGAGCAATATAAAAGCCAGTTACCAGGACCTGCCCCTCCTCTCGGCCCCCCATTCTGCCTTCTCTCAGCTGTCTGGCATTAAGCTCCACTGTGGCAATACTGGGAGATAGGTTTCCAAGTCCTTCCTTCTTCAAAGGATTTGTTAATAAGTCAATGACGGAATATCTAAAGGGAGGAAAAATATTTCTTTTTATAGTTGGAGATAATTGTCCCTGGAAAAAAAACAACAACAAACCTTTAATTACAACTCACATGGAGAAAGCTTGATTTGTGCCCTGCGCCCAAATGCTGAGGAGCCGGATGTAAAATATTTGTAATATTTAGGGAACCTAGAGTTTTACATAAAAGTAAACAGCTTTGCCGGAAGGCACAATTTCTAGCAACACAATAAAATGTGCAGTGAATTTATGGCGGCCATCCATTAGCTCTTACCAAGGCAACGTCGCCCATATCTGTCGTCCATCATTATAATAGAGGGTTAATGCACCGAATTTACATAAAAAAGTCATATTGTCTGCATGAATTATTTACACCCTCAGCTGTTTTTACAGCTCGGCTTCAAGCTGTATTCTGAGAGAGATTCTGCTAGTAAATTACTCTGTGGAGGCCCAGCTCTATAACTACAAACGGCGGGCGGGCAGGCACAGGGCTATGAAAAGGAAGAAGAAATGGGGAGGCCCCAGAGTGGTTGGTGAGGGAAGCGGGTGCCTCCCTTCTCCTGTTCATGGTGGGGAGGAGGCAGCCCCAGAGTCCCCCAAGAGCTGGGACAGAAAATTCAATTGGGCTGGGGGCTTTAGAGCTGAGATTACATGGCACGAATATCTTCCCTATCTCAAGATATTCGTGGCATTTGGAGCTGGCAGGAACCCTTAGAGAGGATCTAGCCCTAGCCCGCTTCCTTGGTTTTTGCAGAGGAGGATTCGGAACCTTGGAGAGGAAAAAAGACTTATCCAAGTTGTACAGAGAGGAACCTAGGTCCTCTGACTCCCAGTCCTAGGCTCTTAGCAGGATACTCTTTTCTAAAAGGAAATTCCAGGCTGGGCAAAAACAACAATAACAAGATCAATAAATGACAAAAAAAAAAAAAAAAGAGTTGAGTCCCACAGGAAAAATCATTAACCTTCCCCCACTCCCTTAGCTACTCAGTAGACTCTGGAGAGTCTAAGCCTGTCTTCGTAGCAGGGTGAGGACACAGAAACCTTTCATTTCGGAGATTCTAGAGCTCTCAGGCCAAGGGAACTGTGGGTCTCCTAAAGTGGGTAGATCAAGGTCATGACATGGATCATCGGACTTAGAGCCTAAAGGGATTTTGGAGACCTTCTAGTCGGATTGCTTTATTTTACTGATGGAGAAACTGAGTCCCAGGGCAAGTAATCTGCCCAAGATCACAAAAGGATCTAGTAGCTCAGTTGGGATTCGAACCCAATTCCTGACTCCAAATCCAGAGTTCTTTCCATGAGACCTCATTCAGGGGATTCATGAAACTAAGAAGTGGGGCTATCTAGGACTCAAGCTTCTCTTTCGATCACTGTGTTACCATAGCAATGGGTAAGCATGGTACTAAGTTAGGAAGGCTAGAGTTTGGTCCAGCTCTGCTTTGTGACTTTGAGCAGGTCATCCCCCTTTTCTGGGCGTCTGTTGCCTCCTCACTAAGTAAGGCAGGAGAAACCTGGCTCCTTTAAAAACTGCTTTTTCCTGCCCTGGCTTCTTTACTGTGCTGGCGGGAGAATGAAGGGAGTGGACAGGTGCGGAAGTGCTTTGAGATCTAACAGGAAAGCCCCTGGAGAAATGCTGCTGAGTGATGAGGAGCTGAGGGCTCCGGGAGGGACGCATAAGGGCAATGCACACATTCTCCCGAAGCCACGCACGATGCGCTCCAGGAGCGAGTTCAAGGTCAGGGTCCAGCGTTGTGGTCGGGGTATCCTCAGCACCCTTGGAGATCAGAGCGACAGGACCCAGGGGGACCCACAGGGGCAAAGACAGAGGCAGATACCCATGAAAAGGCAGAGAGAGAAAGGCAGATAGAGAAGCCGGACAGAGTGGCAGAGAAAAAGAGGCAGGGGAAGAGCCTTACTGTAAAGGCGGACTGGCAGATGCCCGGTTCTCCTGTCAGACAATGTCTGGGGATCCCGGGGGTCTGGAGGAGCTCTTCTCGGGGGAGACACGCTCCCTAGCCAGGGTCCGAGATTTCAGTGATTTCTGCTTTCTTTACATTTGTCTGACTCCCCTCTCCTCCCCCATTTTCTCCCCTCTCCTCACTGTCCTTCACTTCCTCCCCAGTGCAGGGTTCCAGGAGGGTCGACCTTAGCAAATGGAGGCACATGCCGGACACCAACCCCCTCTGCCCTGACACCACCGCCCCCTCCCGCCTCTTCCCAGTACAAAGGAAACTGCCAACGATGAGGGTGAGAGTCCCTGCACCGAGGTGGCCATCCGTCACAAGGCTCCTGCAAAGCCTCAGTAATGTTCTCTTGGCTGGAAGACTCCTAATGAGTCCCCGCTGAAATGGTACTCGCCCCTCTCCTGCCCTAACCCAGTTCCAGTACAATATCGTCATCATAACCATAGTCCTCCGGGGGATTATACCTCCGGGTGATTTAATCCTTAAATTTGTTTTGCTTTCATTCCCAGGAGGAAAGAGATGTGGGCTGTAGTCTGTCTTCTTTTGAGCGCCACCCCTGCCCCTGCCCCCACCGCAAATCTCTGCCTGTTGAAATTCTGTCTGCTTTTCTAGACTCGACCCTAATGCTGCTTCCTTCATGAAGCCTATTCTGATTGCCTGGTCCTTTAGTAACTGGTCCCCTTGCCCCCTGCCCCCAAGCACTTTGGATATCTCCTATAATGATCACAGGATACAATTATATCCTAGGAGAGTAAGTGGACAGAGTAGATAGAGAGATGACTAACCAGGAAGACCTGGGTTCAAGTCCCACCTCTGACACATAGTATGTGGTCAAGTCACTTTAATCTTTCAGCGCCCCAGGTATCTCCCCCAGGCATCTCAAGTGTGAACTTGAGCACATCACTTGTTTAATGAAGGGCTCTTGCTGTGCTCCCTTCACACCAAACTCAACTCTCACTCTGGGCTTCCTGTCTTCCCAGAAGCCTTGCCCCCTTGGGGATAACCCTTTCCTGAGGACTCTTTTCCTGATTAGTGAGTCTCCAGCCCAGACTGCCATTTCATGAGGGATTCCAGCTACGTTCACTTCACTCCAGGGTCAATTTGTCTGCCTCCTCGGCAGCAGCCTTGAGTCCCAAGTGCACCCTTTTTGCTCCTCCTCCTTTTCACTTACTATCACTCTTTTCTGTGTTGTCTTCTATTAAAATATAACATTATCTTGTTTGCTTGTATTTGTATCGCCAGTGTTTAGGCACCGTGCCTGGCACATAGGAAGACCTTAATAAATATTCTTTCCCTCTTTCCTCTTTCTTCCCTTTCCCCTCTCTTCTCTCTGAATCCTTTCTGTCCCTCTTCCTCTTTCTCTTTCCTTCTCTCTCCCCCTTCTCCCCCTTCTCTCTCCCTCCCTCTTTTCCTCTCCTCTCTCTTTCCCTATCCCTCTTTCTTACCCTCTTTTGCGCTGTTTCTCCCTCTCCTTTCTCTGTTTGTTCCTCTTCATCCTTCTCTTTCCTTCTCTCATCCTCTCCTCCCCCTCTATCTCTCCCCTTCTCCCTTTCCTTTTTCTGTTTCTCGCTCTCCTTTCTTTCTGTCTCTGTCCCTCTCCCTCTTTCTTTCCCTTTTCCCTCCTCCTCTCTTCTCTTTG
>NC_058132.1:79027478-79091998 GCF_016433145.1 Gracilinanus agilis | reverse complement strand
GAGAGGAAGGAGGGAGGGAAAGAGAGAGAGAAAGAGAGAGAGAGAGAGAGAGAGAGAGAGAGAGAGAGAGAGAGAGAGAGAGAGAGAGAGAAGAGTGATAAGAAGAGACAGACTCACAGAAACAGAGTCAAAAAACAGACAGATAGACAATGTGATATATAATATAGAGGTTATAAGATCTGAATTCAAGTTACCCTTGACATTGTAAGGGTACCGTTGAGGCATCCTGGCTCTTCACCTCTCTCTTGCTATATAACTGATCCATCTCCTCTCTTATCATACAATTCCTTGATGTCTGTCTCCTCCTATTCTTTGGAGTGCTGAGTTGATTCATATAGTGTAGTCTGCTCAAACCCACCATGTATCTCTCCATTGGCCCCTGTGTGATGCTCATTTTTCATTCTTTAGAGGCAATTGTTTTCCATGTCTCACCGACTTTTAGCAACTCTGGTAGAATGTTAGTACTGGTAAGATGGAGCTTTGCTTTTATGGGAAACTTGAGGACTTAATTAGGGAACTTTACAATTTCCCCAAGGTAATTCAGCCTGCTCTTCTTTTTCTGTTCAATTCCACACCCATACATCTGTATTATCTAGCCCAGTCACACCCATTGTTGTTGGACAAATTCTTTAGCTTCTCCATCCAAAAGCATGTTGAAATCTGGCCCATAGACTTTCTTCATCCATCATTACTTAGTCTTTCTTGTGTTACGGATCTCTGCTAGGAGGCTCTGGTAACGTTCTGATACATTCATCTCTGAGTTTGTATCTCCAAGACCTCCCACTCCACAGGGAATCCCTCTTCAATCTGAACTTCAGTCTGAATTCTGTTACTCCCATTATAGTGGCCAGTACCTTTGGTGAACATCTATCTCTCTGTCTGAGCCTCATCTGATGTTTATTATCAGAAGGGCATTGAATGAGGGAGTCAGATGACTTAGTAGAGAGAAAGCTGGACTCAAGTCAAGAGTCTTGCCTCAGACACTTGTTTGACCCTGGGAAAATTGTTCGATCCCTCTCAGCCTCAGTTTCCCAATCTGCAAAATGGGGATATTAATAGCACTTGCCTCACAGAGCTGTTGTGAGGATTCAGTGAGACACTACATGGAAAATGGTTTGTAAACCTAAAAATTCTATGCAAATGAGAGCTATTATTATTCTGTCGTTAACATCTTTCAAGGAATCTTGAATGATTTTGATGTATGGAAGACACCTTATTGTAAGGGAGCTGTGAAGTGGGGGGGTTTTCTCTACTGAATCACGTGCCCCTGTGTGTGTGTGTGTGTGTGTGTGTGTGTGTGTGTGTGTGTGTGTGTGTATGACCAACAAACCCAAACACCTGGGGATCTTATATTCTCTACATCTTTTAGTAAATTGTGAAATGATAAAGATGGAGTCCATGGTTCATTATTATTTTTGAAATTCTACTCGATCCCTCCTAATGCCATCAAAGAAGATGCTTCCCATTTGTGTATAGATGATGCTCATGAAGGAGGAGCAGCTAGGTGACTCAGTGGAGAGAGCCAGACCTAAAGATGGGAGGTCCTAGGTTCAAATCTGACCTCAGATATTTCTTAATTGTTTGACTCTGGGAAAGTCATTTAACCCCAATTGCCTGGTATCGCTCTTCTGCCTTGGAATTGATACTTAATAGTGATTCTACTATAGAAGACAAGGTTTAAAAACAACAACAACAAAAGAGTCTAGGACTGGGATAGTGGACTACAGAAATGGGAGCTGTTATTGGGTGAGCCTTGAGGGCTCTATTTTCCATCCTGAAGCTCAGGAATGAATAGGTAATATGTAAAGCTAGTAGTGTGTATTTGGTTGCTTGTTTTGGTTTGGGAATTGAGGGGGGGAGTGGAAAATCCAAGGTATTTACAAACTAAGCCCTTGGATATTATAGTGACCTCTGCCTTTAAGGCTCCTTTGAAGAAGGCAAGCTCCTTGAGGACAGGGACTATTTCATTTCTGACTTTGTGAAGCTAGGTAGTACAGTGGATAGAGCACTGGATCTGGAGTCTGGAAGACCTGAATTCAAATTCAACCTCAGAGGCTTATTAGAGATATGACCCTGAGCAAGTGAGTTAATTTCTGTTTGCCTTGGTTTCCTCACATGTAAAATGGGGATGATAATGGTAACTACCTCACAGGTTTTTGTGAGGATCAAATGAGGTAATATTTGTCAAATGCCTGGTACCTAGTAGGCACTCTAGATACTACACTTGATCTTAGCCAAAAGGTGGAGAATCGATCCTAGTAGGCACTCTAGAAATGCATATTACTTTTTATTTTCCACTTTCCAGAATGCCTGGAAACAGTAGGTACTTAATAAAGGCTTATTAATTGATTTTGTCATTTTCTCCTCTCACAGTGTCTAACACATGTCTGGTTCACAACAGACCTCAATCAATGCTTGTTAACAGACTGGCAGGGTCAGAAGTCCTGGGTTTGAATCTCAGTTCTTACTCTGACCAATTTTGTGACCTGGAACAAATCCTTCCCCTCCCTGTTTGTTTCTGCCTCTTTCGGTATGTGTCTCTTTTGTTGTTTTTCTGAATA
This sequence comes from Gracilinanus agilis, assembly GCF_016433145.1. Taxonomy (NCBI): domain Eukaryota; kingdom Metazoa; phylum Chordata; class Mammalia; order Didelphimorphia; family Didelphidae; genus Gracilinanus; species Gracilinanus agilis. The sequence goes on along the minus strand of NC_058132.1, from coordinate 79,089,437 downwards.
TGTCACCGTCTGTCTCGGTCTCTCTCACACTATCTGTCTGGCTGTTTCTGTCTCTGTGTGTCTGCTTGTCTCAGTTTCTCTCTCTCTGTCTTTATCTCTATTTCTTCCTATCTCTGACTCTATTTCTTGGTCCCCTCTCCATTTTCTCCTCCATAAAATGGGTGTAACGACATCTGCATTATCTACCTCACAGGGCTGTTGGGAGGAAAATCAATTCAATAAGTGTTTTTAAGTCTGCCCTCAAAGAGCTGACATTCTCCTGGGGGATACAGTCTGTAAGATAATTTGAATATAGGGGAAGAGTACTAACAACTTGGGGGATCAGGTCAGTCTTTATGTAGGAGGCAGCATTGAAGCCTTGAAGGAAAAAGAAAGCTTCTGAGAGAGTCAGTTATTAGAAGGAGATGCATCTCAGGTAGGGGGTATAGCTTGTGCCAAAGTTTGGAAGAGGGAGCTAAGACAGTGAATTTAGGGAAGAGCCAGTAAGCAAGGAAACCATTTTAGTGAAGGAGAGTGACCGGAGACGTATTGGGAAGGGCTTCGAATGCTTCCTAAACACACAGGTTTGCCTTTTATCCTCCAGGTGATAGGAGGCCGTTGAAGGTTCTGAGGCAGGAGAGTGATGAGGTCAAGCTTGTGCCTTCAGAAGATTATTTTGGAAGCTGGATTAGAAAGAAGGAAAGAGCTTGGGATAGGGACTGCAATGAGCTGTTATAATAATCTAGATGAGGGAGGATGAGGGCACTGGCAAACCAGTTGCCCATTGGGTAATTATAAATCGTAAACTTTATAGAGCTGGAATTATTTGTTGTTCAGTGCTATTAAGCAGAAGTGGGACTCGACTTCTCGTGTGGAAGGATTTCCCCTTGCTGAAGGGACTCCAAATGGCATATTGCCACGAGCTTGAGACATAAGCCAGAAGCCCTAGGTTTGAATCCCAACTCACTTGCCAACTACCTGGATGACCCAGGGCAAGATCCTTCCTCTCCCTGAGCCTCCATTTTTCCAGTTGTCCGATGAGGGAGCTGCATTACATCATAGGTTCTTAATCTTTTTTTTTTGTCACAAAGACCACCATTGTTTTTAAACCCTCATCTTCCATCTTAGCTAGAAGAGCTACAAAGGTTAGACACTTGGGATTAAGTAATTTGCCCAGGGTTACACAGCTGGGAAGTGTCTGATGACAGATTTGAACCCAGGACCTCCCCACTCCAGGCCTGGCCTTCTATCTACTCTGCCACTTAGCTACCTCAGGATTATGTTTTAAAATAATTCAAAAATAATTTAAAATCATTAAAATAAATTAAAATTTAAAAAATTTAAAAAATTAACTAAATTTCATTTAGTTAGTGAAAACAGATACTATTTTCTAGTTTCTAGACCCCCTGAAATCTATCCACCCTCTAGATGGGGAACCTCTGAATTCCATGGTCTTGAAGGGCCCCCAACATTCTCGATATTATCTTTGACTTCTCTGCATTTGTATTTCACATCCTCACTGTTTTTGTATCGAGAGAACCCAAGATTTCTCTCCTCTCGGTGTGTAGGGCAGTAGGAATAGGAAGAGGCACTTTCCCAGAGGAACTGGAGAAGTCTGACAGTTAGGAATGGGGGGAGGGGAGCAGAGGGCTGGGGTGGTGGTGGTGAGGGGAGCAGGAAGCTGTGGTGGAGAGGCGGTATCTGCGGGGTTTGCTCCCAGAATGAATCTGGCAAGGCAGTCAGGAGAGGTGGGCTGGTGACAGCTCATGTCCCAGAGACAATGGTAAATAGGGTGCCTGAGCTGTCTCCTCCTCAGCGGGGGTGAGAAGCCAGCCTTGAGAGGGGTGAGGAGGGCACAGGAACCATGGAGAGACAGGCTCCGCTCTTCCATGGTCTGAATCAGGGAATCTTGGGAATGGGAGTGTTATATAAATAAATGGGCAGATATAACAGGAAGCACCTCCAAGGTCCATCCTTGCAGGCATCCTCTCTGAAGCATTCCTTGGGGAGTGGGTAGAGAGGATGAAATTAGGGAAAAAGAAGAGGATGGGAGGCACATGCATCATCTAGTGATGAGGAGCTCATTACCTCAATAGATAGCCTGTTCTTTTGCTGGATTGCTGGAGAAATGGCTCGTCGGTTATTTAGCCCGACCCATTCAATAAAGGAGTCAGCTCCTAAACCATACTTGCCCAGTGGCCATCCAGCCTCTGCTTCAAGCCCCCCAAGCCCTTAACATGTATGATGCTTCCTTCTATGGAGCGACGATCGGCTTCCTATTGGCTTCCATCCATTCCCTATTCTCTGTTCTATGCCATCATCTTTCTCTAGGACTTTAATATTAGCAAAGTACTTTCCTTGAAATAGCCCTGTGGGAGTAGCTACTGAGAATATCAGTATCCCCATTTTATACATGGGAAAACTGATGACTTGTTCCAAATCACTTAGCTAGGAAGTGTCACAAGCCAAATCTAAGTTGATCCAGGCTTCTAAGCCTAGCCTGCTTTCCATGAAGTCATGCTCCCTGTCCCACCATGGATGCACCTAGCAGTCCAGATATGTGAAGGCAGCTGTTGTGCGAACTCCTTTCCTTCCTATGAATCTTAGTTTGTTCTGGGGTGGGGGGTGGGGAGGAACAAACATTTAAAGAGCACTTACTCTGTCCTAGTATTATATTAAATGCTTTACAAATATTACCTCATTTGACCCTCCCAACAACCTGGGAGGTAGGGCTATTTTACTTCTATTTTAGAGTTGAGGAAACTGAGGCAGAGAGAGGTTAAATGACTTGCTGAGGGTCACCCAGCTAGTGAGGGTCAAATTCAAATTTGAACTCAGGTCTTCCCAAGAACTTATTAAATTCTTACTATGTGCCAGGTACTAATGCTGAGTACTGAGGATATAGAGAAAGCCCCCCCGCCCCCACCACCCAAAATCCTTGTCTTCAGGGAACTTGTATCCTAAGAGAGGGAGACATTATGCCAATAACTAAGTCCATACAAGATATATACAGAGTAGATGAAGATATTCAGAAAGGGTGAGCCACTAGGAGGACTAGGAAAAACCTCCTGGAGAAGCTCAAATTTGAGCTGAGCTTTGAAGGAAGCTTGGGAAGAAGTGAGAGAGCAGAACATTTCAGGGATGGAAGGCAGCTAGTGGCAAAGGAATCAGGAGACAGAACATCCTATGCAAGGAAGAGGCTGGAGGGCAGCTGGGTAGCTCAGTGGATTGAGAGCCAGGCCTAGAGATGGGAGGTCTTAGGTTCAAATCTAGCCTCAGACACTTCCTAGCTGTGTGACCCTGGACAAGTCACTTAACCCCCATTGCCTAGCCCTTACCACTCTTCTGCCTTGGAGCCAATACGCAGTATTGTATGTCCGACAAGACGGAAGGTAAGGGTTTAAAAAAAAAAAAAAGAAAAAAAGGCTGGTGTTGTTAGATTGTTTAGGGGTTGTAAGGTATAAGAAAAGAGGAAAGGGAGGACCTTAAGATCCAGGTTATAAGGGGCTTCAAATGCCAGACAGAGGAGTTAGGGATGATAGATTTGGAGTCTATCGGTTTATTTCCTGACACTGTATTTATTAGCTATCTGCTTGTGTATAACTGACTTGAGCTCTCTGAGTTTTCAATAATTTCTTTTGCAAATTGGGATAAAGAATGCTTCAAATATCTTTCTTTCAGAATTGTTATGTGGAAAGAAAAGCATTTTAAAACTTCACAAATTTATGAGTGTGAGGAAAAATGATATTGTCTGTTGCAGACGAAACATCTCCATTTCCTTCAAGAAACCTTCATATTGCCTGGTTTTTAGTTCTCATCTTGAAATAGAAGAGGCAGGTAACAAACTGAGAGTCATTTTTCTACCCTCTTCCCCTGACATTGTCATTCAGAAAATATTTCTTAAGAGCTCAATATTAGGCACTACGCTAAGCACTGGGGATACAAAGAAAGGCACCCTCCCAATAACTCTTATCTATCTATCTATCTATCTATCTATCTATCTATCTATCTATCTATCTATCTACTTGCTATCCATCTATTCGTCTATCTATTTATCTATCTATCCATCCATCTATCTATCCATCGATTCATCTATCTATCTACTTACTATCCACATATCTATCTACCTACTTACTATCCACCCACCTATCCATCCATCTATCCATCTATTCATCTATCTATCTATCATCTGTCTGTCTGTCCACCTATCATCCATCTATCCATCTATCTGTCTATCTATCCTCCTACTTACCATCCATCCAACTATCCATCCATCCATCCATCCATCCATCCATCCATCCATCCATATCTTTCTCTCTGTCCGTCTCTGTCTCTCTCCCATCCATCAATCTATACATCTGTCTAGTCTATTGCTCTTAAGGTGTGGATATTTTAATAGGGGAGTTCTAATGCCCTTCCCCCCATCTCTAGGACAACTTATTCTAATCAACTCTTTTGAGTCTTCAGAGCTCCTGTCCAGGTGGATCCTACAGCCACAAGACAGCCTTAAATAGACTCAGAATGATGAATTAGAGGGACAACCATCTGCTTGCTTTGTTCTTTTTCACCTCAGAATCTCATTCTCCTTCAGTAGGGTTTTTTGGAGACAGAGAGAAGAATATTCTCCCTCATCTTTTCTTCACTTTCTCCTCTTCTCCTCCTTTTTTGGTAGCTAATGTAGGGGTACTTTGGGCTTTGTCTGAGGGTGGTGACATCCAAGTGGGGCATGATTTCTTCCCATATAGTTCTCCAAAGCATGGCCCACCATCTCTGTATCTTAATACCGCCACAGTTCCTAGGGTATTCCCTCTCTTGATATCTCCATTTCCTTTTGCTCTTTGTGCCACCAGAATTTGGGAGAAGTTTATTCCTAAGGAGTTAAAGAGTCCACTCTGTAGGGGATAAGCTTCCTCCTCTCCCAGTTTTTTCTGCCCTTTTTTTCTTTACTCTTAACCACTGGCCTCCTCTTCCCTAGCTTTGCCATCAACAGAATTTGCCATGCCCATGTATTATAGGGATTCCTCCAAGTACAATTCTTTTCTACCTTTTCTCCCTCTCTCCTCTTCCCTTCTTTCCTCAGTCTCTCTCTTTTCTCTCCTTTCTTCCACCTCCTTGTAGCATTTCAATCTTGGATCTTCCTTCTTGCTTCCCTTGGAGTTATCATTTCTCCTCTAGCAGGGTAAGGAACCCTCCGGGGCCCTGCCCTGTGCTGCCTGAGTTGAGTCAAACAGGTAATAAGAAATGGAACCAGAATTAGAACTAATCTTATGATTCCAAATCCTCATTTTATATAAGAGGAAACTGAGAGAAAGAAAGAGTAAGTGACTTGTACAATGGAAAGTGATGGAATGACATTACTAACATTCTAATGATTCTCAGATGAAATACAACATGAGGAACTGAGGGTAGAACCAGAGTACTATTGAGGATGGGAGATAGAGGGTTGGGTGATGGAGCAAATCCTAGGATCACAGATTTAAAGGAAGGGGCCTTATTTTACAGATGAAGAGACTAGAGTCTAGAAAGGAAAATGACTTGATCAAGGACCCTTAGTAAGCGATAGGCTCAGGATTTGGAGTCTAATCCTCTGACTCTTAATCTAATACTCTGCCTCTAATACTCTATTATATCAGGCTGCCTCTCTGAATTCTCTTCATCTTCTCATTTTTCTAGGGCCCTCCTTGCTGGGGTCTCCCAAACAACAAGGCCTTATAAACTCTGAATTGGCCCCATCAAGGCCAATTCTATTATTTCCAGTGGTCAGAGGAGGTGGAAGGAGATTGTACTTCCTGGGTTTCCATGAAGGGCTGGTACCCTCAGCCTGACCAAGAAGACTTAGGCTGAAAGTCAACAAAATGGGGAATTCTTCCCCCCCAGACATTTTCATATCTAAAAATGGATCCCTCTATAATGATTCTAATAGCACTTAATTTTCTGGATGGCGAATTATGCTGTTTAAAGACAAATATTGCACTTTCTGAGACTCGGGAGGCAGCGGTGTGGGGCTGGGATGGACGGTGAGGCTCTGAGTGCTTCCCTGGCTGGCTGCCATGCCCTGACTGACAGATGATAATTATCTGCCACTTAATGTCTCTTCATGCTCTTCCCTGCTCTCCCTTCCTCTCCCTCCGTCTCCCTCCCTCCCTTTCTCTTAGTCTCCAGCTTTCCAATATCCGTAGCTCATTCTTCTCCTTCCCTCTCTTGTGAAAGCACGTTTAGAAATAGCAGTGAAGAAGAAAGAGCAATGGGTTTGGGTATGGAAGACTTGGTTTTGGATCCTAGTTTAATGACTCTTCACCTTGTGTAGCCTTAGGCAATCTACTTAACTTCTCCAGGCCTCTGTTTCCATAAAAAAAGGGGGGGGGTTACTGTTAGATGACCATATAGATTTGAATCAATGATTCTATGAAATTTGGACTATGCATAATAATAATTTTTTTTTTGTTGTGGTTTACTCGTTTTTCAATCACATCGAACCCTTCATGACTCCATTTGGAGTTTTCTTGGCAGAGATATAGGAGTGGTTTGCCATTTCCTTTTCCATTTGACAGATGAGGAAACTGAGGCAAATCACAATAAGCCTTCACATTTTCAAAATGTTTAAACAGTTTTTCAAAGTGCTTTTCCATACATACTAAGGTCTGATCCTCACACCAGTCCTGTGATGGAGGCTAGAATAGAACCAGTATTGTTCCCTTTTTGCAGATGGAGAAATTGAGGACCAGAGATAGAAAGTGACTATTGTCAAGGGTACCTAGACCTGGGGTATCAAAATGTGACCCCTGATGCGAAATGGGTCCCAGAATATTCAATTATTAAATGCATTAAATATTAAATTAATTATTACATCATATTAAATTAAATATTAAAATGTAATTTGGCAAATATTTAACAAAACAAATCAGAATATGATAAAGTATAGGTAATGTTGACATATGGTTTTCTATTAATATGCACTTGCAGGGATTCTTATGTACAGGTTTATGACCCTTATTTTTATTTAAATTTTATGTCACTGACCTAGACAATAATGTGGAGGAATTGAACCTGGAACCCTTTTGCAATCCCAATAAGTTGGGACAAATGGAGGCTTTTGAGGAGCTGGAGGAGCCCCAACCTGTGTGATAAGGTGTTCCTTTTTTGAATTAAAATTCAATTCAATTGAATAAAATTTATAAATTTATACATATATTTATAAATAAAAATTAAATGGACTTAAAATGGAATTAAAATTCAATTCAGCTCAAAATTCAGTATTTATTATTTTTTGTTAGAGTTTTTGTTAGAAAGAGCTCTAGTAGGTGGGAAGGAATGGGTAATCCCAGACTTCTACGTCCCATCACCCAACCTGAGCCTTATTTATTGCACAGGCATTGCCTCCTTCTTATTAGTCTTCCTTATTAGAGAACTATTAGGGGGTCAGGGGAGACCTTGGAATTATACTTTCAGAAATGAGTCCTTCCAGAATAATCGAGGACCCATTTCCCATCAGAGGTCACTGACTCTGGGTACCTGAGCAGCTACGACCGTTATGGATAACACACAAACAGAAATCTTCCCTCCCTTCCCTTTCATTCACTCCTAACCCAAGAAATCTTTGTCCTACCAGTGATGCAGGAGCCCAGCAGATAACACCTACCTCTCTGGCCAGAGGCTGTGGGAATATGGCCCAGAGGCTTGGAATGGAAAGAATATTGGCTTTGGCTCTTCCATTTCCTACTTATGTGACCTTTGACAAGTATTTGTCAAAAAATAGCTTTGACAAGCCTCAGTTTTCTCAGCTATAAAATAAGGGTGTTAAACTAGGTCTGGACCTGTAAATCTTTGATCTGTGTTTTTTTTTTCTTGTGTGGGGGGGGAATAGTGTAATAACTATTTCAATATAATTGGTTTTCTTTTTAATTGCATATATTTTAAAATGTTATATTATAAATATTATTTTATATTATACTATAAATATTTTATGTTTATATTATAAATATAATACATTACAAATGACACACCATAAATATTATTTTATATTTATGTTATAAATACAATATGCTAGAAATTATATTATATATTATAAATATTATTTTGCACTTATATTATAAATAATATTATAACTTATTTTATATTCATATTGGAAATATAATACACTATAAATTAGATTATATATTATTTTATATTTATATTATAAATACAACCTATTACAAATTATATATTATGAACATTATTTTATACTTACATCATAAATATAATATATTATAAATACTATTATGATGATTATTTTATACTTATATTACAAATATATTATAAATAATATAACTATTATTTTATATTCATTAGAAGTATGGCACACTATAAATTATATTATTTTGCAATTATATTATAAATGTACTATATTACAAATTATGTGTTATAAATATTATTTTACGTCTATCTTATAAAATATATTTTGTATTATATTATTTATATATGTTTATATTATATATTTTAATGTACTATGTATTTATATTATAAATTCAATACATTATAAATTATATACCATAAATATAATTTTATACTTATAAATATATTATAAAGTATATTATAATAAACATAAATTTATTATAAAGTATATTATAATAAATATTATTTTATACATATACTATGTAGTATGTTAAATTTATATTATAAAATAAATTGAAATTTTATTTAAAAAACATTCTTCCAAGAAGGGATCCACATGTTTAACTAAGCTGACACGATGAAAGGTTGGCAGCTCCTGGACTAAGTAACTGCCTCCAAGGTCTCTTCTAAGTGGGAGCTCCAGGACTTTATGGAATGCACTCCCACCTGAGGGCAGGGCTGGGATGGAGCCCAGATCACCGATCTCTTTAATGTTGAATTCTTTGTGGAACTCAGACTCGCAGAGAGACGCTGCCCTGCCCCATCTTAGCGGGGAATCCCAGAGCAATGACGTGTCTTGACCGAGGTCACGACACGAGTTCGAGCCGTTCGCAGGACCAGAGGCCGGGCCTTCCGGCCTCCGCTTGCCATTTCCCAAACAAATGGTGCCCAGTTTCGGGAAAAGTCGGGGCTGGGTAGAATGACTTTTTGGGCCCGCTTTGACAAGCACATCATGTTTCCCACCTAAAACCACTCTGGGCCCCGAGGAGCCGGGCCTATTAGCATTCTCTAGCCATCGCCCCGGGAGTGTGAATTTGACTAGTTTTGCATTTCTTCCTGGATGCTGTTAGACAACTCCTAATTCTTGGGGGAGTGTTGGGGACGATAAAATGTCCCCGTGCCTCTCCACCGAAATAACATTAGCGAAATATCAAGTCCTTTATGATGTCATGAGGGATTCCTTAATGCGGCTGAAGTCTCCTAATGACATCATAAAACACGCTGGTGGCATCAGGAAGCATCCACAGGTCATCAATCAGCCCTGAGGCTGGCCTCCCCACTGGGGGCCCCAGCCCACCCGGCACGGAGCCCGGAGTTTACGAGCAGGCCCCGCGCCGGCTCCTTAGACAGAGGGAAGACGAACGGCCCAGCAAATGTCAGGGAGAATGTGTCAATCACCGTCTGAAAGGTTCAGAACACCAGAGGGAAATCCTCCTCTGCTCGCCCACCCCTTCTTCCCCCTCCCCGTCCCAGCCTGGTGGCAGCAGCCACACACAGCCGACAATGTGGAGAGGGCCTGCTGAGGGCTAGCAGCGAGGACAAAAGGGGAGATTTTTTAGCCCTGAAAGGCCCCTTAGAACCCAGAATGTCAGAGCTGGGAGGGCCCTTAGAACCCAGGATGTCAGAGCTGGGAGGGTCCTTAGAACCCAGGATGTCAGAGTTGGGAGAGACCTTAGAACCCAGAATGTAAGAGCTTGGAGAGATCTTAGAACTGAGAATGTCAGAGCTGGGAGAAGTCTTAGAACCCAGGATGTCAGAGCTGGGAGAGGCCTTAGAACCCAGAATATCAGAGTTGGGAGCAGTCTTAGAACCCAGAATGTCAGAGCTGGGAGAGATCTTAGAACCCAGGATGTCAGAGCTGGGAGAGATCTTAGAACCCAGGATGTCAGAGCTGGGAGGGTCCTTAGAACCCAGAATGTCAGAGCTGGGAGAGATCTTAGAACCCAGGATGTCAGAGCTGGGAGGGCCCTTAGAACCCAGAATGTCAGAGCTGGGAGAGATCTTAGAACCCAGAATGTCAGAGCTGGGAGGGTCCTCAGAGAGGGGAGGGCTGTAGAATGGAACAAAGAATGTAAGAACTGGGAGGACCCTTAGAACATGGAATGTCAGAACTAGAAGAGGCATCAGATATAGAAGCAGATGGGACTGGAGGACATAAAATAATAATAATAATAACAATAGCTAACTTTTCTATAGCACTTTAAGGTTTGCAAAAACATTTTAGAAATATCACATTTAATCCTCACAGCAACCTTAGGAGGTTTACAGATGAGGAAACTGAGGCAGCAGAAGTTCAGTGACTTGCCCAGGGTCCCACAGCCAGTAAATGTCTGAGGCAGTTTGAACTCAGGTCTTCTTGATTTCCAAGAACTTCATCTACTTTAATTTTCATTTATTTATTTATTTATTTTTCAGGAAAAAAAAAAGAAGAGAAATGATTTTAGAGATCATTTTTCCTTGTCTTCTTGTTTTATGAATTTGGAAAGTTGTGCAGATGGTCATTTTCCCATGTGCTCAGACTCAAAATCAGAATTTGAAATCAGGACTCTTGGGACCTTTATACTACCAATCCCTTTGTTCCTGAGTTCCTCCCAGACCCAGGGTTAGGTCTCTACCTATATTGGAAAGAAACTATCTGCTTGGGCTCCTTAATCCTGCTTTCCTGACCCCATTAGGTGCCTGAATTTCCTGAAATTTCCACCTATCTTTTTCGGTTAAGGCATTCTGTCTCCAAGAGGGTCCTATTGAAATGCAGCTTTGCTACTTGCTAGGCAGCAGTTCATGTGAAAGAGATTGGGGATTTTCAGTGGCCTCAAAGCTCAATCCACCCCCTGCCCCCCACATCATTAAAATTGTTTTATTGACATACTTGCCTTCTCTCTTTTATCTCACTATTCCCTCCCACATACTCCCATCCTCCCCCACCCCTCCATGTCTAGAAATATAGTCTCCATCACTCGTGCGTGCGTTGTCTCCTTTACCAAGACTGGATGGGAAGAGATCCAGGCATCCCCTTTGTCCATCGAGTTCACCGAGGTGATCAGAGTTCTGAAGTCTTTCAAAGTTGTTTTCTTGTACATTATTGAGGTCATCGTGTTAATTGTTTGCAAGCTCAGTTTGTGCCAACCATTCTATAATCAACCAAGATACTGCCCAGGCTTGTGGTTCCATTGGGTAGGGAATTCCCAGGTGAGGAAGCATCCATCAATGCTGGTTGGCACCTTCTCTACAACGTAGAGTCTCAGAGTTGTATGGGGACCAAAGGAGTTAAGGGACTAGCCCAGGATCATCCGGGTGGTATCAGTCAGAGGTTAGGCTCAAACCCAGGCTCCAAGGCCAGCTTTCTAAACCACCACACCACAGTAGCTTGAATTTAAACAATGCTTTAGGGCACGCAGAATAACTAATGCGTTCTTGGGCTACATGAAGAGGCACATTGAAACTATCACCTACCTCATCCTGGAAACTACCCTCCTCTCCATGCAGCCCTAGATCACACCAGATGTTCTGAGTGCCCTGCTTCGACCATCTCTGGAGGAGTATTTTCAGTTTGGGGCTGTATATTTTAGGGCACTTGTCAGAGAAGGATGACCAGGGTGGTGAGTGACCTAGAGATGATGCTGTGCTAGAGATGAGAAGAGCTGGGATAAACTGGCTAGCTGCCTTCAAGCATCAGAAGGGCTATCATGGGAAAGAGGAGTTAGATTTGTTCCCCTTGGCCCTAGAGGGCAGAACTAGGAACAGTGGGTAGATGTTGCCAAGAGGCAGAATTTTGGCTTTAGATAGGGAAAAAATTTCCTAGGAATTGGAGCTAACCAAAAATGAAATGGGGTTCCTCCTCAAGAGAGGTCTTCAGACTGGGTAGCAACTTCTCAGGTATGTTGCAGAAGAGAGTTAAGTTATGGATTGGACTAGATGGCCTCTGGAAGCAGCTGGGTGCTCAGTGGATAGAGCACTGGGCCGGCCTGGAATCAGGAAGATCTGAATTCAAATCTTGCCTCAGATACTTACTAATTGTGTGACTTTGGACAAATCACTTACCTCTGTTTGCCTTAATCCATTGGAGAAGGAAATGGCAAACTACTCCATCAGCTTTGCCAAGAAAACCTATGGATGGTGTGGTCCACAGGATCGTGAAGAACTGAACATGCCTAAACAGTAACACTGGCAATGGCCTCTAGGATCTTGGGATTTTTATGATTCTAGGGCCAGTTTCCCAAAAAAAGAGGATAATTATATAAGTAGCATGTCTAATGAATTTGTAAGAAGAAAGTTTGGAGAGAAGCTATGAAGAAAAAAATGAAAAGGTCTGAATTGGGAGAGGAAAAGGACCATATCATGGGGGGTGGGGGTGGGAGTGGGGAACTGCTTTTGTCTTTAGAGTAAAATTCAAGTTCCTGATTCTGATATTCAAGGCCCTCTGCATTTTGGTCCTACTTTATCCTTTTTGATTTATCCTTTATCCTTTCAAATACTCTGTTTGCTAAACCAAGTTACTTAAATCTTGGGCATCTTCCTTGCTCTCTAGCATCTCTGCTTTTCCTAATGCTATTCCTACTTCCTGGAATGTCTTTCTTTTCCCTCCCACCCTGGTTTCTTTTTTTTTTTTTTTCAATATATCAATAACATTTATGTTGAAAACAGGGAGAGTTGGGGTTGGGGAAGGAATATCAGAGTTAGGAGACCTAAAATCTAGTCCTAACTTTGCCACTTAGTAGTTTTTCAGTTTAGGCCCTTCTTTTTTTTTTCAACATTTATTAATATTTATTCCACCCTGGTTTCTTAAACAACCTTTAAAGTCCAATGTGAATATTACTTCCTCCTTCCTTGATATGCTCTGATCCATAAAGACCTTTCACATTATCTTTTTTTTTTTAATCCTTACTTTCTATCTTAGAATTTACTCTAAGTATAGGTTCCAACATGGAAGAGCAATGAAGGTTAGGCAATTGGGGTTAAGTGACTTGCCCAGAGTCACAAAGCTAGGAAGTATCTGAGAGCAGATCTTTTTCTTAAAAAAATATTTATTTAATTAATTGATTTAGAATATTTTTCCATAGTTACATGAATCATGTCCTTTCCCTCCCCTCCTCCCACCCCCTTCCATAGCCAATGAGCATTTTCACTGGGCTTTACATGTGTCATTGATCAAGACCTATTTCCATATTATTGATAGTTGCACTGGGGTGGTCATTTAAAGTCAATATCCCCAATCATATCTCCATCGACCCATGTGATCAAGCAGTTGTTTTTCTTCTGTATTTCTACTCCCACAGTTCTTTCTCTGGATGTGGATAGCATTCTTTCTCATAAGTCCCTGAGGGCAGATTTGAATCCAGGACCTCCCATTTCCATGTCTGACTCTCTATCCACTGTGCCACCTAGCTGCCCCCCACCCCCCAATAATTTTCTGATTTTCACTTCTCTGAAGTACTCTCTTTTCATGGAATGTTATATATTTTATTTTTCATTTTGTTTTGAACCCCTTCTAGATTATAAGCTCTTAGAGGGTGGGCACCATGTCCTAGCACCCTCTTCTCCCACCTCAGGGCTCAGCACTGGGCTCTGTACACTGGGGCCAGTTAGTCAATATTTGATACCTTGAGCTTAACCAAATCTCAACTGGTCAGAAATGAAAGTGTCTGAGTAAGCATCCATTATTGGGCAGAGCCCGTCCATCCTGTACCCCAGTTTAGTGCTGTGTGGAGACCTCTCTTTGTTCCAGATCCAGGGTCTGCAGCTGCATTGGAAGCTCTTTGAGACCAAGTGTCGTGTCTTCTTTGAATCATAGAAACAATGTGACCAGATCCACTTATGGGAGGTGAGTCTGGGAACATGAGAAGGACATATTGGAGTGGGGAGAAATTGGAGGCAGAGGCAATCACAGCATTTTTGGAAGGGACTAGTCTAATCCCAACCTCTCCCTCATATCCCTGATAAGTAGGAGTGGCATGAGGAAAGTAGTGAGAGAATTCAGAGTCTGAGGACCAGGGTGTAAGTATCCTGGACCTAACACTTACTAATGGTGGGATATTAGACATATTACTTATCATTCATTTTCTCATCTATAAAATGAGGACTTTACAGAGAGCTATAAAACTGTGTATATCTTTAGACTCAGCAATAGTATCACTGGATCTTTTCCCGAGAAGATCAGGGAAAAGGTAAAGAACCTATATGTTTCAAAATATTTATAGCAACTCTCTTTGAAGACTATGATGTGGAACTCACGACCTCAGGAGCCAGCCCATTTGCCAGCTCTGATCATTAGGAAGTTTTTCCTTCTATAGAGCCAAAAATCTGCCTCTCTAGAACCTCATTCTCCTTCCTCTGGCCATTGCCTGTAATTCTCTCTGGGGCCAAGCAGAGCAAGTCTAAACCCTTTCCTGCTTGACAACCCTTCAACACTTGAATATAGCTATCAAGTTTCCCTTAAGTCTTCTCTTCCTCAGGCTAAACATCCCAAGTTAATTAATTAATCTTTTTATGACAGTCCTTGCTCACTTTCCTCTGGACATGCTCTGTTTAGTCAGTGTTGGTGCTTCTAAAATGGGGAACCCCAGGGGACAGCTGAGTGGTTCAGTGGATTAAGAGCTAAGCCTAGAGATGGGAGGTCCTGAGTTCAGATCTGGCTTCAGATACTTCCAAGATGTGTGACCCTGGACAAGTCACTTAACCACCATTGCCTAGCCCTTACCACTCTTCTGCCTTGGAATCAATACACTGTATTGATACTAAGATGGAAGGTAAGGTTTAAAAAAATGGGGAATCCCAGGATGAAACACAATATTCCAGTTAATAACTGACCAATGTGGAGGACAATAATAATGGAGGCAGATAGTTTGTTGTAGTTTAGTCATTTCAGTTATGTCTGACTCTTTGTAACTCCATTTTTTTTGGTAAAGATACTAGAATGGCTTGCTATTTCCTTCTCTAGCTCATTTTATAGATGAGGAAACTGAGGCACACAGGGTGAAGTGAGACTGGATTTGAACTCACAAAGATGAGTCTTCCTAACTGCACTCTATCCACTGAGTCACCAACTTGTCCTGTAGGCAGGTAGTAAGGAGGGCCAATATTGTGGTAATGATATTGGTAACAGAGAGAAAAGGTTAGATGAAATCATAAAGTACTGAGTTCATAGCCAGAAGGACATCAGAATTCCTCTAGTCCCCCTTCTTCATGTTACAGGAGAGGATACCCAGGCTTAGAGAAATAAAATGACTTGCCCAAGTCTCCATGAGGAGATCTAGCATCAGTAGGTTCCTGAAGTCTGATCTAGCATACTTCCTTTTGAAAAAAATTTTTTTAAAAAATTTAAAATATTTTTTCCATCCACCCTTCCCATTCTTCCCCCCTCCCCAAAGCTGACAAGCAATTCCACTGGGTTATAATATATCATTGTTCAAAACCTATTCCCATGTTATTCATATTTGCATATTTTTTGTAAATTTGACTTAGTTTCTTATATATTTGGGAAATAAGACCTTTGTTAGAGAATTTTGTTAAATAAATTTTTTCTGTTTGTTTCCCTTCTAATTTTGGTTGCATCGATTTTGTTTGTACAAAACCTTTTTAACTTAATATAATAAAATTATTCATTTATATCTTATAATGTCCCCTATCTCTTGCTTGGTCTTAAATTCTTTCCTTTCCCATAGATTTGACAGATGTACTATTCTACGTTCTCTTAATTTAGTTATGATTTCACTCCCTCTAGTCTGTTCCATTGATCCACCCTTCTGTCTCTTAGCTGGTACCATATTGTTTTTTTTTTTTTTTAAATCCTTGTACTTCAGTGTATTGTCTCATAGGTGGAAGATTGGTAAGGGTGGGCAATGGGGGTCAAGTGACTTGCCCAGGGTCACACAGCTGGGAAGTGGCTGAGGCCGGGTTTGAACCTAGGACCTCCTCTCTCTAGGCCTGACTCTCACTCCACTGAGCTACCCAGCTGCCCTGGTACCATATTGTTTTGATGACCACTGATCCAGCATATTTTCTGATGTGACTTTTGTTTTGCCACTGGACTTTGATGTCTTTGGAAGAAAAAATGAGACTGTTAACTTTGTGCCTCTACCTTACTTAAATCCAATTCAGGAGCAAGTCAAGACATTACCCCATGATTTCATTGGCTTTCTTCAAAAGATGAACAACTGCCCCTCTAGAAGATATAGAAGGAGTGAGATTGGCAAGACCTGTTAAATTATTAGCTATGAGAGGGCAGTAATCTGGTGTTGTGGAATGGGTTGAACTTGGAGGGTTGAGCTTTTAAAAATAATAATTTTATTTTTTAATTGATAAGCATTTATTTTCTTTCTCTCCCACCTTTTTCCTGCTCCCACTGGAAAAAGAAAAGAAAAGGAAAAAGAAAACCTTTGTAACAAATATATGTAGTCAAGCCCAGAGTGCTGATCATGGAATAACCAGACCTGAGTTGGAATCCTTGCTCTATCACTTACTGCTTGTGTGACCTTGGGCAAGTCACCTAACCTCTTTGGGTCCAAGTTTCCTCATCTTTAAAATGGTAGACTTGTATTTGATAACTTAAGAACTATTAGGAAGCCTTAGCACTGGGACTAGGACACTCGTCTTTGGATTCTGAGTGCTTTTCTCTTCCTAAAGTACTTCACTGTCTTTCCAGGTCTAAATCAATGACTCTAGTTGAAGAGGAGGAAAGAGGCAAATGAGCTAGTAATGCCAACGTAATGAATGTGAAAGACCAGGGGAAGGGCACTAACCCAGACAGGAACAGTGAATTCAGAAGGAAGAGCAGGAAGAACAGGGAATTGCCCCAAGATACATAACCAGGAAGCTTTCCTGCTGAGGCTCTGATCCTAGTCTCTAGATTTTTGGTGCTGCTCTCTTCCCATTGAACCATACTACCTCCCTCGACATCATTACATGACCCTGTTTTAGTCCAAATGGTACAACTACAACCTGGTGCCCATTTGCAGAGCAGAGGATAGGCAGGAATCCCGGGACCATGATAATTGTTTCTCGTGGGCTCCAACTGTCCCTATCATTGCATCCATGAGGAAGGCAGCAGGCGGGGGCGGGGGTGGGGGCAGGGGACAGGCTGGGGCCTGGTAGTCCCAGCTCACTGCTGGTTGGGGTAATCGGCTCTATCTGCGGGCTCATCAACCTCCCATCTCTAGGGAGTAACCGCAGGGCTGTGGAGATAGCATCAGGCTGAATACCAGAGGTGTGAGGCAGGTATGAGCTCACTCGGGTGGGGTGGGGTAAAGAGGGGGTGGGGAGGAGCTCTACTCTCTTCTACCTTCTGCCCTGTTAGGAGCAGCTCCCAAGCCCCCCCAGCTGGCTTGCTCTGCACCCACAGTCTGGACCAGATCCCAGGCTGGGGGCTGGCTAGAGGGCTCTTGGGTGACCCAGTTGGGACACAGATGAAGCTTAGTGACAGAAGTCCTGCCTCTTCCTCTAGGAACTGGCTTCTCATGCCAAGGACAGAGTGTGGAATCTGGAGTCAAGAGAGATTTAGGTTTAAATCCACTTATAACATTTACTAGCTGTGTGATCATAGACTCTCTGAGTCTCAGTTTCCCCATCTGTACATCAGAGATACCTGTAGTATATACCTCACAGGGTGTGAGCTCTGCCTGGACATGCTGGAGCAGCCTCAAAAGTGGATGAAGCTAAGGCATACACACGATCAGGATCAAGCTGAGTCCCGACTCTGCAACTAACTCACTGGGTGACCTCGAACAATTAGTCTAATGGCTCTGAGCCTCAGTTTCCTCATTTGTACAGAAGGGATATCTGTAGTATGAACCTCTTATGAGCTCTTCCTGGACATATTGGGTTACCTCAAAGGTAGATGCTCCTAAAACATACACTTATGCCCAGGATCCAGCTGAGTCCTGACTCTATAAGTCACTCCTCTGAGCCTCATGTTTCTTCCTGTGTGCTGTGAATGGAATAATACTTGGACTGCCAACCTCAAAGAGCTGGAGTGGCATTCAGAAGAAGTGATCAACAAAAAGCATTGTGATAATAGATGTAAACTATGAAACATCAGTTATTCTTTATGTGTGTGCCATGTATTATGTGTAGAAATCTCCTCTTTGGTACCTCCATGGAGGTGAATCTGGGCTTTTAGAGGCTCCATCCTCCATGGAGGTGACCCTGAGCAGCTAGAAGCTCCATGCTCCATGGAGGTGACCCTGAGTGGTTAGAGGCTCCATTCTCTATGGAAGTGACCCTAAGCTGTTAGGGGCGCCATCCTCCATGGAGGTGACCCTGAGCAGTTAGAGGCTCCATCCTCTGTGGAGGTGAACCTGGACTGTTAGAGGCTCCATTCTCCATGGGGGTAACCCTGAGCTGTTAGAGGCTCCATTCTCCAGGGGGGGTGACCCTGAGCTATTAGAGCATCAGTAGAGGGCAAGTTCTAGCAGGTCCTCCCAAACTGAGAAGACTCTGAATTTGACCTGGGGACAGAACCTGTTGGGTCTAGTCTCATCTCAGTGTATCGATTCAATTCAATTCTGCAAACACTGAGTCTGTGCCTTCTAGAGGTCCTAAACCCTGTGCTTGACAAAGAGGGACAATAAAAAGTCCTTCTTCTTAACTTAAGGGGAGATGAGACATGTATATACTTAGAGACTAAAAGGCATAGTGGACAGAACCCAGGATTCAGAATTTGAATTCTTACTAATGGAAGGTTATTGTCCTCACAGTCCTCATCTGTAGATTCCTATCCAATCCAGTTGAATAAATTCAATAATTTCAATAAATTCAAAAAAACAAATTATAGCTGTTATGTGCAAGGCTGGGTGACTGAATAGATAGAGGTATTGGGCTTTGGAATCAGAAATACATGAACTTGAGTATAGCCTCTGCTTATATACTGACTATGTGATCCTAGGCAAGTGACTGAACCTTTTAGTGCCCCAGGGTAACTCTCTAAGATAGAAGTTCTTAACTTTGTGTGTGTGTGTGTGTGTGTGTGTGTGTGTGTGTGTGTGTGTGTGTGTGTTTGTGTNTGTGTGTGTGTGTGTGTGTGTGTGTGTGTGTGTGTGTGTGTGTGTGTGTGTGTGTTTGTGTGTTCATAGAGTTGGAAAAGATCTCAAAGGACAGTGAATCCAACCTGTGCCTGCCTTCCTTCCTTCCTTCCTTCCTTCCTTCCTTCCTTCCTTCCTTCCTTCCTTCCTTCCTTCCTTCCTTCTTTCTAACTCTTGATATATTGGTAAGTTACCATCATGTCTCCCAAATCTTCTCTTCTCCAGGCTGTCTCTACTTCTTCAATTTTTCTTAGCCTGTTCCATCTAATCACTGTGCTTGCCACCCTCTGCACTCTGAAGCTTGTCAATGACTTTTCTAAACTCTGATACCCTGAACTGATGGTAGCGTCAGAGTTACACAAATAGGGCAAATTATGAGTTGATCACCCTCCTAATCTTGAATTCTATGACTCTCTTCCTGTAGTCTAAGATGGTATTGGATATTTTCAATCTCAGCTTTGCCACTAATATTGCCAGTGTGATCTTGGGTGGGACATCCCTTCTGGATCATCACTTACTTCTCCATAAAATGAGAGGTTTGTATCAGATGATCTCTAAATGCCTTCCCATTAATCAATTAATCAATCAACAAGCTTCTGTTATACACTCAACACTTTGCCAATACCTGGTAATTCAAAGTCAATAGTGATATTATCTTTTCCCTAAAGGAACTTACATTCTAAGGGGTAGAGAATATGCCAGTCTATTGGTCAACAAACATTTATTAAGCACATACTATGTACCAGGCACTCTGCTGAGTCCTGGGAATTCAAAGAAGTATAAAAGACAATTATTTGAGGGCAGCTAGGTGGCTCTGTGGATAGAGGGCCAGGCCCAGAGTTGGGAGGACCAGGGTTCAAATCTATGGGCAAGTCACTTAACCCTCATTGTCTAACCCTTACCACTCTTCTGCCTTGGAACTAATACTTAGTATTGATACTGATTCTAAGACAGAAGGAAAGGGTTAAAATGATTGAGAATTCATCATTTATAAAATACTTATCATATTATGTTATTTGTTTATATATAATATATCATTATTTATTATAGAAACATTTACTAAGTGCCTACTATGAGCCAAGCTTCCTACTACATGTGTGAGGATACCAAAAAGAGTCAGAAGACAATCTCTGCCTTCAAGGAGCTCACATTCTAATGGGAGAGACAACACACAAACTACTGTGGAGAAGCAAGGAATACATAAGATAAATTAGGGATAATCAGTAGAAGGAAGGCACTAGCATTAATATAGTGATAATCAAATCATTACTAATATATTCAAATCAAACACAAGGCAATCTTGGAGGCAAAGGCACTAGAAGCCATTAGCTTTAAATCTTCAATCCTATGAATACTGTTAACTCCTGTTAATCAGATCTTTGTCAGATGAGCTGACATCTGGCCATCTTGGATTATCTTGGATTTATGAAGGTGATTTTTTTCAAGCCAAATGTAAGTCTCAACATTTATTCCTATTAAATTTTGGTTTCTTTGCAGTGCAGCACAGTGGATAAAGGGCCAGCCTTGGAGTCAGAAAGATCTGAATTCAAGTCCTGTCTCTCACATCTATTAGTCATATGACGGACAATGGGCAAATTATTTCATCTCTTTGTGCCCTCGACAGTTCTCCAAGATGATAATTTACCCATTAGTTGTCAATATATATAGGTGAAGAGAGCTTTCACACACACATATAATGAAATATATTAAAATATAAAAATTTATATTAAAATATAAAAAATCATTAGATTTTGCTCATTGTTTCAGTCTGCTATGATTTTTGGAGATCCTGATTATGCCATTCAATGATATATAAGTTATCCCTTCTAGTTTTATGCCATCTGAAAATATTACAAGCATTTCATCAAAACTTTTATCCAAGTCCTTCTAAAATAGTTTAATACCACAGCACCAGGGACAGATCCCTGGGGCACTATATTAAGGACCTCCTTTCAAACGGAAATGGATCCATTTAATGACTTTTTGGGTTTGTCTATTCAAACAGTTCTAAATGTACTCTTCTGCACTGTCATTTAGAATGTATACTTGCACCTTTTGTACAAGAATAGCATGAATGACTTTGTTAAAAACTTTACTAACATCTAGGTAAGATGTATTTACAGCATTTCCCTGACCTGTCAGCCTAGTAACCCTGTCAAAAGAAGAAAACTCTAGTCTGGCTTACAGTTTTTGATGAAGCCATATTGAATTTTGGTGATCATACTTCCTTGTCTAAACTTTCACTAACCAACCCCTTAATAATGCGTTTCAGAATTCTGATGGAGTTGGACTCACTGGGTTATGGTTTTCAGACACCTTTGTCTAACCTGTTTTGAAAATTAGGTCAAAATTTATCCCTTGGCATTTACCTTGTCAGAAAAAAATGAAGATAGTCTGGTAGGACTTTTCTGATGAAGTCATGCTGGCTCTTGGTGATTTTCTGCTTCCCTTTCTAAATGCTTAAAAACCATCCCTTTAATGATACATCCTAGAATTTCTCCAGGAAAAGAAGTCAAGTTCATTGTTCTATATTTTTTAGAATTCGCTCCCTCCAACCTTTAATTAAAAAGAGATTAGTAATTATAGCATCTCAAATTTCTAAGATTCTTTAAATATTATATAGCTCTTTAAAAACTATACCCCATAGGCTTTAGAAATCTTTTTAGAGCTATAATAGTCATTAATTTCAATTCTCTCACTTTATACATGCAGAAACTGAGGCTGAGGGGGCATGAAGAAAATTGTCTAGATTCACAGAAGTCAAAGATTATTGTCTCCAGTTTTAGAGATGGAGAAATTTAAATTAGACAAGGGCAGTGACTTGCCTAAATTCAAGCAGTGGGTTGGTGGCAGAAGTTGGACTGCAACCTAAAGCCTTCTGCCTCCCAGCCCAGGGCCCTTTCCATTGCACCACAAAGTCCCTCCCTTTTCTTGATAAAGATCCCTTGAGAAACATAACCTCTGTCTCAGATAAGTTAAGGCAAAGGAAGACCGTGTTCATGCTGAGGTCAGGAGATCTGGAAGAGTGGTCCCTCTATCCATGCCTTACCCCCAGTAGCTTGGGAGAAAGAGTACTAGCAGAGACTGAATGGGAGAGTAGAAAGAAAATTGGCTGGGTTTTGTGGCAGGCCCCCTTTCTATCTGGGAGCTTTTGCTTCTTAGAGGAGAAAGCCTCTTCCTTATAACTAGAAGTCCTGACTTGATTCACAAAATTTGCTCTTGGATCCTTATCTCTTAGACTTAGAATATATAAGTTCCCTAAGGGTAGCACCTGATTTAGCTTTTCTTTGTATCCACTGTTTCTTATCACAGTGCCTTGTATATAGTAAGCGTTTAATAAATGTTTATTGATCGATCAATTCTGGACTCTAAACTTTATTAGCCAGAATTGGCACAGGCCTTTGGTAGGGTACTGTGAAGAGCATGCTGTGCTTGGGGAAGTCAAGGTTCTAGACAGGGGAATCCCAAAAGTCTTAGTGCAATACGTTTTAACAGTTTAAAACTGAAGACTTTAGGGATACCCTATACTACATAGTACATGTATATTAGTATATTAGTGTAGGCACATAAAATGCTTTACGGACATTAATACACAAATAATGCCGAATAGCATCATGATGATCATCACCACTATTATTATTACTATTACTACTGTGTGACATTGAGCCTCAGTTTTCTTATTTGTAAGAGTAATAAGAATAATGATGATGATAATAATAATAATAATAGCTTCTATTTATATAGCACCATAAAGTTTAAAGAGTACTTTCAACCACTCAGTGAGGTATGTATTACAAAAGTTATTGTTTATGCCTTACATTTGAGGAAAATTAGCTATTCAGAGGTGAGAGAACCCACCCAACATCATGCCTCTAATAAGTGAAGCCCCATAAAAATAGGACTTATTATTATCTTTAAAAAATTCTGTCTTATAATCAATATGATATATTGGTTCCAAGACAGAAAAGTAGTAAGGGCCAGGCAATGGGGGTTAAGTGACTTGCTCAGGGTCACACAGCTAGGAAGTGTCTGAGGACAGATTTGAACCCAGGACCTCCCATCTCTAGGCTTGACTCTCTATCCACTGAGCGCTGTCTAGCCACTTTATCCTTAATTTTATTATTTCTGCTGGCCCCAGGCCTTTGGACTCTAGTTTCTTACTTTGACATATTTTTTCTCTATGATGAAGTGAGCTCATAGATAAGCCCCTTTGAATTTTGAAATATGCTGGGCTCTTCTCTGTTCCTCCCTGCTTCTCACCTTAGTTAGACTACAAATC
The DNA here is from genome assembly GCF_016433145.1 of Gracilinanus agilis. Taxonomy (NCBI): domain Eukaryota; kingdom Metazoa; phylum Chordata; class Mammalia; order Didelphimorphia; family Didelphidae; genus Gracilinanus; species Gracilinanus agilis. The sequence continues at coordinate 79,066,013 of NC_058132.1, read as the reverse complement.
CTGATGTTTCCCATTTAGTTCTGTCCTGTGTTGTGTACATCTCAGTGTGTCTCACAGCTGCCTGGGAACTGATCCTGTTACCTTACTATACAAGGATAGCCACCTATCCTTAATTTACCCTTTCACCCATCCATCCATTCACCCATCCATCCACCCACCCACCCATCCATCCATCCATCCATTCATCCATCCATTCACCCACCCATCCATCCAACCATCCATCCATCCATCTATCCATTCATCCAGACATGTTTTGGCTGCTAGTTGAACCAAGACTCTGTTCTTATTACCTTCTTAAGGATCTTCTTCTTACCTTAGAATCTGATCTGACATCCATGTTTCTTGAAAGAGGAGACATATGGCATACATGTACACAATGACATACACCTACATGGAGAGAATATTGAATTTGGAATCAGGAGACACATTTTAGCTCAGGTTCCAATATTTAATTCTGGGGTAACCTTGGGTAAGTTACATTACTTCTCTTCTGAATCTCAATTTTCCCCATCTATAAAAGAGATCCAAAATCCTGGACATGGTAATAATTGCTAACACATATAAAACATTTTAAGGTTTGCAAAGCATTTTAAATATATCATTCCACTTGGTCCTTACCACAACCTTGTCAGGTGGATAGTATTGTTATTATTTCTATTTTGCAGATAAAGAAAAGGAATCTGGCATAGTTTAAGTGACTTCTTCAGGGCCACACAGCTGGTAAGTGTTTGAGATTGGATTTGAACTGACTTCTCTCTTGACTCCAAGTTTATTGCTTTAGTTAATATACTAGCCACCTGCCACATGGTACCTTTAATCTCTATGTTCCCTAAGGGCAGCTGGGTCACTCATTGGAGAGAGAATCAGATCTGGAGATGTGAAGTACTGAGTTCAAGTCTGACCTGAGACACTTGCTAGCTGTTTGACCCTTGGCAAGCCATTTAACCCCAATTGCTCGGCTCTTACTGTTCTGCTTTGGAACTGATACTAGTATTGATTCTAAGATAAATGGTAATGGTCTAAAAAATCTCTATGCTCTCTATTATCTGAAAATACATACAAACAGGTTAATTTTGGAAAAACATGGAAAGACGTACATGAAATTATGAAGAGTGAAATAAACAGAACCAAGAAAACATTATATACAGTAACAGAAATATTGTTTGAAGAATGATATGTATGTGCAACTCCAGAAAAAAACTGATAAGTAGAAATAAGTAAGACATAGTTTTATCTATCTATCTGTCTATCTAGATATATATCTATATCTATATAACTTTTTACCAAATGAAGCCTTATTTAATGGGAAGGGGATTATTTGAGATTGTCAATGTAACAGATAAACAAAATAAAAAATAAAAGCAATAAAAAGCAAAACAAACCAAAAACTATAATTCTGGAATTTTCGCCTTTATTCTTCCTTTATACTGGCTACCTACATTCAGGATTCCCTCTCAGTTTTCTCTGATCTGGCTGCTCTTGAGACAAACCTTTTGAGCTCTTGTGTAATTTATGTAATAGATGAGAAATTAGATTCTGAGAAAATTTCACAAACTCCCAGCAGCCCTCAGGGGCCCCACCTGGTGTGATCAACCTTCGACACACCCTTTGAAGCTATGATTGGGGGTCCCTTCTATTTTTTGCCTCTAACTGGCACCTTTGCACACTTCTGTGAAGCTACCCAGCAGAGTGTGGTGGTATTGGAGGGCACAGGAAAAGGCATCTTCCTTCTCTTCCCTCCCATGCCCTGTGCCAGGCGGGAGCACCCCAGGCTGGTTCCGATCTCGCCCAACCAGCTCTGCAGGCGTCCTTCCGGCCTCAAGGAGGCTACATTCCCAGGGAAGGAAGGCCCTGGTGGATCCCTCCCCTTTGCCAGTCCCCCAGGGCGAGGACACAAGGATGCTCATGGCCAAGAGGACTCTTTTGACGAATCCTTGACTTGCCTTCACAACTTATATACCAGCTGGCTTTCCCTGACCAACTCCAGGCAGGGACCTCCGGAGGCATCTTGCTGGATAGCGCTAACTCTGTTATCCAGTTTAGGGGCTGAGAATGTTTCTAATGGAAAACAATATGGTAATTTCAGAATGATACTGATTAGATGAAAATGATATCGCATCAAAGTTACATCCTTAATTTATTCTGGAAAAAAAAAACCCTCCACAACACACAAGAAAGAATTCTCTATTAAGATCCATAATTAAAATAGAGCTTCTACAATACTTGTGGAAAGAGCTGACTTCTCTCCAGGTGCAGGGAGCATGCGGGGAGGGGAACAAACAAAGGCTGCTTCAAAAGAGCTCTGATTGCTCTTTTTGGGCTTTGGACCTAAGCCCTAAGGCCATAGGAAGGGGGCAAAGAACATGGTCCATGTCAGCTTCTGCAATGGAACCACTTGGAGGGAGGGCAAAGATGAGATACTTCATTTTCTACAAAGGCCAAAGGGAAGAGGGGATCCTGGATGGTTCATGTGTGTGTGTATGTATACAATACACATTTATAATTTATATAATATATAAAATGATAATTTATAATATATAATTTAGATATAACACATATTATAGCATATTACAAAATACAGCTATCCTTAAATAAAATATAATAATGTGGCATGTGTATTATATAATTATTAGATAATATATTAGATATGACATAAATATATTAATAAATATATATGTGTATAAGTATATATACACATATATGCATACGTATAATATTCAAGAATGTAGGGAAGGAAGGTGGAGGGAAATGACCTTTAATTAGTTCTTGCTCTTGTTCAACTTCATTTGCAAGGAAGGATATTGAAAGTGAAATGGGCTTTGTAATCCCAGTTTCTATATAGCACTTACAGATTTTTTGTTTTCTTTTTTAGGTAGAATCTCTGAAATGGGTTATTTTAGGAAGTCATAGAAACCCCATCAGGGTTAAATAGACATTTCAAGGAATATCTAACCCTCAATTAGATGGCTGTCAAGGGCCACAGATTTAAAATCAGCATCAGATCTAGACAATCAAAAGATAGACATTGACAAATAATGTGAACTCATTAGTGACAGAACCAGGGTCAGATCAGACTGTGGAACTCACAAGCTAACTTTTTCACTATACCAACTTGCTTCTCTACTTTAATTTACTTAAGCCCTCTAATGCCATGACTTGGCTATTGGGTATTGTGCAAAAAATAAAGGGAAGTCAATATTGCCAAGACAAGCAATAGACTATATCAGTGGATCTACAGATGAAATGTCTATCAGAAACTATTGAAGTGAACCTTGAAAATAATATTGGTCAACCAAACTCCAGTCACTTTAAATAAAATAAAATAAAAAGGAATTTAGTGCAGAAAAAAAAGCATAGATGTAAGTAGGGTCTAGATTGCCCTTAGCTGGGTATACTTGCTTATAGATATGGCTGTGGACTGAAGAGTTGCTGGTCTACTCTTGTCAGGGAGAGGCTTTATAGTCATTGTGCCTCAACAGATAGGAGCCAAGAGTTTAGCAGATAGTCCTAAAGAAGTGAAGCTGGAGGAGAGAAACATGGTAGCCATGAGACCAGTAGAGATGCCCATTGGTGATAACATTCCCAGCAGAGGTGATATATCCAGCAAGGAGTAGACATGATATTCAAGAACGATCAGCTTTTAGAGGTTTATGTGAATTCGTCTGGTCATGTGTGATTTATATATGTATTCTCTTTGGGCCTTTTCTTGTCCACAGGATAGATGTTCTCTGAGACGACCCATAAAAGAATGCACCCCAGCTATATGCATCAGGGAAATATTGTCACCTCGCTGTGTTGATTAAACTCTTTTTGTTGTTGTTTGAACTTATCCTCTGGTTGGTGAGTAAAAGTAGACTCCTAGGTAAAAGCTTATGAGCTATGGTTTTGAATGAGTGCAGACCCATAAAATGCCCTAAGTTTGGGATAACTTTCCTGGGGGCTCACATGTGAAGGGAGTGCCATTCTCAGAAGACACAATTATATTTGAAAAAAATGAAGAGAACTGATTTTCAACGCCATAAAACAGAGTATTGGAGCTGGGAGCGATCTGAGATATCATCTAGTCCTGCTCCCACATTGCACAGAGGAAGCTTTGCACAAGACCACACAATTGGTGAATTGCAGAGTCTTTTGGGTCTTGAACCCAGGAATACTGACTGCCATTGCATCCATCCCAAAGAAAGGCTACCACATATCTTCTTAAGAATCCTTTCGGTGGAGTCCCTTTGGGAGTATTCTCTTAATTGAATGAGATCATATAATTGGAAAGGCAGCTTCAGTACAGGACAGCTTGCCAAGTAAGTCATGAAACATCAGCTCAGAGTGGAGCTTCCTGCCTTTTCTTATCCTCCCGGCTGCCAAGGGAGGCTTTGCTGAAATGGTCTTGGACAGTGAGCTTCAACATGAGGTTTTAGTTCTCTTTTCAGCTCTGGCTAAAGAAGGGTAGCCCCCAAAACTCCCCTATGCTGAGGCACACTGAGCCAGTCCCCAGCTGGTTAGATCTCTGTCCACTCTTACTGAGGTTTCAATCAGATGTTCTCTTGGGTCTGTCATGGGCTAAGTGTTGCTGTTGACTTTGCTGTGGGGGAGCTAGGAGACTTGGAAAGCACAGTACTTGCCCCTAGGAAGCTCATACTCTGGAAAAGAAGATGAGCTTGATATCTGTGAATATATTTCAGATTTCTACTTTCTGGTCTGAAGGAATATGGTTCTGAATGATCTGTCTTAATTAGAGAATGGGGAAATATAGGAGGATGTGGTGCGATACACAATAAAGATTCCTTGAGAAAGCATGACACAGTGGAGAGTGTCAAACTTGGAGCCCTAGGACTTAAGTTCAAATCTGGGCTTTGCCCCCTTCCTACCTGTGTGATTTTTGGGAAATCACTTAACCTCTCTGAATTTCATCATCTGTAAAGAGACTAGTTTGGATCAGATGAACGGTATTAACTTTTTGTGTCTGTCATAGAAAACTTTGGTAGTTTGTTGAAGCCTATGAATCCTTTCTCAGAATAAGGTTTCTAAATGTATAAAATGAACAGTAGCTACTATTTATATACTAGTCAAAAATTTGCAAAATATCCTACAAATATAATTTCTTTGACCCTCACAACTCTGAGAGGGAGGTGCTATTGTTATCCTTATTTTTATAGATGAGGAAAATGAGACAGACAGTGGTTAAATGATTTGCCCAGGGTCACAAAGCTAGTAATAATAGGAGCAAACATTTATATAGTGTTTTAAGATTTGCAAAGCATTTTACAAATATTATCCAATTTTATCCTCACAACAGTCTTGGGAGATAGGCTCTATTATTTTCCTCATTTTAAAGATGAGGAAACTGAGGATGAGATACTTTAATTGACTTGCCCCAGGGTCATACACCTTGTTGTTTTTGTCTTTTGTTTCTGAAGAGGACCAATGACATCACAGAGTAATGTCTCGACTTGTGCAAGAATTGGATTTAAGTGAGGCAGAAAAGTCATAAGCTTCACTCTCTCTTCCAGAATCATCCAAGTCCAGTGGAAACACAGAAGTCAGAATGACTGATGATGGCCTGGGATGCATTGAGTGACCGTGACATCATTGATGTCTGATCAAGCTTTAGACACTCCTCAGTGCCTGCTTCAACCTCCTTCATGTCTCTTGGAACAAATTGTGCTCATCTTCCCATTCCACAGGAAGAAGTCTTCATATGCTTGGGGAGAGACATCCTTCCCTACTCATCAATGGGTTTGAGGTCTATCAGTTACCCTCTACCTGGTTTAGCCCAATCGCTGAGATGGTTTTCCTGGGATGTAGCCACTGCATATGCTACAGCTTCTTGGAGCTGCAGGTAAGTATCTGAAACAGGATTTGAACTCAGGTCTTTCTGACTCCAACTACAATGACCTATCCATTGTGCTTTGTCTAAACTAGCTTTGTCTAGAATACAATATAAGAAAATAAAAAAGATGGAATTACAAAGTAAACAAATTATATTGAAATCTAGATATCAAAACTTGAAAAAAAAGTAAGTTCGGGGACACCCTTGGACTATATGGTTGCTAATGTCCCTTGAGTCCAAATCAATGATCTTAGGAAACCAAGTTGGAGTGTAGGAGTTGATAGAGGAGGGAAATCCCTTGTGGGCTAGACACATCAAGGGAGGGCTTCTCAAAGGTGGTGGGACTTGGCATGGGTCTTGAACGATGACAGGTTTTGGAGAAGTGGTGAGAAAGAGAAAAAATCCATTTGACACACCAGGAGGCTCTTAGTTTATTTGGGTATCAATGCCACTGTCTCCTTGCTTTCTCAAATTAATTATTAAATGTTGGGGTTGTCCCAAAGAGTACATCTTTTTTCTGAGTAGAAAGGCAGTGTAGACGAATAGAAAGACTACTGAGTTTGAAGTAAGAAGCCCTAGATTTGAGTCCTGGCTTGGATATTTACTGTCTCTGTGTTTTGAGAACCTCATTTCCCTCAAATGTGACTGTTGAGGATTCTTCCAGTTCTGAATCATATAATCCTTTCTTATCTCAGTTTCCTCCCAACTTCTAAAATTAAGTTGATGACACATTCTATCTAAACAGGGGCTGGCACATAGAAAGTACATCATTACTCCCCTGCTCAAAAGCTTCAATGACTCCTTGCTGCTCCTGGAATAAAATACAACCCCCCGTTTGACAATCAGATACTCAAATATGGCATTTTGCAATCTTACTCCAACTTATCTTTCCAGTCTTGTTTTATATTACTACCCCATCACACACTCTCCATTATATATGCATATATACATATATACATATATACATACATATATATATTTATTTATTTGCCAACTTGTGATTCCCCTAGCTTGTCTTTCCATCTTTCATACCTGGAATGCATTATTCTCTCTTTTACAGCTTCAAGTCTTGGTCCATCAGTCACTTCCTTCTGGAAGACTTTCTATTTTCCTCTTCCCCAGCTATCAGTTCTCCCTCTGAAATAGCTAGGTTTACACTCCATAGCCATCCCTCCCAACTCCCCACCCTAGAATGTAAGCTCCACAAGGGCAGGGGCCATTTTGTTCCTTTGCCTTTGTATTCTAGTACAATGCTGGGAACATAGGAGAACTTCATAAGTGCTTATTGAATTGACTTGAATATATGATGACAATACTTTCTTCAAGGGAGAGATTATGGCTCAAGTTTAGCAAATTCATGGCAGTCATGGAGGCTGATTTTCAGGGGCTCCTGGATTACTCAATGTTTTCATGGCCCTGTCAAATACTTGTCAAAGAACTTAATCATAGAGCTAGAGTATACCTTTTCCCTCTTTCTGTCCCACTCTGCCCCACCCCTACTTTGGTAATCCTTAATTTTTAAAATTATAATATTTCATTTTTCCTAATTACATGCAAAAACAATTTTTACATTTTCCCCAAAACTTTGAGTTCTAAAATTCTCTTCCTCTTTCCCTTCTCTCTTTCCCTCTCCCCTTTCTAAAACAGCAAGTAATTTGATCTAGTTCATACCTGTGCAATCATGCAAAACATATTTCCATATTGGTCATATGTAGAAGACACACACATATACACATATGTACACACACATACCTACTCCCACCAAGAAGACATATATGTAATATATCGATATCCATTCATTCTCAATCTCCCTTTTCCTCTCTCTCTCTCTCTCTCTCTCTCTCTCTCTCTCTCTCTCTCTCTCTCTCTCTCTCTCTTCCCCTTCTCACTCTTTTCCTCTCCCTCTTCTCCCCCTCTCTTTGTCTCTCCCAATGAAGAAAACAAAGTGAAAAATAGTATGCTTCAATCTGCATTCAGACTCCATCACTTCTTTCTTTAGAGATGGATAGCACTTTTCATCATGAGTATTTTAGATCTTTGTATTGTTGAGATTAGCTAAGTCATTCACAATTGTTTCATCACACAATATTGCTGTTACCATGTAAAATAGCCTCCTGAATCTGATTACTTCATTTTGCTTCAGTTCATGTTAGTCTTTCCAGATTTTTCTGAAATCATCTTGGCACCCCTTTTTGAAAGGTTTGACAGGTTGCTACACCTCATTGTAGATCATCATGAGAGCCTGAGTGGTTGCCCAGACTTTTCTCCAAGCCCGGCATGCTCTCCCTCCTCACTTTTGCTTAGAATCCCTGACTTCCTTCAACTCTTAGATCAAAGATCACCTCTTCAGGAGGCCCTTCCTGTTCCTTCCAGTTATAGCTCCCCTACCTCCTGAAATTGTAGATGTCTTTGTTTTTACTCATCTGGGAACATGTCATCCCAGAATGTAAGCTTCATGAGGGCAGGCACGGTTTGGTTTTCATTTCTGTATCCCCAATGCCTAACATAGTACCCATGTACATAGTACGTGGTTGATATTGATAAGCTGAAAGGAACTGAATGATGGATCTAGGATACATTTTTTCAATTCAGTAAATATTTTATTAAATGCTAGTTATATGCTAGGCACTGTATTAAGCACTGAAGATTCAAAAAAGGAAAAAAAGATAGTCCCTGCCCTCAAAGAGCTTACAATCTAAAATCTATCTAGGATAAGAGATAGATATGACAGACATGAAACCCTGAAGAAAAACCATGTCATTATTAATTTTTTTAAACCTTTACCTTCTATCTTAGTATCAGTTCTAAGATGGAAGAGTGTCAAGGGTTGGGTAATTGAGATTAAGTGACTTGCCCAGGGTCACACATCTAGGAAGTGTCTGAGGCTAGATTTGAATCCAGATTCTTCCAACTCCAGGCCTGGCACTTTCCCCACTGTGCTACGTAGATGCCATGAAAAAGAAAATTCCCTTTCTGTTCTGCCCATGGACTCTCTCCCCCATCAAAAATATTAGGAAAAAAATAGGAATAGTTTTCTTCCATTTTTCTATTCCCCCCTGAGATTATCTGTCTCTAAATAGACCCAAGCATAAGAATTTTATGAGCAAACCTAATTATATATAATAGGTTTTTGTGTGCCAACCAAACAAAAATGTCTTTAGATTTGCAGATAAGCCATAAGCACCCCATGAGTTTCCATTTCTCCCCAATATGGCTTTTAGAAAAATATAACTGAACATTTCTCCATGGTTACAAGATGGTAGGGCTGATGGCCCTTCATTGTCTACTTTATAAAGGACTGGACTTTGAGTAGAGAAAAATTGGGTCCAAATCCTCTCTCCAACACTAATTTGACCACAAGTTAAGTTGCTTGATTTTAATCTCAGTTTCCTTGGATGTCAGTGCCTTCTGGACCTAACTTCACAGGGTTATTTGAAGTTCTAGTGAGATAATCATCATAAAGCACTTTGAAATCCCTAAAGCACCACATAAAAATCAGTTATTATTTTTATCATGTTCAATGAGTTAGGGCTAGGCTAGTGTGTTCTCAGGTGAGCAGGTACAAGGGCTTCTAGGTAGGGAGAGAAGACAGGTGAAGGATCCTGGAATCAAAGAATCACAGGATCTCAGAGCTGTCAGGGACCTTAGTGCCATTTAACCTCCTTGTAACTAATCAGGAAGTACCCCTATAATTTTTTCAATTCAACAAATATTTTAGTAAATGTCAGTTATATGCTAGGCACTGTATTAAGCACTGAAGATTCAAAAAAGGGAAAAAAAGATAGTTCCTGCCCTCAAAGAGCTTACAGTCTAAAAGGAGAAGACAACTTACAAAAGGAAGATAAGAAGTGGGGGGTGCAGGGAAGGGGAGAAGTTACCCAGCTCAGGGACATGATGATGGTGGAATTGAATTCAAGAGTTATAGCTAGTTGCTTTCCCAACAAATTTTTTTAAACCATTTTTTGCTTGGAGAGCTCTAGTAAGGAGGAACAGCATTCCAGACAGCCTATCCTACTTTTTTTTTTAAATCCTTACCTTCTCTATTAGAATCAATGCTGTATATTAATTCCAAGATGGGAGAACAGTATGGGCTAGACAATGGGGGCTAAGAGACTTGTGTGGGGTCACACAGCTAGGAAGTGTCTGAGGTCAGATTTTAACCCAGGTCCTCCTGTCTTCAGACCTGGCTCTCTATCCACAGAGTCACCTCACTGGTCCCTTCCCATCCTATTTTTGGATAGCTCTCATCATTAAGAAATTCTTCTTTACACTGAACTGAAATCTGCCTCTTTGAACCTTCTTATCAATCCTTTTTAAATTTTTTTAGAACTCTTACTTTCTGTCTTTGTAATGACTCTAAGACAGAAGGGCAAGGGCTAGGCAAACAGAATTAAATGACTTTCCCAGGGTCACACAGCTAGGAAGTATCTGAGGTCAAATTTGAACCCAGGTCCTCCTGACTCCAGGCCTGTCCTCTACCCACTGTGCCACCTAGCTTCCCCTCTCCTCATCAATCCCAGCTCTGCCTTCTGGAGTAAAACAGAGGAAGCCTAATTCCTTTTCCCAGTAAAACTTTCCAATATTTGAAGAAGCTGACATGTTCTTCTTAAATCCTTTCTTCTCCAGGCTAAATGAATCTATTCCTTTCTGTGCTCCTTGTTTGACTCTCTGGATTTTGGCAACATTTTCCAGCTGCTTTCTCACCTTGGAAGATGACTCCTCTTTCCCTGTGACTGTACCATGGAAGATCCCTCCACTTCTGGGGTTCTCTCTTCCTAGTTCCTCCTAGAACTTTCATTCTGAGGAAGAGCTTTAGTCAACAACACATTTATTCACTCTTCTCTCAGATCTGCACCTGAATCCATTCATAGTGGCTTCTCCATCATGCCTCTTTTGCCCCACAATGTTTCATCAACATTTTATGTATTGATTTTTTCCCATTGGAATGTAAGCTCCTTGAGGGCAGGAACTTTTGGGGGGGGTGAGGAGGGATTATATTTGTATTCTCGGCACTTCCTGGAACATAGTAAGTGTTTAATAAATGCCTTTTGACTTGACTCCTGTTTCTTGAATTGATTCTCATACACAGGTACAGGCTTACTTCATTTCATTGGGTTTTATTTTGTTGCACTTCACAGATGGTACAATTTTTACAAATTGTAGGTTTGTGGCAACTCTGTGGTAAGCAAATCTCTTGGTGTCATTTTTCTAACATCATGTGCTCACATCGTGTTTCTGTGTCACATTTTTGTAATTCTCACAATATCTCAAATTTTATTATTATTATTATTGCTATTATATCTGTTATGGTGATTGGAGATCAGTAATATTACTATTGTAATTTTGGGGTATCACAAACTGTGTTCATATAAGATAACTAACATAATTATTAAATGTATGTCTTGACAGTTCCTCCATCCCTCTCCCTCTCCTTAGGTCTTTCCCTGAGCCACAACAATATTGAGGAATATTATATAAACTTAGTTGATAAAGCAGCAGCAAGATCTGAGAAGATAGACTCCAATTTTGAAAAAAAAGTTCTACAAATCTGGCCTCAGACTCTTCCTAGCTGTGTGACCCTGGGCAAGTCACCTAACCCCCAGTGCCTGGTCCTTAACACTCTTCTGCCTTGGAGCCAATACATAAGTACTGTATTGTATTGACTGTAAGATGGAAGATGAGGGTTTAAAAAACAAAGGAAAGAAGTTCTACTGTGGGTAAAATGCTATCAAACTGTATTGCTCTCTGTAAAGAAATCTTTTGTAAAAAGAAGAGTCATTTGATACTGCAAACTTCATCGCTGTCTCATTTTAAGAAATTGCCACAGCCCCCTCAACCTTTAGCAACCACTCACCCTTCTCAGTTAGCAGCTATCAGCAACCGAGGCAAGACCCTCTGCCAGCAAAAAGATATCAACTTGCTGTAAGCTCAGATGACAACATTTTTTGGGGCAATCAAGTATTTTAAATTAAGGTATGTCCATTTTAAGAAGACATAATACCATTACACACTTAATAGACTGGAGGGTAGTATAAACAACTTTTATATGCACTGGAAAACCAAAAATCTCCTGTGACTTTCCTTATTGTGGTATTTGCTTTGTAGTGATATTTGCTTTGTTGTGGTAGTCTGGAACTGATCCTGCAGTATCTCCAAGGTCTGCCTGGATGGGTAGCCTTTATATGCTCTGACTTACTCTCTAACCTACCCACGTACTAGCAAGTCAGGTCTAAGGACTACAATTGGCTACATATTCCTCTTAGAACTCTAGGTGTAACTTGAAGGGTTTATAAGATTTTCTCTAAAACCACTGGCTTGAGCCCCCATTTCTTTTATTATTTTATTAAAAAAACAAAAACCCTTACCTTCTGTCTCAGAATCAATACTGTATATTGGTTCCAAGGCTGAAGAGTGGTAAGGGATAGGCAATGGGGGTTAAGTGACTTGCCCAGGGTCACACAGCTAGGAAGTGTCTGAGACCAGATTTGAACCTAGGAACCTCCTATCTCTAGGTCTGTCAAGCCCCCATTTTTGATGTTTTCTTCCTGATGCAATTTTTGTTGACGATATCTCTTCATTGTCATTGATACTCTTGACTTGCCATCTCCTCAATATCATTGATAACCAATTAATACCACTTTACTTATACAAAGGAATATTCGCTGTGTGAGGTGAAAGAAGGGAAGGAAGGTAGGAGGAGAAGGAAGGGAAAGAAAGGGAAAGGGATAGGAAGGAAGGTAGCCTAGCTGGGGTAGCCCCAAGCCCAGAGAGGGTAATTGATCCGAGCCCTTTGGAGCTCAATAAAGATTAGGAAACAACTTAAGGGTATAGAATAGCTGGGTTTATTTAGTTTAGGAAAAGTTAGATAAGGGAGAGATAGTCTCCCAGAGTTAGTGCATTTCAAAATGCACAATTGATCTAGTCCAACTATCAATAATACGGCATTAGGTTTTGATCAATGATACGTGTAAAACCCAGTGGAATTGTACATCGGCTACGGGGAGTTAGGGGGGGTTTGGGGGAGAGGGAAAGAACATGAAACAGGTAACTAGGGGAAAATATTCACAATAAAAATAAAAATATAGTTTACAAAAACAACCAAAAAAACCCCCAAAATGCACAACTGAGAAGATGTTGCAGGAACAGAAATACAAACAGTTCCCTCCAACCTGAGACACACTCTCGCCTTCCCCGCCTTGGTCTCTGGGGAGACTGGGCTCAAATTTAGGGTGGCTGCTACCATCATTTCCATCACTGGACTCACTTCTGGGCATGTTGTAGCTTCTGGACAAGTCACTCCTTACTTGCTGGGCACAGTGTCTTGACCGCCCGGTTCATCTCCTTCAGGTTGTGCCTCGGGGCTGCACTCCTCCATGGGCTCGGCTGCTAAGCAACTCTGGTATAGACAGAAGTTCCTGGACTTCTGGTGATTCATCTGGCCTTTCAAGGCTCACGAGGTTGTAGCCCAGTCTGTTCCACCTCCAGCACCTGTTCACCTAAGACCAGAAAAGAACAAGACACAACAGAGACAGAAAAAAGGCCATGCTGTAGGCTCATACCTTTGTGTCAGCTCAGGTGAGGAGAGCTGGCTGCTGATGCTTCGCCTTGCATTTTGTAGGCTACACGAAGGCTTCTGGACGTCTTTTACTTGGTCATTACCAGAAAAGGGAGCTGATTTCCTTCTTTGGGACTTTTCTATGCATACCAAGGTCTGACTGTAGCCACTTGAAGGGCTTTTCATCATTATCCAGTAGCTGGCCAGGAAGCAGTCATAACATACGTGTTCATCCTTTGAAGTGGAAAGTAGAGCCTTGAATTGTATAAGCAGTTTCTCCAAGCATCCATTAGATTGCCACCAAGTAGAGCCTTTTGTGTATGCTTCTATGCCTGGGCTCTCACTGGTCACTCCCCTGCTCCATATATGTGTGTATAGGGAGATGTACACATACATACAAACACACATGCACACATATGTATATAAAGAATGTACATGTGTCTATATTAAAGACTACATAACGTTATATTTTATACCTAGCTAACATATCTCTATCTATATAATAAAACTGACATTTACATATTTCCTTAAGGGTTGCAACGTATTTCATTTGAGCCTCCTATTAATCCTTTGTGGTATAGACTCCTTTGCTACATTATCCCCATTTTACAGATAAGGAAACTCAGATTGAGCCTCTGAGAGTTTCAGTGACTTGCTTAAGGTCACATAGCTTGGCTGTTTCTGAAATGAGGTCTGAGAGCTCTTGGAATTCTTGCCATCAAAGTCTTCCTCCTCTGGATGCCTTTCCTAAAATGCCTTTCCTAAAATATGTTGCTTAAGAATGAATATAATATTCCAAATACTGGTCCAATTAGGACCAATGCTGATTAGACCCAGCAAACTAGGACTTCTCCTGACTCCTGACTCTGAGGTTTACTAGCTAGGTGACTTTGGGCAAGTCTCTTAGCATTGCTGAACCTCAGTTTTCTCATCCCTAAAGTGGGGATAATACCACTACCTAGTGTTGTGAGCAAGTGTTTTGTAAACCTCAGAGTGCCAAAGAAATGGGATCCTTTACAATTATCTGGACACTAGACGTTTGTCAATAGAGACACCAGTAAAGCCAGCATTCTCTTGGGAAACTTGGTAGAGGAGGGGATTGGCTGGGTTTATGTTTTTCTACAAATTTATCTTGCTGAAGTAGAAAGCTGAGCAGGGGAGATCCCAGGAGGCTCTCTCAGACCAGACACAGGGACTCTTCAAGGCTTGCCCACATAGAAGGCTCCCATTGTCCTAACTTATGGGTCTCTCTGGCCTTGATACAGGGACTTCCCCAGACCCCCCCTCAAGGACATTGGGGCTCTCTCAGCCTGGAGAGCAGGACAAGCCAACACTGACTCAGAAGTTGCCCTAGCTGAGGCATGAAACTAGTCCCAGCCAGGACATCGGGACACCCTCAGTCAGACAGGTAGTCTCTTCCATGCATCATCATGCAATGGGATTGCTCGACCTTACCTGGAAAAATGATCATGGGATTATAGATTGCCTAGTCCAACTCCATTCATTTTCTAGTTGAGAAAACTAAGTCCCAGAAAATCTTATAGCATCCCAAATTTAGAACTAGAAGGAAATGGAGACTTACTTGAGTCTCATTTCTGGATTGTAAAGATGAGGTCTATCCATCTCCAAATTTGACTCTCTGTCCACCTCACCACACTGCCAATGTCATAGAGGCAGTCTTCATAGATGCATGGATAAATAAAGCATTTATCAAGTACTTGTTCTATATTGGGGGATAGCAGTGGATAAAATGCCAGGCCTGCAAGTCAGAAAGATTCATCTTCCTAAATTCAAGTCTGGCCTCAGACACTTCTTAGCGGTGTGATCCTGGGCAAGCCACTTAACTCTGTTTGCCTCAGTTTCCTCATCTGTAAAATGAACTGGAGAAAGAAATGACAAACCTCTCCATTACCTTTGCCAAGAAAACCCAAATAGGGTCATGACTGAAAATGACTGAACAACGAAAAATGTCAGGGTTATAAATACGAGTGAACAAGAGAACTTAATTTTAATTGAGGAAGATAATATGTAGAGGAGGTGAGAGCTGAGGAGCAGGAGCTCTGGTGAGGAGGTAGAGAAATCAGATTCAGTCAGTGCAATGTGAGTATGGCTGGGGCTTAAGATCTGAGCTCTATTTCCATGCCTCCAAGAACAGCACTCTTCCTATGACACCAGGCAGGTTGTGCCCTTAGGTTTGGACTCAGGGGCTTCCTGGCCCGGTCCATTAACATGAGGAGCCCCCCTGTTCAGTCACGAGGCCCTTCTCATCATGAACACGAGGGCACTCAGCCTGGGTACTCTCGGGGGTAATGGGGATGTCCCCAATCTGGAACAGGTGCTTTGTTACACTAGTGCCAGGGACTTTCCTAGCCTGACCCAGACCAAGGATGCCTACTTTGGCCAGGCTTTCTCCTGCCTTTTTAGCTGATTCAGTTTGGACAGCTGCAACTTCCCAGGGAGAAACCCTCTTAGGGAAGACAGTGGGCTGTGTTCATTGCTCTTAGGGAAGGAGGCAGGAACTGTCCAGCATCCTTTCTTGTTTCTATAGAAACAAATTAAATGAGCATCCTTGGTAGGAGAAGCCTGACTAGTAGCACCCTTTCCCCTGCCCTTGCCACCAGTTAGGCTCAGCATTGTGCAAGCGTGTAGCCTGTGTTGTAGGAACCTTTTCTTGCTTCTATGTGGCCTGGAGTTTATCGATCGATAGTCTGAGGATGGGGCTTGAGAACTGGGCATCCCCAATTCAGCAACCTTTCCCCTCTGGGAACCTTGATGGCTAGAGCTGGAAGGGGTCTTAGATTTCATCTAATCTGCTTGCCCCGACCCCTACAGAATGGGGAATCTGAGGCCCAGAGAGGGGAAAGGATTTGCACTAGTTTGATTCTCTGTCCAGTGTTTTCCAACTATTCTCCCTCACCCTCACCTCTCTGGGGCTGGCTGGAAAAGAATGGTCGCCAGGTTCCCCCCTCTCCAGAAGCCCCAGGAGACCCCTGACCCTCATTGGCAGGGCCCAGTGCTGGCTCGTACCCCGACTACCTGACTCGGGAGAGTTTCCTGGCAAAGACTTGGATGACTTTGCTGTAGTTTCCGCGGTTTCAGAAGCTACCCAAGCGACATTATTTTAAGCCTATCTGGATATAGCACAAACACTCTCACCCCGTCTGTTCTGTGAAACGCAGATCCCCGGAACAGGAACGCAGCTCCCGAGTGCCTAATACAATATTCCCCAGAGATCCCTGGCAGCATCCTGGGCCCCTCGCCTGCCGGAGGCCTGCTCAGGCTGCTGAGCTGTCTGCCAGTGCCCTGGGTCTAGTGCTGGGCCGCGGGGACCAGGAACCAGAGCTGGGAAGTGTGGATCTTTTTTGGGGGGGGTGCTGGTGGCTGGAAGATGCTACAAAGCCTTATAGACTGGACCATTGGCTGAGATGCCTTTCCCATCCTGTCCCTTGGGAGCTGGGGCCCCATAATCTGCCCCCCCTCCTTGAGGTGACACCCCTCCCCCAGCCCCCCAACCGGTGGGGAACGCTTCTGAGTGTTTCTGGCCCAGTGACAGGAGCTCTACTCCCACAACTTGCATATGTCTCATCCCGAAGCCGGGGAGTGTGTCCAACAAACCCCACTGAAAAGACAGGTTGTTGAATATTTTTTCTCTCATCACTAAAAAGGATTCCCTGCTGGGTGTAATCAAGGCCCACAAACTCGCGGGCTGCCGGCAGCGCGAACGAACTCCGAGCTCCGGCACAGGCTCATTTATTGGTGTTAAATTCAGACTTAGGCAGGAGATGCAGAGACATCCGAGGAGCAGTCTGGCCTTCCAACCAACCGTTACAGGGAGATTAGGCATTTTGCTTATTTTTGTCCACATGAAGTTGGAGGAACTTTCCCGGGGGAAGTTTCAGGGCTCGGGGAGCGTGGAGGCAGCGTCTAACCATTCCTTGGCTTTGTTGCTGATGGGGATAACGTTTCAGGGACCAGGTGGAGGAAGACCTGCCGTCGCCCTCCCTACGGCTCACCCTCCAGCTATGGGGCAGAAAAGCGTGAGATTGGGAAAAGCCCAGGGAATTTGGGCCCGTCACCCACATCGGAACCAATGGGTGGATGCCCGTTCCTGAACGGGTCCCATTTGTTTAAAAAAAAAAGTTTGATTGATTCTTTTCATAAAGCTGACATTTCCCCAATGACTCCCTCTGCTAATAGATTTTCCCTTTAACAAAGAAGTATGGTTATGTGAAAACAATGAAAGAATTTGGCCACATAGGAAAATGTATGTGTGTCTTGTTCTTTACCTACCGTCCACCGCCTCTCTGTCGAGGGGTAGGAGGCAGGCTTCATCACAAGTCCTTGAAGTCATCATTGGTCATTGCAATCATCAGGGTTTTGAGGAACAGGATCTGTTTATTCTTCCCTCCTCTGTTACTCACTTGTCTCGCCCCTGAGAACCTGCTGGGGGTCGGATGGCTGGTCAGTGAGAAGTCCTTGAGGACTTATCAAAGAATTCTACAAGGAATTTTTTTAAGCCCTCACCTTCCATCTTAGAATCAATACTGTGTATTGGTTCCAAGACAGAAGAGAGATGAGGGCTAGGCAATGGGGATCAATTGACTTGCCCAGGGTCACACAGTTAGGAAGTATATGAGGCCAGATTTGAACCCAGGACCTGGCTCTCAATCCACTGAGCCACCCAGCTGCCAACTAGAAAGAATCTTAAAAACCCCAACTTTACAGAGGGAGAAATGGAGGATCGGTGAGATCTAGCACCTTGCTCAAGGCCACAAGGCAAGTCATTGAGTTGAGACCCAGATCCTAGGCTTGGTCACACATTTAAAGCTCCATTGTATCTAATATTCCCTTCCCTTCTATTTTACTAATGAGGAAACTCAAGCCAGAGAGAGGAAGCTATTTGCCCAGGATCATATAGGGAGGAAGTGACAGAGCCAGAAATGGACTCCCGACCTTTACCCTACTGATCGCCACAATCTAGTATGAGCTTGGCTTTCATTCCACCTTTCATTGCAGTGACCTGGATGTTCATGGTCCCCTTCCAACTAGATTATAAGCTCTAGGAACACAGAGACTTCATCCTCCTCATCTTGGCATTCTTGGAACCCAGGACATTTTATGCAATAAGGACTCTGTCAATCTTTGTGGAATGAATGCATGAAGGAATTAGTAGGTGGAGATGCTGGGCTTCTGGGCTGGGGTACCAAGGGAGCTGCTGTAAATGCCCTTAGGGGAGGACCTGAGTCAAAGCCTCCCATGTCCCTCCCTGGAATCCCAGTGACCACACAGGAAGAGTAGGGTGGGTCACAAGCACACAGGGAGGGACAGACTTTCTACTGTTTTGAGAATTGTCTGTGGCCTCCTCTTTTTCTTTCTCCAGCAAGAAAATAAAGGAGGGAACACTTCTCTCATCATGGCCATGAGACTCCAAGGGACAGACCAGCTGGAAGGAATGTCTGTTTGGGAGAATTCTGGCGGGGGGGGGGGATGGTCTTGAAGCCTGGGCAGCACTCTTCTCACACTTCCCCAACTTCAGAATTCTGGACAATCCATGAGGAGTGTTTGAAAATCAATTGTTTAAAACTGCTTAAATAGTTGAGAAAAAAACTTTAAACAGACTTTTCAAGGGAAGGTCCCTGCTCTGGCTCTGAAAAGCTTTATTTGGGGGAGAAAGGGGAACATAAGGTAGCTCATTTAAAACCATGATGAGCTGCAGAATGAATGTACAGAGAGACAGCAGGGCAGATCTAGGCATCTATCTATACATGAACACGCCCTGGAATGATGTACAGAAATTGCCGGTCTGAAATCTATCATCTCCCAGGGTCTTCTTCCATACCCAAGGTCCAGGATCTTCCAAACCTCCCTCCAAATATTATGCAGACGTTTTGGGAATTCTATTTTCTTTCTCTTGACCTCAATTCATTCCTTTGTCAAATGAGAGGGAGTGAATGATCTTTCTCTGTTCCAATGTTCTATGTTCTAAAATACTATGTTCAAGGTCTCTTCAGGCTCTGCCATTCTCTGTTCTCAGCTCTAATATTCTGTGTACTATATCTCTTCTAGATTTGACCTTTTGTATTCTATGTTTTAAGTTCCCTCCCAGCTCTAATAGTCTGATTTTGTCCTCAAGTCTCTTCCAGTTCTGATATCTTTTGTTCTATATTCTGAAATCCCTCCTAGCTCTGATATTCTTTGTTTTGCTTTTTAAGGTCACTCCCACAAATGTCATTATGCCATATTTGATATCTTTATTATTTTGGTTTTTAATTGAAAAATTATTGATGTTTTTGGACACCATAATAATTTCCTGATATTTAGCCTCTCCAAACCTATTGACCCCTCCCTTGTAACAGAGAAAAAAGGTTAAGCAGAAATTGCACCCCAATGTGACTGCCTCTTGACAGTTCTGTTCCCATCTCTGATGTCCTATGCTCTATTTTCTAAGGTCCTCTCCAGC
The DNA here is from genome assembly GCF_016433145.1 of Gracilinanus agilis. NCBI lineage: Eukaryota > Metazoa > Chordata > Mammalia > Didelphimorphia > Didelphidae > Gracilinanus > Gracilinanus agilis. The sequence continues at coordinate 79,046,171 of NC_058132.1, read as the reverse complement.
TCTGACATTCTATGGTCTATTTCATAATATTAAATCTTTTAAGGTCTCTTTCAGCTCTGACATTCCATGCTTCTGTGACTTAGGTGGGAGGATAAGAGGAGTGTTTTTTGGACCAAAGTTACACTAAGTCGAAAATAAAAAGTGCGAATGGGAAATGGCAAGAATAATCTCAGAAACCCTAAAAAAAAAGAAATCCCCATGGCAAGCATTCATTCTCTCTGTCTCTCTCTTCTTCTCCTTCTCTCCCCATTTCTCCTTCTCTCTAGCTCTCCAGTGTTCTCTCTACCTTGTTTTCTCTCTCATTCTCAGCTTTTCTCTCATTCCCTCTGTCCGTTGTTCTGTTTTCTCTCTCTGTTGTTTCTCTCTTTCTCTCTGTCTCTCTCTGTCTCTGTCTCTCTCTGTCTCTCTCTCTCTCTCTGTCTGTCTCTGTCTCTGTCTCAGTCTCTCTCTGTCTCTGTCTCTCTGTCTCTGTCTCTGTCTCTCTCTCTCTGTCTCTGTCTCTGTCTCTGTCTCTGTCTCTCTCTCTCTTTCTCTCAAAGATCAGCACATTGCAAAGACAGGTTGTTGAATATTTTCTTTCTCATCACTAAGAAGGACTCCCTGCTGGGTGTAATCAAGGCCCAGAAACTCCCGGCTGCTGGCAGCGTGAACAAGCCAAGCTCCCAGCACAGACCCCATCAGCTAAATTCAGACACGTGTAGGGCAGAGGCCAATAGGCGTGGTCAGCTTGCCCTGCTGAGATGTTTCCAAGTGAGGCATTCAAGATTTCCTTAAGCTTCTATTCTGTTTACATAATGCCTAGTTACATTTATGCCACCTTGCCTTAATAAACTAGGAAATACATTTGTGAGATCAATGGAGTTTCCAGAGCATTGTTGCAATACTTTATTCTTCCCATGGCACTTATCTAAGGTCTCTAAAATTCCCAGTGGAAAAGCTAAGTATGGGCCAGGAGGGGATTCCACTCCCTTTCCTCCCTCCCCATCCCTTATACCACCCCTCCCAGTTCTGGCAAGCCCTGAGCTTTTAGATCACAGTAGGCATGGGAAGTTCCTGTTTAGGTCTTGGAGGAAGAGTGGGTGTCATGGTCAGAGCCTCAAACTAATGGTCAGTAAATCTAGGTTATAGATTTAGCTTTGCCACTCACTCATTCTATGACCTTGGGCTGGCCACTTTTTCTTGGGGACTCAGTTTTTACCTCCATAAAAGACTAGATCTCTACAGATCTTTCTAGTTCCGTGACCTATGACTATACAGGAAAGCCCTCAAGCCTCTCCCCATCTTCCTGTGGTAGGACTCTAGTTAGCCCTGGGTCAACATTGTGTTTCCTTGAGAGGTTTCAGAATGGCCAGGAAAGAGATTCTCTGGGCATCACTTGAAATCCTTGGAATATAAATAATAGCAGTTCACATTTCTTCTAGTGCTTTAATGTTTGCAAAATGCTTATTTGATTCACACAACAGCCTTGGAAGGTAGGAGCTCTTATTACCCCCATTAAAGATGAGGAGATGTATTGAGAAAAGTTAAGTGACTTCCCAAGAGGGACATAGCTAATAAGTGGATGGAGTAGAATTTAAACTCAGGTCTTTCTGGTATCATGGATTTGAATAGGTTAGGGCCGAAGGGCAACTGCTTTTCAATGAGGATTTGGTTGATATATTTCTGGGTCTTCTTGCTCAAGTGATGCGGTTTGAGGTTGTCTCTTCAGATTCTAGATTAGTGGAGGCAGCTTTGTAAGATTTTGCCTAATCTGTAGTGTAATAGCTCAATAAAAAGTAAGTTCTCTGAAGGCAGGACCTGATACTGTCTTTGGGTGTTCAATGCTTCCTATGGTGTTTTGCAAATAATGATCTTGATGGCAATGACTATTTATAGATAGATTTAAGACTTACCTATATTAACTCATTTGAATCTTCAAGCATCCTTGTAGGTATTTGCTATTATCATCCCTATTTTACAGATGAAGGTACAGACAATTATTAAATTGTGACATGTCCCATTTCTGGGGTGGAATCTGAACTCAAATTTTCCTCCTTCCAACTCTAGAGTTCTATCTAATATGCCGTTTAGCTGATTTAATAGGCAAATAAATGCTTGATTAATTGAATACAAGATTGATTTCCAATTCATAGGGTGTCATTATGAGCCAGTAAATTTCACTATGTTCCTGGCTTCATCAGTAAGATTGTGTGACCTTGGATAAGTCCAGATCCTTCTGACTCTAGACCCAGAGCTCATTCTGCTCACTCCAACCCAGTATTTCTCTAAAATATTATTAGCAAAGGATGGACAGATCACCTTTAAGACCTGACCCAATGCCCTAGCATTGGGTTACGAGGGGCTTGTAGGTTCATAATCCCAGTGTGTGTGTGTGTGTGTGTGTGTGTGTTTGTGCGTGTGTGCGTGCACACATGTGTATGTGTGTGTTGAAAGCTAGGAATAAAATAAGGAGAAAGGTTCACATTTTGTTCCTTTTGTCTTCAGTGGTGATTGGCTCCAAAATTGTAACTCAGAGAGGGCAAATGGGAATTTAGCCCAGGGCACCAGCATCTGGACATACTAACTCTCCAGGAGAGTTTACTGCTGTGCCATGCTTCATTCTGTGTCTGCCATCATCCCCGCACCTCACCTTGTGCTCTTAGTAAAAGGGAGGGTATAAATGCCACCTTGAGACCCTCGGTAGAATGGGCTATTCCATCCTCTCTCCAAAGAATCCACCTCTCTTTGGATTGTTCCCTTTTGTGCCCCATTAACTATGATATGTCCTTGGTCATGCTGTGCCTGCCTTTCTCCACCTCTCACCCCACTGGTTTGGCTATTTCTGTGCTCATGCCTGCCCTTTCCTCCACAAGGCTTTTCTCTCTCTTATCTCCTTCCTGATCAAGTGGACTTACCCCTGCTGCAGTTTTATTTAATTTATCTTAAGATCACAAGTTGAAAATTAGAGTCAATTTAGCCCAAGCCCCTCACTTTACAGATGAGGAAACTGAGGCTCCAAGAGAGGAAGTGACTTGTCTCATATCACATAGGTACTGTTCGGTGGAGGTAGAATTAGAATCTAAGTCTTCTCCACAGCCTGTGCTCATGTCTCTAGGTGACCCCCTCTGTTGGAGACTGCCAGCTTTCTGTCTCTTCTGCTTCTCTCTTACACCAGGCAGGCCCTTCATTCTCAGGCAGGTGGCACATTCTCCTCTTGTCCCCCTGCAACATAGCTATAGCAACGTTGCTGCTTTTGGAGGAGATAAGGGCTTTGGAGGTTCAGAGATCGCTTCAAAACAATCATTTTATTTATATATCTTTTTATTTTTTAAAAACAAAACCACTGGCCAGATACCTCACCAACTGCCCCAGATTGATTCTTACCCATTTGCTAAGTCCATAACTCTGAGGCCCTTGGTTCTCCCAGTCCACTAACTGTAAAAATCTTATTTCTATAAGGTCTTTTATGGTTAGCAAGATAGTCAATACTGTCATTTTCATTCATATCATTCTGCAGGGAAGTGAGAGGAAATGAACCAGACAGAAGAGAGCTATAAATAACAGTCGGCTTCACAGGGCCCTGTGCAGACCCAGCGACATTCTTTAAAAACCGTTGGGCGCATACACGCACACAGGGAATCGGGCCACAGGCTTGGCTTGGCTTCTGCTCAGCTCTGGAGCAGACCCTTCTCCAGGCCCTAGGCTGCCTGGGGAAAGTGTTCTGCTGCTAGTGATTTAGTGGGGGACTCCCAAGAAGGTCCAGAGTCATGTGGATTTCATCCTCCCAGCCTCAGGCTGGCCCAATAGCTTCTGACCTAGAGTCTAGGAAATACCATAATTGCTGCAGGGATATTCCATTCCCACAGTCTTGGGGTGAAGGGAGAGTGGGATTTACAGCAGGGCATAGATGTGCTAAGATTTTTTCTTAGCTAAATAAGACTGGGCAAAGGCCCCTAGACATGACCTTATTTATTGTTCTGTCTGTGTTTAGAGTTTGCAGCCTGAAACAACTATTTCTTGGTGGAGGATAGGGTTGGGGTAGTTGGCAAATGATTTTAGGGAACACAGAAATCTAGAAATTCCTATCCATCCATTGATAAGCATCTATTAAGTGCCTACTATGTGCCAGGTTGGGCAGCTACTGTACAGTGGATAGTTCATGCCCTGGAATCAGGAAGACTTGAGTTAAAAATCTAGCCTTGGACATTTACTAGCTGTGTGACCCTGGACAAGTCACTTAACCTTGTTTGCCTTTGTTTTTGCATCTATAAAATGAGTCGAAGAAGAAAATAGCAAACCAATCTTGTATCTTTGCCAAGAAAACCTCCAAAGGGGTCACAAAGAATCAGTCACAATTGAAAAATGACTGAACAACAACATGTGCCAAGTACTGTGCTAAGCACTGGTAGATATAAATACAAAAATGAAACCATCTCTGCCCTTAAAGACTTTAGATTCCATAGAATCTCACAATTTACAAAAGTCTTTATTTCCTAGAACCTTGGAAGGTTGATAGAAGAGATATCATCTGAATTTTGTAGATAAGAAGACTGAAGTTCTGATGAGGGAAGCAGCTTCCCAGTGGTCACACAATGGGTCCAAGTAGATCCTGGGCTAGGATTCAGGGCTCTGGGCTCCCAAGTTGTTCTTGCTTAAACAGTACATCAAGTACCAGAACACCTGGAAGGTAAAATCATTTACATGTTATTGCTCACACTTGCAAAGCACTTTCACACCTGCTATCTCATTTGATACTCGCAACATTCCTGGGAGGTCGGTAGTGCTAGGATCACTATTGCCTGTGACAGCCCAAAAACTCTTTTCTGGGTTGTTGGTGAGTTTGTGATGGGTTGCTCTTTTTTTATATATTTTTGTTTTATTTTCCTGGCCATCCCCAAACTATACCACCAGTCATCATCCTCTTCCCTCTCCTCTCTGGCCTCTGCTCTCAGTTTAACAGGTGACATTTTCCCTTAGTCTGGAACAAAATACCACTCCCTAGCCATCTCTATATCATGTTGCCATGTTGTTTTGGGGAATATCCCCTCCTGTCTCTTCATCTGTGATGGGACATCAGCAAGCAATAATATGCCTCTTCACTTGTTTGTTTGTTTTAAAAACCCTTATCTTCCATCTTAGAATCATTATTGTGTATTGGTTCTAAGGCAGAAGAATGGTAAGGGCTAGACAATGGGGGTTGAGTGACTTGCCCAGGGTCACACAGCTAGGAACTGTCTGAGGCCAAATTTGAACCCAGGACCTCCCATCTCTGGGTCTGGCTCTCAATCCCCTGAGCCACCCAGCTGCCCCCTTCACTTAAAAAAAAGAATAGTCTTCCTTTGTCTCTTAGGCTGGAAAGGTAGTATTCACTCATTGGTCTATCTTCTCTTTTGATTCACATTGAAGCTTTAATCTGCTTCATTTCTGACCTACACCAGTTCACTCCTCCTTAAGCAACCTCCTCTCCCCATCACATCAATGCCAGACCTAGTTCTGACACCTAAATGGCTTGTCTCATTGCCTCTCAGAACTCCGGAACTTGAAGGATTGGCCAAACTCAGCTTCTCCAGTAGCTGAAGAGTATCTGTATATACCACCACACCTGGCTGTTTTCTTCCTTTGTCAATGAGTTAATCTAAATGGGGAGAAAGTGGGATCCCTGCCTTATGCATAAACTATGAGGGGTGGCAAAGTGCTCCTGCAGCTGGGCCTGCTAAGGGAGACAGATGCCTCTTTCCAAGACCATCCCATTCCTCCTTCCTCTTCCTGCCATGATCTGAAAGATTTCACATGAGGTCTAGGGTCCTCCTTAGTTATATTCTTCCCTTTTTGTCTGGATATAGTTCTCTATCTCTCCACCATGTTCTCCCTCAAAGACCTTTGGTTTTAGAAGTTTGTATTGTGCCATAATAATACCTTTTATTTTACACATTATTGACTTGCTTTAATCTTTCATGAAAACATCCTTTAAGTTTCCAAACTGTTGAAATGCAAATGAACATTCCCATTTTAAAGTTGAAGAAAAAGATGCTCAGGGAAGTGAAATGACTTAGCTAGTGTTAGAAATAGGAGTCCAAGTTTTTTTTTCATCTTCCTTCCTTCCTTCCTTCCNCTTTGTATAAAAAGCATTTTGTAAATTGAGTTTATAAAGTCCCTAGGTTTGTCTTGGCAGGTACACTCCCAAATATTTTATATTATCTGAAGTATTTAAAAATTGAATTTCTCTTTACATCTCTGCCTGATAGATTTCATGGATAATATCTAGAAATGCTGGGTTTTATGTGGGTTTATTTGATATCCTACAACTTTGCTGAAATTGTTAATTGATTCAACTAGTTTTTTGGTTGATTCTAAAAGCATACCATCATATTGTCTAAAAAGTGTGATGGTTTTGTTTCTCCTTGCCCATTATAATTTTCTTAATTTCGTTTCCCTCTCTTATTACTTTATCTAGCATTTCTAGTTCAATATTGACTAATAGTGATGATAATGGGAATCCTTGCTTGACCTCTGATCTTATTGGGAAAGTTCCTAGTTTAACCCCATTGCAAATAATGTTTGTTGATGGTTTTAGATAGAAAATACTTATCATTTCATTTACTTATCATTTATTTATTTATTTGTTTGTTTTGCATGATTGGTGTTTTTACTTTTCCCTTCACCCCCCATAGCCAACACGCATTTCCATTGGTTTTAACATGTGTCTACTTATCATTTTAAAGAGAGCTACATTTAGTCCTATGTTTTCTAGAGTTTTTAATAGGGAAGAGTGCTGTATTTTGTCAAAAAGCTTTTTTTGCACCTTTGGAGATATGATGCTTAAGCTCTTTCTTTTTAAGAACTTTCAGGTAGTTCAATAATTCTTAAATTATATTCCCTTAGTCTATTTTTCAGGTCAGATGTTTCCAGTTTCACATTTTCTTCTATTCTCTTTCTATTTCATTTTCTTGATTTGATTTTTATTGTTTCTTGATGTTTCATGAAATTATTAGCTTCCACTTGCTCAATTCTAATTTTTCAAAAATTATTTTCTTCAATGAACTTCTATACCTCTTTTTCCATTTGGCTTATTCTGCTTTTTAAGTTGTTTTCTTCAATTTTTGTGTCTTTTTTTTTTTTTTTTTTACCAATTTGTTATCTTTAAAAAACAAACAGGGGCCAGCCAGGCAACTCAGGGGATTGAGATCCAGGCCTGTATATGGGAAGTCCTAGGTTTAAATCCTACCTCAGACCCTTTCAAGCCGTGTGACCTTGGGCAAGTCAAGGAAGTGTCTGAAGTTGGATCTGAACCCACAACCTCCCATCTCCAGGCCTGGTTCTCTACCTACTGAGTCACTTAGCTGTCCTTGATAAATAACTTTTTATAATTTTCTTGCATCACCCTCATTTCTTTTCTTTGCCTTTTTTATAAAACCTTTACCTTCCATCTTTGAGCCAATACTGTGTATTGGTTGATTCTAAAAGCATACCATCATATTGTCTAAAAAGTGTGATGGTTTTGTGTATTGGCTCCAAGGCAGAAGAGTGGTAAGGGCTAGGCAATGGGGATTAAGTGAATTGCCCAGGGTCACATAGCTAGGAAGTGTCTGAGGCTGGATTTGAACCTAGGACCTCCCATCTCTAGGCCTGGCTCTCAATCTACTGAGCTACTCAGCTTCCCCCTTTTCTTTGTCTTTTAAACTCTTACCTTCTGCCTTAGAATCAATACTATGTATTTGTTCCAAGGCAGAAGAGTGGTAAGGACTTGGCAATGGGGTTTAAGTGACTTGCCCAGGGTCACATAGCTAGGAAGTTTCTGAGGTTAGATTTGAACCTAGGACCTCCCATCTCTAGGCCTGGCTCTCAATTCACCCTCATTTCTTTTCACAAATTTTCTTCTACCACTTTAATCTCTTTAAATCTTCCAAGAATTCTTATTGGACTTGTATCTAATTAGCATTTTTCTTTGAAGATTTTTTGGTAGTTGTTTTCACATTGTTGCCTTCTTCTGAGTTTGTGTCTTGATTTTTTCTATCACCATAGTATCTTTTTATGATCAAGGGTCTTTTTTGTTATTTGTGCATTTCCCTAGCCTATTTCTTGGCTTTTAACTTTATGTTATAGTTGGGCTTTGCTCCTAGAGTAGAGAGAGCACCATCCCAAACTTTGAGTTTTTCACATTGCTGTTTTCAGAGACAGTTCTGGGGGAGTCTGAAAGTTTTTGGTGTTTCCAAGGTGATAGGACTCAAGGAGAGGTGTAGTCACTGATATTCTGGCCTGTGTTCTAGTATTTATCTAGAAGGGGACCTTGCTATCTTCAAGTTATAAGAGCTAATGGTCCTCTTGACCCTAAAACTGTGACAAGATTTCCTGCTTTTCTCAACCTGCAAGTATTAGTGCTCCTTTCTGCTTTGGAAATTAGAACAGGACCCCTACTCCCTTGTGAGTGACCACAAGCACTTTTCTCCACCCTACAACTATGATTAGGGCCCTTGTTCCTTTGTAGCCACAAGTGCTGGTATTCTCTTCACCTGGAATTGAAAACTAGAGCTCAATATATGTAGTGCAACAGAGGCCTGCACTCAGTGCCAGAAGGTCCACTGTAATCTCTTTCTGCCCTGTTGTCCTAACCCCTTACTATCTTGCTATTGGGCTGAGAGTTCACAAAGCTGCCATTGTCAAAACTATCTTCAAGGCTTGAGACTGGTGTTCCTGCTATGTAAACTTGATTCTTGGCTGACCACCACCCTAGTGTCACAGACTCCTGCCAACTCCTAAATTGTCTTGGGCAGGAAAAATGTCTCACTTCAACCTTTTGTTGGTGCTGACATTCCAGCATTTGATGTGAGGCATTATTTTATAATTGCTTAGAGGGGAATGTTGGGAAGAGTTCAGCTAAATTGCTTACTGTACTCTGCCACCTTAGCTCTGCCCTTTGGTAACTATATTTCAATATAATTGATTTTCTTTGTAATTCTACGTATTATATTTTATGCATTCAAAAGCAAGATTCTGATAAGAGACCAACAGACTTTGCCAAACTGCCGAAGAGGTCTTGACATAAAAAAATGGTTAATAATAGCTACCAAAAATAACAGCTAGTATTTATATACTTTATATACTATGTATTATATATTAAATACTATATATTATACTATATACTTTAAGGCTTGCAAAACACTTTATAAATGTAAGGTCTCTCAATAGTTCCTAATAGCTTAAAACTACACTAAAACTTTTGGAATAATTTGTATTATGAGATAAAATTATATCTTTACAATAATCCAGGGAGTTAAGTGCTATTATTAACCCCATTTTACAGATACAGAAATTGAGGCAGACAGACATTAAGTCATTTGCCCAGGTTACATAAATAATAAGTGTTTGAGGCTGGATTTGAACTATAGATCTTCCTGATGCCAAGTCCAGAGCTCTAACCACTGTGATTCTTAAAGGATTAAGAACTCCTGATGTATGTAGATAATTTAATGAGTTCCTGTGGCCAACAATACACATCCCCTGGGTACCAACCTTCACAGAGCCCAGAATATTGAATTGGAAGGAGCCTCAGGGGACGTCTAGTTCAACTTGTACTTGAATGATAATTCCATCATCACTAATCATACTAGTTAGTTCTTTAAGATTTGCAACCTATGATCACATTTGATCCTCATAACAACTCTGTGATGTTGGTGTTACAATTATTCTCATTTTACAAATGAGTCAGCTGAGGCAGAAAGAGAGTAGTTAAGTGACCTGACCAGGATATGAACTCAGATCTTCATGACTTCAGGTCCACTTTGACCTTTAAGCTTTCTCAGCCTCAGGCTACAAACTTTCAGTGAGAAGAGACTTATTAGTTTGCCTTCAGGTAGTGAACCTCTCTACTCTCATAAAAACACTAGACACTCCCCATCCCTGACTCTCTGCTTGGAATCAGAAACCTAAGTTCAAATTTTTGCTCTGATATTTGCTAGCTACAACCCTGGGCCAATCACTTCCTTGGGCCTCAGTTTCCCCATTTATGTAAAATAAGGAATTTGGATTATTCAGTCTCTGAGGTCTTACCCAGCTCTGGCATTCAAGATACCTCCAGAGTTTGAATTCAGTTGGAAGAGCCTTTGAGTGTCTGGATCTTTGTCTTGGCAGGCCATCTGACAAAGATGCCAGTGGAGAGCCACTAGTCCATAAATAACTTCAATGCTGAAGGTTTTATCTTTGTTATAAAAATAATATGAGAGGCATGTTATGAATTCAAGTTTCACCTCTAACACATATTGATTGTGTAACCCTAGGCAAATCAACTTTTCTATGTCTTAGGAAAACCACAAAGACTATACATTTTAGAGGGGAAAGTGGGGAGGAAGAAGGGAACAAGCATTTAAGTGCCTACTATAGGCTAGCATAAAATGCTTTACTTGTATTGGCAAAGGGATTTCCAACTGGCGGCCCCACACTTGGAGTAAATCACAGGTCCAGCCCCATCCCTGCTGACAATCATAACTGACTTTAATCTAATACTTTCTAGTTTTTTAAGTGCTTTGGGCTCAACTTTGTTTAGTTTGTGGGCAGCTCTTTATATTCCTTGGAGTTTTATCCTTCCTGGGTTATCATAGAACATGAACTTGTGCCTTTGCCCATCTTAGTTGTCCTCTTCTGGATGCTCTCCATCTAACTGATATCTTTCCCAAAATGTAGTACCCCAAACTAAATATGATGCTCCAGATATAGTCTAACTGGGGCAGGTAGTACAGAGAGACAATCCCCTCCTCATTCTTGGAAGCAATGATTTGCTGAATGTAGTCTAGACTGTTAACTTTTATGGCTGCCACAGCACTCTGTTGACTCATATTGCCCTTGCTATTATTGGGAAGGGAGCGGGGCATCACATTTGCCAGAAGAGCTGGATTCTCTACTAATTTCTTTTTGGCTCTGTTCAGCATCTCTGGCAAATTGAAAGTTAACCAGTCTTCCCTTACAGGTGTCTTCACAGTTTTCCTTAAATAAGAAACTTGGCGACCAGAGCAATGGCTAGTACGTGAAAGAGAGACACGAATCATGAAAGGGAAGGAGGGAAAGAGGGAAGGAAAAAGACACCAAAGAGATGGCTAAGTTCAGGTGGCTCTGAGATCCCTGAAGGGGACCTGAGCACCCCTATGCCAGGGAAGCTTTGGGTGCTGGGCACCCTCCCAAATGCTGATGGGTGCCAGTCCTGAAGAAGTGACTGCCAGGACTGAAGTGGCAAGTGTATAGCAAGAGCCCCTCTTGGAACCCCAAATAAGCAATGCTTTGGTTTCCCCCAGAACTGGCAATCTGTGTCGTGTCATGCACACGACTGTGCTGCCCTGGGGCTGGCTCTGTGGATGCACATGGGTGCATGCTGTGACACTTCCTCATTATCCTGGAGATCTCTTCAGCACTCCTTCTCTCACACACGCAACACAGCTGCGCAGCTCCTCCATCCCCCCCTTGCCACACCCTTGTTCTCACATTGACGCCCCCCCTCAGGCACACACACATACACACACACCTGCATGATTCCCCCAACTCCTGCCTCCTGTGCCACACCCTGGTCTCACAGCCCCCAGCCTAGGAGCTCACACTTCCTCATTCATGTGCTCCTGCTCATATTGTAAAATTAACAATAGCAACAATGTGAATATGAGAATGAGGAAAATAATGATGAGAGAATCAGTCACTAGTTTCTCAAGTGTTTTACATTTTTGAAATGCTAAACTCATAACAACCTTGTGAAAATATTAGGAGCCCCAGTTTACAAGATTTTCTTTCTAGGTTAGACATCCCCATTTCCTTTAATAGATCCTTCTATGGCATGAACGTAAGGCCCTTCACCATCTTAGACATTCTCTTCTGGATGTTCAACAGCTAACCAACATCTTTCTAAAAATGTGGTACCTAGAACTAGGACCAATACTTAAGAGGAAACTCCTTGGCAGGTGGGGAAGAAATAATACTGGAAGCAATAGTAGCAACTCTATGGATCTTGCTTCTTTCCTTTTCCACCAAGCATTAGTTAGTCAATAAGCATTTTTTAAGCATTGACTATGTGCCAGGGCTTTGTCCTGACTTCAAGCTTGGCGTTCTATCCTCTGAGCCACCTAGCTACTCCTACAAGTAAACCACACTGTTTTATCTGTTGTTCCTTGAATTCAAAACTTCATCTCCTGGCTCAGCGCCTTTTCACTGGCTGAGGCCAGGAACTGGGCTAAATTCTGGAGAAATAAAGAAAGGCAGTTTCTGTCCTCAAGGAGCTCACATTCTAATGGAAGAGACAATGCACAAATAACTATAGACCTACAAGATGTATATAGTACAAATGGAAGGTAGCTTTAGAAGGAAGGGACCAGGAGTGTATGTGCTTGGGGGTGGGAGGTGGGGAAAGGTCTCTTGAAGAAGGTGGGATTTGAGTTGAGTCTTAAAGGAGATGGAGATGCAGAGATGTTGAAGGAGAGCATTCCAGACGTGGAGGACAGCCAGTAAAAAGATCCTGAGCCAGGAGATGGAGTTTTGAGTTCCAGGAACAACAAATAAGATAGTGTAGCTTAATTGTAGGGGCAGTTAGGTGGCTCAGAGGATAGAATGCCAAATCTGAAGTCAGGAAGACTTATCTTTCTGAATTTAAATCTGGCCTCAGACACTTACTGGCTACACGACCTTGGCTAAGTCACTCAGTCCTGTTCCTTTCAGTTCCTTATCTCTAAAATGAGTTGGAGCAGGAAATAGGAAACAACTCTAGTGTCTTTGCCAAGAAAACCCCAAATGGGATCATGAAGAGTCAGACTTAACTGAAATGACTGAAAAAGAAAAGAGTTGAATTGTATAACTCCACAGAAGGGAGTAAAGTACAAGAAGACTATAAAATTAGGAAGAGAATAGGTTATTAAGGCTTCAAAAATCAAACAGATTATTTTAAATTTGATATCGGAGGTAATAGGGAGCCATTGGAGATGTCTAAGTAGAGGTATGTGTATATGGTTAAACCTACAGTCTAGGTAAGTCATTTTGGCAGCTGAGCAGAGGATGAATTAGAATGCAGAGAAACTTGAGGCAGTAGGCCATTGAACCCTGGGCCAGGAGACCTGAATTTGAATTTGAATTTCATCACTGGATCTTTCATTGCGGCTTGGCTCATCATTTGGATCAGCACTTGGCTAAGTCACTTTTCTTTAGTCCTCAGTTTTCTTATCTGGAAAATTAGAGAGTTGGTTTTGATCAGGAGTTCTTAACCTGAGACTCAGTTTGTAGGTAGATTTTAGTGGGTCTGCACATTTGCATAGGAAAAAAACAACCCATTTATGTAGTTTTTTATTTTTCACTAATCTCTAACAGAAATTGACTATTTTTCCTTCCATTTAATAATGACTTAAAAAGTCATTATTTTGAGGAGTCCACAGGTTTCATGGGCTCTTTCCAACTCCACTGATTTATGACCTCGTAAAAGAACTTTCCCCAAGTCACAGAGAAAGTGATAATAGTTTGCATAACTTCCATTTTTAATAGCTGGTTTAAGATTTACAAAGCACTTTATGACAGTCTTATGAGGCAGTTTGGGCAAGTGTTATTGTCCCCATTTTACAGGCAAGGAAAAAAAGGCTGAGAAAGGCTTATGCATTGAACATCATCTGTGGGACTTGGAAAGTAGTCAGAGAGAATACAAGCTTCCCATGCCAGGAAAGAGGTATGTTTAGGTCAAGTGGGTGGGATGGGGTGGTGTTCAGGTAGGAGACTATCCCAGCCACATCCAACTCCAAAAGAATGGGAGTGGTTATTGCAGTGTCCCAAGCCCTAAAGATATCATCATGGGACGTATAGTGGGAGGGGCCCTGGAAGATTAGCTAGTCAAACACCCTCATTTTACCCTCCAGAGAGGATAAGAGACTTGCCAAATTGGCATACCTAGTAGAGTCAGAATTCAAACCCAGATCTTCTGATCAGAGCCCTAACTAGGGTAGATTGACTTCAGCTTTGCTCTAGGGCCCCAAATTCAGAAGTCGACACTTAAAATCCTTTAGAAACATAGAAACGCTGGTTTCATTCCTAGTTAGCAAGAACAATTCATTAAAAAAGGGAAGTACCAGTTAAGAGGCCGTGGTGAGCACTTTCTCCCAATCTCTTCTTCCCCACAAGAATCCTCCACTGACCTGGTGGTCTCCTTCAGTGTCCCACTTCCTACCACAGCTCAAGTGAATATGATTCTGGAGGATTGCCTGTTCCTGGCTTGTCTTGTGGTAGTTGCCACTGGCTCACAAAATGAACAACAGGTCTGCTTCTGACCTCCCCAATCCCATGCTTTCCCCACTACACCAAGCTTCTTAAAAAGCTGATTTTTGCAGGCTTCCCTTCCCACTCTGCTTTCAGGGGGTCATGTGCATCAGTAGATCCCCTCATTTCCAAAGGCCATTGAGGCAAAATTAAAAATGTGCATCTCATCTTTGTTCCAAGGAGCTCAGCAGCTCAGCTATCCCAGCAAAGTGCCATTGGGCCATCCCTGGGTATTTATGTTTGCAATAAATGTATTTATATTCAAATATAAATGTCTCCTTATGAAGATTTCAATCTTGGGCATAAATCATGGAAATGCTCCAGCAATACCCAAAAAGGAAAGAGGAGGAAGGATGGCCTTCTCCCAGGTCCAATGTCTTTCTGAATTGCTTTTATGTCTGCTCACATCAGATGGGCTAACCTTCCATGACTGAGTCAGTGTGGTGTAATAGATGAGGCCCAGAGTGAGGAAGACTTGTGCAGGAATCTAGACTTACATATTTTTTTTCAAATTTAAAATTAAAATCTTTTGTTTTTTTGTCACCTGAATTTCCGAATATATTCCCTCTCTCCTTCCCAGCAAGTCTTCTCTTGTAACAAAGATTTAAAAAGAAAGAGAAAAAAAGCAATTTGGCAAAAATATCCAACCATTTGCCAAGTCTGAGTATATGCAATATTTCAGACCCATAATCCCCCATTTCTGCAAAGAAAGGAGGGAGGTGCATTTTCTTGCTCTCTTCTTTGGAACCAATATTGGTTATTATAATTTTACATTTGATTTCTTTTTTTTGTCCCTTCCATGTATATTATTGTAGTCATTGTGTATACAGAGTATATAACAATAGTAATAATAATATTTTTAAAATTTTCAATGTGCTTTACATATACTATTTCATTTGATCCTTACAACAACCCTGTAAGGTAGATGCTATGATTATGCTCATTTTACACATGAGGAAACTGAGGTTAGGACAAGTGAAGTTTCTTGCTTAAGGGTCAAACAGCTAGTATGTGAGGTAGGATTTGAACTTAGTACTTCTTGGGTCCAAGGATGGCATTCTATCCTTCAGCCAGTTTGCTCTTTTTATATTTTCCCGGTTCTGCTTACTTCATTCTGTATCATTTGACATAAGTTTCCCCTTGCTTATTTGAATTCATCATACTCATTGTTTCTTATGGCGCCACAATAGTCCAAAACATCTGAAAGGACTAAATGATTATTTTGTTTCCAATTTTTCAGCTTCAGATATTTAGCTATATGACCCTGGGGCACCTAGCTACTATCCTCTGTAAAATGGGAGTAATATAGCATTCTTCTCATAGGTTTATTGTGTGGATTAAATGATATAATGAATGTAAAGCACCTTGAAGATCCTAAAGCTTTCTATAGCTGTCAGTTATGATTGTACAAAGAAAGAAGAGAAATTGTGTGTGAGCTGGTGCTGACAATTAAAGAGTAATTCCAGGGAAACGGAGAATAGTAGCAGATAGAGGGCTGACCTTGGAGGTGGGAAGACCTGGGTTCAGTTCTCGTTTCTGACATCTACTGGCTATGTGACCAGGAAAGTCACTTGACATCTGAGTAAGTACCTCTGGCAACTTCCTAAAACTTTATATGACAACAGAGTTGTCAATCTGCCTCATTGGAGGGAGCTCCCCCTTGTTGGGAATTCTCTACATGGATCTAATAACAGATCCAGAGTGCTTCCCACCATTCTCCTGTTTGAAGTGCTATCTAGCTCTTGAGACTGGCAAACCAAAGATTATTATCTCCATTCTGCAGATCAGGAACCTGAGTCTCAGAGAAGATTTGATTCTCTAGTGAAGTGACACGCTCACTTCTCAGTTTACAATACAATGAATGATTTAATGTAAAGAAATAACTCTAATGGTGGTTACTTCAGGCAGCTCCAGGGAATCATTTCTAGTTGATGGACTTTATGGCATCCCTCAAATGCTGCCCAGGAGGCAGTCTCCAAGTATGCCACAGTGGGACCAGTGACAAGGTCATGAAGTTTGACTTTCTAGGAGTTCTTCAGGCTATAATTAAAGGGAGGTAGAGCCCCTCCTGAGGCTGTCAACTGCCTTTGATGACCCTTCTCTCTTTCTGAGGCTGTGCAACCTAGATCACCAAGCCCAGGCTGGAAGCTATTTCTCAAATCATCTAGAAAGCCCAGACCATAACAACTCTTGTCTTCACTCCAAGGCAGGTGGTGAAGTACACATCAATTTTAGTTTCCCCTGTACGGAATCCAGTTTTCTTGTCAGCATGGGGAAGGCATTAGGCAAAATGATCACAAAGGCCCCTTCTCACTCTAAATCTGTGACCCTGTGAAATGGGATGCTCTCTAGCTGTGAATCATGGTCCTACCTCTTATGAACTCAGAAGAATTCCAAGAGCCAGGGGTGGGGACAGGGAGGGGTTGACAGACTTTCTCAGCAGCACCAGATCATGAGTCTGATAATCTGAGCTATGGACCAGTGGGTGCAGGGTGGTACCCTGGTTTGTAAAGCCACCACCTAGTTTCCTAGAACCCCTCCCCAAAGAGGAGCAGCCAGTGGTAAAGCTCTCATCAGGTAAGTCAGAGAGTATGTTCAGCATACCTATGGTTGGAAAAGGTTGATATAGGGGGGCCAGATGAGAGTGGGTGGGTGGGAACAAGGAGGATCGAGGAGAAAATAAAAATGACAATTGTGATAGTTCAAGTTGACAAAACAATCAATGAACCTTGACCTCATCAATGAGGTGCTTACTCCACTGGGGCACACCCCAACCTCTGCATGTCTTCTCATTCGTAGATGCTATGACTTCTCCTAAATTCTTCAGAGGATCCATCCTCCTGATGAATTTGAGGTCATCTCTGGTTCTTTCCACAGTTTGTGGATATCATTGTAGCACCTGGAGGGACCATCTGTTATCCTTCAAAGTAGACTCGGAGCCCAGGGAAGGAGAACCATTGAGTCACACATGGAAGGTCTCATCTATACACATAATTATCTGCCTGTGAAAACATTCATCTGTCCACAAAAACATTTTGGCTGCTAAAAGCAGGCCTCTGGGAGTCAAAATAGTGATTGATTTATGAGATGATGCTTTTTAAAAAAAGTTTGTTGATGTTTTTCTTTTTACATAATAGAGGCAGTTAGGTAGTATCATTGTGATATAAAAAGAAAACTGATAAGCTTTAAAAAATAGAGACGCAATAGAAGGAGTTTGGATATATCATGGGGCAGCTGGGTAGCACAGTGGATAGAATGCCAGGCCTGCAGTCAAGGAGATTCATCTTCCTGAGTTCAGATCTGGCCTCATACAGTTACTAGTTGCATGACTATAGGCAAGTCACAAGCCCTATTTGTCTCATCTGTAAAATGGGTTAGAGAAGGAAATGTCAAACTACTCCAGCATCTTTGTCAAGAAAAACCCAAATGGGGTTATGAAGAATTAGGCAAGGCTGAAATGACTGAACAACACGTAGTATCACTGTTGGAGTGCTGGTTGTGGGTCCAAAGAAATGAGTTTTGAAGTCACTACATCCTGTTGGCCTCAGCTTCTTTATCTGTAAAATGAGAATAATAATAGCCCATACTTCCCAGGATTATTGGGAGGACCAAGTGAGATATTTTATGTAAAATTCTTTGCAAACATTAAAATACTATATAAGTGCTAGTTATAATTATTATTTCTGAATAGATCTCTCCTTTTCTTCCTAACTTAAACCTAAACATTCCAATGTAACTAAAATATTCCTAAAAGCAACTAAATGTCATTTGTGTCTGACAGCACATATATTATTTCTTGTTCATAGTCCTCTATCTCACCAAGGAAAGCTAGGAGGTGCATTTTTCCATCTCTTTTCTGGGGCCAACAATTGCATTGTTGGGAGGATTATATGAGATGGATTGCTTTGCAAGCTTTAAAGTGGAATATAGGGGATAGCTGGGTAGCTCAGTGGATTGAGAGCCAGGCCTAGAGACGGGAGGTCCTAGGTTCAAATCTAACCTCAGACACTTCCTAGCTATGTGACTCTGAGCAAGTCACTTAACCCCCATTGCCAAGTCCTTACCACTCTTCTGCCTTGGAACCAATACACAGTAGTGATTCTAAGGTGGAAGGTAAAGGTTTAAAAAAAATTTAAAAGTAAAATATGATGCCAGCAACTTGCTGTAGCCTATATACCCTGATCATAGTAGCTCCTCACTATTCTTTGGGTCATCTATAATTGTGACACATATGAGGTCCTAGGTTCTTTCAAGGCTTAGCACAAACACTACCTTCTGTATGAGGCTTTTCCTGTTTGCCTCACCTTTTCTCCACCTCCGCACCTCTACTGCAAGGGCCTCCAAACCTTGTATTTATTTTGTAAACTTCCCTCCTTCCTTCCTTCCTTCCTTCCTTCCTTCCTTCCTTCCTTCCTTCCTTCCTTCCTTCCTTCCTTCCCTCCTTCCTTCCTT
>NC_058132.1:78996271-79024570 GCF_016433145.1 Gracilinanus agilis | reverse complement strand
TCCCTCCTTCCTTCCTTCCCTCCTTCCTTCCTTCCCTCCTTCCTTCCTTCCCTCCCTCCCTCCTTCCTTCTTTCCTTCTTTCCTTCCTTCCTTCCTTCCTTTCTCAAATGAAGAAGCTTAAGAACAACAGGTTCATAGATTTAGGGTTGGAAGGAATTGTTGAAGTCATTAAGTCCGATTTTCTCATTTTGCAGATAAGGAAACTAAGAACCCAGAGAGGTTAAGGATTTGCCCAGGGTCATGCAGCTAATCAGGGTCTGAGATTGAATTTGAATCTATGGCTTCCTGATTCTTAGTCCAATTCTCTGTCTAAGATGCCACACTGCTTTCTCTAAACCTCTCATTTTACACATGAAGAAACTGAGGTAAAGAGTGAGAAAATGACTTGCCCCATTAAATCTCCCTCCCCTGCCAGCTTTGGGTGAAAGGGAATGAGGGATTGTTAGCCTGAAGCATCTTTCCTCCCCTAAGGACGGTTCCTCTGAGCTCCATGCTTCTTGGCTAGAGTGACCGGGGAATTTTCCCCTATTGATTGCTTTCTGTAATCGAGCTTAACAAATAGAACTTCCCTCAAATGATTCTTCCAGCTAAACTGATAGAAAGCTAACCTTGTTATATTTATTGACAGAACATTGAAATAAATATTATAGGTCTAGAGGGAATGTTTCAGTCCATTGATTTTTTTAGGGAAATAATAAATGGAGCCGAGTCCCTTTGGCATATTATGCTGGGAATAATCTAAAAAAATGCTTAGCTTGTTCAACACAGGCCTTGGAAACTCTCCCTCTGGTCCCTAAGGAGCAGTGGCCCTTTTGCATAAATCTGCCATAGCCCAGACAATCAATTTTCAATTTTAATTATTTTCAGGACGCGTTTATTAT
This sequence comes from Gracilinanus agilis, assembly GCF_016433145.1. NCBI lineage: Eukaryota > Metazoa > Chordata > Mammalia > Didelphimorphia > Didelphidae > Gracilinanus > Gracilinanus agilis. Next base: position 79,023,689 of record NC_058132.1, on the reverse strand, counting down.
TTGCTTGTCCTGTAAGTTGAGAGTTGGCCGATTTTCTTCCTCTCCTCCTGGGGAGTTTGCAGTTGGTAGTGGGCAGAGCCTGGGTGAAGTACAACTGGGACCACTGGACTGGTATAGGGCCTGTAAGTTCTCCCTTCATCGCACTCCTCCCTTTCTGTGGTTTCTCCACGCTCCTTGTCCACTGTTTCAGCACTTCTGAGAGCAAGGTCTGAGCAGTAGGCTGTTCTACCCAATTGCAGTCAGAAGACCAATATATTCCCTCCCCTGTTTTTTTGCACTGAATTATTCTTATTTTCTTATTCCACATCAAGGAGATACCTTTCTTTTTAACAAATGGATGAATTAATATATTCATTCATCAAACATTTCCAAAACACCTAATGAGTATAGGGCTCCATGATCAGTCCACCAAGATACAGGAAGCATAATTAATGTCCTTGGGGAACCCAAAGTCCAGCAGAGGAATATGACACTGACACAGACCCATGCCACAAGGCAAGTGCATTTTGAGAGGTATAAACAAAGTGATATGTGAAGTGAGAGGATGAGGGTCAATACCAACAGTGTGAATCGAAGAAGGCACCCACCCAGAAGTGGAAGCATTCCAGCTGAGAGCATTAAAGAATGGCTAGGAATTTAAAGAGAGAGGAAAAAGAGTGAGTATGTTTCAGGCATAGGAAGAACAAGAACAAAGGTATGGAGGAGACCAGGCATGTCTAGAGAGCACAGAGGCATGCCCTATTTGGCTACAAGGTAGAGTAACAGATAAAACCAAAAGATGTGGTGTCAGATTGTGGAGTGCCTGGAATACCATACAGGGGGATCTGAAGGCAATAGGGAGCCACCGAAGGTTTTGAGCTCAGGAGTGACAGGACAAAGTATTTCTGCATATTAAAATGTATACTTATGGTGATATGATAATAGTAATAATGATAGCTAGCATTTACGTGGTGCTTTAAAGTTTGTGAAGCACTTAACAAATATTTTATTCTCACAATAACACCTCCTATAAGTGTTGTTATTATTTCAATTTTACAGATGAAAAAACTGAGGCAGCCTGAGGTTAAGTATGAACACATAGAGTGGAGGAGAGAGAGAGAGGAGAGAGGAGAGAGGAGAGAGAAGAGAGGAGAGAGGAGAGAGAGAGACAGAGAGAGAGGTGGGAAGATCTGTAAGAAGGATGCTTTGGGCAACTGGCCCAAGCTCTAGGCTGAACAGGACTTCCAAGGTGATTGTTTCTCTCTGTTGCTAACTCTAATCACTTTCATGAAGAGAGAATATGTCCTTTCATCATTCATTTTACCTTATTCACTTGCTTCCTGTTGATTTTTTTCTGGTCCATGTGGCACATTTCAATAGAAAGAAGAGAGCTACCATAGACATACCACCCATGTCCAACACATATGATTTCTCTTTGGCCTTTTTCCAGTAAGGAGGAGATTTCTCTCTCTACTTGAATCCTGCTCTGAGATAGGTAAATTGGAGATAGGATTCATATTCCCTCTGGCTGTCTTCTTCTGGACTTCTCCATCATGTCCCCCAGGTGGGTTTCTCCTCTCCCTTTTCAGCTTCCTTTTGTGTGTTGTCTTTTTTTTAAAACCCTTAACTTCTGTGTATTGGCTTATAGGTGGAAGAATGGTAAGGGTGGGCAATGAGTCAAGTGACTTGCCCAGGGTCACACAGCTGGGAAGTGTCTGAGGCCAGATTTGAACCTAGGTCCTCCCGTCTCTAGGCCTGGCTCTCAATCCACTGAGCTACCCAGCTGCCCCCTTGTGTGCTGTCTTCATTAGACTATAACTTTCTTGAGGAGACTGCCTCCCCCCTCCCTTTTTTTATATCCCCAGTACTTAGCCCAGTCCCTGGTTCACATTGGGCACTTTAAAATATAGACTGATTGGCTGACTGACTCTGCTCTTGCTCCTCCATGGTCTTTTGCTAGTTCCAGAACTAGCCAGTTGGAGGTAGTGGAGGGAGGATGAGGTCCAGGAACTGGGAGGATGGTGGGAGGGCTGGGTGCACAGGTTAGGAAATTCTCTTGAGCCAATAGGCAAGTTGAAATCAGGAGACCGGAACACTAGGTGAGCAACCAAAGTGGTGGTGGGGTACAGGTAGATACTGAAAGACAGAACCAAGATTGGGTCAGGACCAAAGAATCATGCAAGGTTTTCAGGATGGAGCAGGCTTTGAAGGGCAGCAAAAATAGTGGGTCTGGAATCTGGGGAGGTAGCCTGGGGAGTGAAGGGTCTGGTTCAAAGGACTCTGGCAATAAGCATAGACAATTGCTACAGAGCACCAGCTTCAGATTTTAAAAAATATTTTTTCTTTATTATTTCTTTATTTTTTCTTTTTTCAGCTTCAGATTTCAGAGTGATAATGGTTTTAATTCTTTTTTTTAAACCCTTACTTTCTATCTTGGAATCAATAGTGCATATTGATTCCAAGGTTAAGTGACTTGCCCAGGGTCACACAGCTGGGAAGTGTCTGAGGCCAGATTTGAACCTAGGACCTCCCATCTCTAAGTCTGGCTCTCAATCCACTGAGCCACCCAGCTTCCCCCAGTGGTCTTAATTCTTGAGATAAAGTCATAACTAACCTTGTACAAGTTAGTTTAACTGGTAAAGAACCAAATATTTCAGAGTTTGAAGGGAGCTCAGAAATCATCTTCTGAAAACATCCATGCTGATTACAGAAGTTTCTCTATTGTCTTTCTTCTAAATGGATGTATGAACCTATTAATAGAGAGCATACAGTTTCTCATGGGAGGATGGAGGCAGGGATGATAGAAATGGCAGTTCATTCCATTGCTGGACAGCTCTTATAGTTAGGAACTTCTTCCCAACAATGAGCTAGAATCTGTCTCCAATTGTTCCTAATTCAGTCCTTTGGGGTCAGACATGACAAGGCTAATTCCTCTTTCTCACAACAGTCCTTTAGTTATTTGAACACAGTGGCTGGCAGCTCCAATCAGATCTTCTACTATTCTGATTAAATGCCATCATGTTCTTCAGCTGATCCCTATATGTGCCTTGGACAGATTGTCTCTTCATGAAAGTGATTTAGAGTTAGCAGCAGAGACAAGCAATCACCTGTTAAGTCCTGTTAAGTCCTTTTCCTGGTTGTCCTCTTCTTGAAGTGCACCAATTTGTCTGTTGTCCTTCCTAAATTTTGGTGTCCAGAAATACACACAGCACTGAAGATTTGGTGTGATGAGGGTGGAGATACAAGAGGGAATTAACTTCTTCACCCTGGACACTACAGTTGGAGCCCAAGATAGCAATCGTTTCTGTTGGCTCTCTTATCACACTATTAACTAAAAATGATCTTCTGGTCTACCAAAACTTTCTAGTTATCTCTCTTACATCTTGTCTATGCAAAGTTGGTTTTTAAAGCCAAGTGTAGGACTTACAAGTTTTTTTTTGTTAGATTCAGCCTACCATCCAAGTTGTTGAGATTTTGGGGTTCCTGTTTTGTCATCCAATGAATGTATAGCCTGTCTAGCCTACTCCCATACTCCAGTTTTGCACTGCCTTCCATTTTGATAACTTTGGTTCATGCCACTAGATAGAAAAGCATCAAACAGAATAGTACGGTAGGCCGACTCTTGAGGCAGACACTAAAAACCTGCTTCCATGTTGCCCTGATCCATAAATCACTACTTTTTTGGATCTAATCATTAAACCTATTTCAAACCCACCGATTAACACCATCTAGTCTACATTTTTTCCATTTCTTACATAGAGATAGCATGAGGAACTTTCCAAATGTTTAACTGGAACTTAGAAAGATTATGTCTATTGAATTCTCCAAACGATGTGCAACTATTTGAAAGATTTATGATTTTTGTCTGCATGGAGAACTCCCTGCATGAAGACTTCCTTCTTACCCTGATTGCAACTTGGTAAATGAGTTCCAAGGAATTGCTTTGAGGTACATAAAGATTAAGTTGCTTAACCATAACAACAGTTAATATAACGATCTATCTATCTATCTATATCTAAATTTATTTTTTTAGTGCTGTAATGTTTTCAAAGCACCTCACATATCTTATATCATTTGTTTTGGTCTTCACACTAACCTGGTGAGGAATATGCTATCATATTTCCATTTGTCCCCATTGAGAAACTAAGTCTTTAATAAGAGGTTAAATGACTTGCCCAAAGTCACACAACCAGTAAGTATCTTGGGCAGGATTCAAATCTAGGTCCTCCTGACTCCCAAGTCCGGCGCCCTGCCTATTATGCTATTTAACTGCCTCTAGTATCATGCAGCTAGTAAGTGTCAAAGGTCAGATTTGAATCAAGGTCTTTCTGGCTCTCAAACTCTGTACAATACAACACAACAAGGATTTATTCAGTCCCTATTGTGTGAAGAACATAGTGTTTAGTGAGCCCATGTTGGTTCCTTGTGATCGCAGTTGCCCATTTTATGGGCTCACAAACCAACCCTTTAAGAATCCATGCTTGAATTCTGCTAATGAGGGATGCTATGCTCACAAGTGTAGGGGCGAATGTGCTTTCCTTTTTTTTTTTTTTAAACCCTTGTACTTCGGTGTATTGTCTCTTAGGTGGAAGATTGGTAAGGGTGGGCAATGGGGGTCAAGTGACTTGCCCAGGGTCACACAGCTGGGAAGTGTCTGAGGCCAGATTTGAACCTAGGTCCTCCTGTCTCTAGGCCTGACTCTCACTCCACTGAGCTACCCAGCTGCCCCTGTGCTTTCCTTTTTTGAAAATGGAGACAAGAATCTTTAAATTCCAGACTTGCTGAGCACTTTTTATATTGGATTTTAGATGGTATTTGTGAAGGCAAGGCCCAGTGAAGCCAGTTCAGGCTGAACTAGTAATTGAGATCACCAGGCTAGGGTGGAGAATGTGTGGGCAGAGGCAAAGCAGTAGCTTCTGGCAGGCCTATCTTGATATCTTTGAAGCTCAACGTTGTGTAAAAGTTAATTTGCATAGAACAGTAAAGATTATCTTTTAACTACCCCATCAGGCTCCCAGTTCCTTCCAAATTTGCTTCTAAAAGAAGCTGTCCTTTTTTCCTCTTCCAGATCCTACAATTCCCAGCACATTTGCACAAAACAGAGAAAATTTTCAACAGACATACAGTAGTTTTCTCACAGAATATTATCCAAACCCATGCACAAGGAGGAAACTTCACAAGGAGAGTGTTTTCAGATGAAGCTGATAAAGAAAATAATCTCTTATCCCTATATATATCCTTGCTTACTCCACTCACCTTAGAGTGGGCCAGGGTGCCCTGGCTAGGAGCAGCCTGCCCAGGAAAACCCAAAGACTTGTCTATTATGTGCTTTTCCAGGTCTGCTATTCCAGCATTGTTTCCTATGTCTAGAGTGTCCTCCTTCTCCAGATTTACCTGGAGAATATCTCTAACATTCATCTTAAATGTCACCTCAAATAGTTGGAGAATATCTCTAAAGTTCATCTCAAATGCCACCTCTTCCAGGAAGCTTTCCTTAATTACCATGCTCCTCACCCCACCCTTGAAAACATACTCTTTACTTGGATCTCAGATAGCAGTTTGTTTCCACCACTATAATGCATATATCCTATGATAGTATACATTATAGTTTTCTATGTCGGTGTTTTATTCTCTTACCAAACTATATATTCCATGGGGAAAGATACAGTGTTTTATCTTCAGTATTGTATCCCCTCAGGGGTTAGCACTGTGCTCTGCACAGATAAATGCTTAATGTTTGGGGAATAAAGGAAAGAAAGAAGGGAGAGAAAGAATGATGGGAATAAGAAAAGGAAGGAAAGAATAAAAGAAAGAAGAAGAAAGGGTGCAGGGACAAAGAAAGGAAAAGGATGGAAGGAAGAAGGAAGGAAGGAAAGAAAGGAAAGAGAAAAGAAGGAAAGCATTTGGCTTCTTGGAAGTTCACTTTACTAGGGAGTTCACAGCTTCACAAAGGGATGGTTGTGCCTTTCCAAAAGGGTGTCCTACACTTATAGGATTCCAGATTTAAAGCTGGAAGGGTCCTCTTTGGTCATCTAGTCTAGTGGTGCCAAACTCAAATACAAACAGATCCCTGTGGGCAGCATACTGACTTAGAAAGGCATAAATTAACATTATCTATGTTGCATTGTATTTTCATTTATTTCATTAAACATTTTTCAGTTACTTTTTGGTCTGGTTCAGAGCACGCTCGGTAGGTTGTGGCCAGCGAGTTTGATGAACACCTCTGCTAGTCTAAAACTTTGATTTTCCACATGGAAACCATCTGATTATAGCAAGGGACCCTTGGGATTTGGTTTCTGTCTCTATGCTGTCTAAGTCTTATTGGATATAGACTGAATACACGGTGCTGGCGGGAGTTGCTTAGAGTTCTCTCCTGATCTTGCCTAATGGTGGGTGGCCGAAGCCTTCATTTCCTAATGGATGAGGGGCCTGGCTCCTGAAGGGCTAGAATCTGCTTGACAGAAGGGGGTGTGTGGAGATGGTCACTTTGGGGTCTCCTGCCTCCATGGGGTGGTGAGTACCACCTGGGAGGCCGGGAGAAAGGACAGAGGGAGGGAAGGGAATCTAACAGTCTGCCGACAGGAGTTTGTTGTACTTTTCTTCTTCTAAAAACATGCGCCTCCTGACAGCTTCCGGGCGCAAGTACAAAAAAATGGGGGAAAACAGCAGTATGTTGGCAGAAGCCTGTCTCGCGCCCAGCAAAGCTCCTTCCTTTCCCTCTAGCTCTTCCCCATCCCAAGCTGGGAAGTCAAGGGGAGGGGGCCAGGCTCCACAGGACCCAGGGCCATTGCATCTCTGTTGAGTCCCCCTGCAGTTTCCCTCAGCCCTCTGCCTCCAGGCTGTACTCTGGGCATATTTCACAAGTTTCTTTGCTGGACTTTGCTCAGCAGCCTGACCAGTCTAATAATGGAATGTAATTCCACCGACAGGCATTTATTAAGTACCTACTGTGTTCCACCCACCCAGCTAGCTAATATCATAGCTGAGAGTATAAAAAGAAAAATGGAAGAATGCCTGCCTTCAATGCATATGCAGATAAGTAAGACCAAAATATTATACAAAGGAATTCTGGGGTGGGGAATAATCAACATTTATCAATCAGGGAAGGAGTAAGGAGCCTCACAGTTTAGCTCTGTACATTATTTCAACTTTGCATCCCCCTGCTGTTAGCCCAACTCACTGATCTGATCAGTAGGAGCTTCCAAGACAGCTGTTGAATGAATAATTCATTATTAAATTAATAACATCAAGCATTTACATTCAGGATCTCATCTGAACCTCGTTTAAGATGGGGAGTCACATTCTGCATGTATTATTATCCCCATTTTATAGATGAGGAGACTTGACTCTGGGAAGCCATGCCATGCAGTTAATAATTGCTAGAGGTGGGATTCAAACCCAGGTCTTCTTTCCTCTAAGGTGAACGCTTTCTTTCTACCAGGCTATACTGCCTTTCACATCAATGAGACCATAGTAAATACTATGGGAGCCTGGAAAACAACCTTCCTTCTGTTGGGCAAAATGCTTAGCAAGTGTGGAAGTTGGAATGGGGGAGGAGTTGGCTATTGATGAATATTCTTTATGGTTTTTTGATTGAGATATTGTCTGGCCAGAGAGTCATGAAGTCTTCCTAGGATATTTTGCTGTCATGGTTATATGACATATTGTTAGTGTCTGGGTGAAGGGGAAAGTCATGGGATGCCATTGATCTGTGCTTCCATCTGTCCATCTGTCCATCCACCCAACAAGAATTTAAGTGCCTATTATGTGCAGTATTCTGCTCTAGGCACTAGAGAGATAGAAAGTTTGGATAAAAAGTAGTTCCTGCCTTCATGGTGTTTGCAATATAGCAGCGGGGAATAAGATACAAACAGAGAACTTTAATACTCTTAAGAGTCTGAGTAGAATGGAGAAATGTGTTGGAAGACAGAGGGGCATCCTGATAATCACCTTGGGAGGAGATAATGATTTATTTCATATTTATTTCATTCTACACCCATTCCCCCTGCCTGATAATCAATGCCTGTATTTTGCTTACTCCCAAACTCCCTTGAAAATGCTACATTCTATCCTTACCTAAAAAGCAGCTTTAGGCAATAGAGCTACATAATAACTAACTTTAAAACAAACAAACAAACTTCCTATCTTTTATCATATAATTGATACTGAGGTTCCTAGATAGAAGAGTAGTAAGAGCTAGGCAATGGGGATTAAGGGACTTGTCCATGGTCACACAACCAGAAAGTATCTGAGGTCATATTTGAACCCAGGACTTTCTGTCCCTTGGCCTGGTCCACTAACCACTGAACCACCTAGTTGCCTACTTGCCCATCATTTTCAAAAAGGACCAATGACATCATGGGTGATACCGTAACTTGCTCATGTATTGGATTGGAGATAGAGCTGTACAAAATCACCAGCCCCTAGAGCAGAATTTATTATACATCATCTAAAGTAAAAAAAGCAGGAGTAACAATTATGATACCAGACAAAGCTAAAATAGAAATCGATCTGGTTAAAAGAGATAAGGAAAGAAATTACATTCTGTTAAAGGGTACTATAAACAATGAAGTAATATAATTACTAAACATTTATGCGCCAAATGGCATAGCGTCTAGATTTCTAAAGGAAAAATTAAAGGAGTGTGAGGAGGAAATAGTAAGACCATATTAGTGGGGGATCTCAACCTTCCCCTTTCAGAACTAGATAAATTGAACCAAAAAATAAATAAGAAAGAAGTAAGGGAAGTGAATGAAATTGCTAGAAAAATTAGATTAATGGGTATCTGGAGAAAACTGAATAGGAATAAAAAGGAATATACCTTCTTCTCAGCAGTACATGGTACATATACAAAGATCAACCATGTACTAGGGCATAGAAATATTGCAAACAAATGCAGAAAAGCAGAGATAATAAATACAACTTTCTCAGATCATAATGTGATAAAAATTATACTTAACAAGGATCCATGGAAAGGCAAATTTAAAATTAATTGGATACTAAATAATCTAATTCTTCAAAACCGGTGGATCAAAAAAGAAATCATAGAAACAAAGCCACCAGCCTCATTCTCCTAGTGTCATCTAAATCAAGTGACAAGACAAAGGTCAGATGACTGGCGATGGCCTGGGATGTGGTAAATGACGTTGACTTCTTCTATGTCTGACCCAGCACTAAGTGCTCCACAGTACCTGCTTCAGTTGCCTTGATGGTTATTGGAACAAATTGTTCTTTTCTACCCATTCTACTGGAGAAGTCTTCACATGCTTGGGGGTAGACATCTTCCTAACTCACTGATGGGTCAGAGGCCTTTTGGCTACCTTCAGCCTGGTTTTGCCTGTCTGCCACGATGATTTACTGAAGTGTGACAGCTACAAAATCTATAGCTTCTTAGAGCCACAGATGAGAACTGAGTGCCAAGTGGACACCAAAGGGCTCAGCAAAACCTTATGCAAAAGGGACTAGATCTCCTTGAATCCCCCATATATCCCACACATGGAGGAAATAGGAAGGTGAAAGAAGAATGGAAAAGTAAGAAGGTGCCAGTTGTGAAGGGCTCAGAGGAGTTTATATTTGATCTTGGAAGCAAAAGGTAGTCAAGGGAGTTTATTGAGTAGGGGGATGACATGGTAAGACCTCTTTAGGAAAATCACTTTGGCAGTGGAGGATGGAATGCAATGGGGAGGGACTTGAGGGACACAGACCAACTAACAGACTACTGCAATAGTTCAGGCATGAAGTTATGAGAGCCTGTACCAGGGAGGTGGCAGTTTGAGTGGAGAGATGGGGATGTTGTGGTGGTAGTAATGAAGAGACATGACAACAGACTGGAGACTGGACATGTGTAGTAACAGTGAAGGGTTGCAAGCCTGGGAGACTGGGAGGAAGATGGTGCCTTAGGCAGTAAGGGATGAGGGAAGATTTGGGTGGAGAGACAATGAGTTCTATTTTGGCCAGTTTGAGTTTAAGATGATTTTGGGATATCCACTTTGAGATGCCTAATAGGCAGGTAATATGAGACTGTAAGTCAGGAAAGAAAGTTAGGTCTGGATAAAGAAAAATAGGAATCAGCTGTATAAAAATGACACTTGGATCCATGGGGTCTTATGAAATCACTAAATAATTTAGAGAAAGAAGAGAATAGATCCTAGGACTGATTCTTAGAGGAATGTGTATGATCTGGAAGAAAACCCAGCAAAGTAGATTGAGAAAAGGCAGTCAGATAGATAGGAGGACAATCAGGACAAAGTAAATGTCATGAAAGCTTGGATTAGTGATGGAGAACTTATGGCACATGTGCCAGAGACAGCACACAGAAACCTCTCTGTGGGCACGTATGCCAAGGACCCAGTGCTCCAAGGACCCAGTGTATCCATCTCTGCAGCACAGAGTTCACCAGAGTTCCTAACTAGAAAGCCAGAGGGAGGTGTAGCTGGGCTGCTCCCCAAGCATTTGAATATATAACCTCTGCCCCTCTTGCTCAGCAGTCCAATGGGAGTGCTTCCTCCTTCCTCTGAGTAGAGTAAAAGGAAGAAGCAGGGTGCCCCCAATTGGTCGGGGGGGGGACACAGAATGTGGTCTGGGGGGTGGGAGCAGGGCCTGACCCTCCATTTCTAAAAGGTTTACTATCACTGGCCTAGATAAAAGGGAGTATCCATTTCAAGAAGATGATTGATCATTTGATGGTGCCAAAGGCAATAGAAAGGTCAGGAAAGAGGAAGATCAAGAACTGGCTATTAGATGTGGCAATTCAAAGATCATTGGTAACTTTAAAGAGAGCAGTTTCAGATGGATGATAAAATAGGAAGTGTTTAGAGGAGAGTTATAGGAAAGGAAGAACCACCAATTGTAGGTAGCTTTTTCAAGAAGTTAAGTCACAGGGAGCAGAGATATATTTGAGGAAGATTTGGATCATGTGAGGATTATTTTTAAGGGTATATAGAAACATAAGCATGTTTGTAGGCAGCCAGGAAATAAGTAGATATCGTTTGAAGACTAGTGAAAAAGTAGGTGCGATAGAAGACAATCTGCTAGAAAAGATAGGATGGGGTAGCGAGGTAGTTCAGTAGACTGACAGCCAGTTTTGGAGATGGGAGATCCTGAGTTCAAATCTGATCTCAGACACTTCCTAACTGTGTGACCCTGGACAAATCATTTAACCCTCATTGCCTAACCCATACCACTCTTCTGCCTTGGAACTGATACACAACATTGATTCTAGGATGGAAGGTAAGTTTTTTTTTAAAAGATGGGATGGAATGTGATCACTTTTGCATATAGAAAAGTTTGCCTTGGCAAGGAGAAGGGGCACCTTCTCATGTAAGACAGGGGTGAAGGAAAGACAGTGGCAGAAGGTTTTGAATGATGTGAGGTGAAGAAGAAAAGAGAAGAGGGAGCTCTTGGGGAATGGTTTCAATTTTTTTTAAACCCTTGTACTTCGGTGTATTGTCTCATAGGTGGAAGAGTGGTAAGGGTGGGCAATGGGGGTCAAGTGACTTGCCCAGGGTCACACAGCTGGGAAGTGTCTGAGGCCAGATTTGAACCTAGGTCCTCCTGTCTCAAGGCCTGACTCTCACTCCACTGAGCTACCCAGCTGCCCCCTTCAATTTTTTTAGTGAACTATAAGGCAAGGTCTGTAGCTGGGTGATGGGGAAGGAGAAGCCATGGGAAGTTTGAGGGGTTATTAAAAGTTTTGGAAGAGCTGCTGTGGAGAGTTGGATAGTGAATTAATTAGTGAAATGTAAAAAGATTGCCTTGTTGCAGTGAGGAACCAGGTGAAATGATGTAATTAAATTTGTAGTGGATATGACGCGTTCAGTGTAGATAGACAGGACGTGATAGACAGGATTTGAACCTGACTTGTAGTTTCAGAACTCTTTCCACATCATCACCTTACCAGTCTGTGTCTTGAAGGAAAGTGTCAGCTCCCAGGGTCCGTGGCCAGGGAAAGAGATTTCCAACTTAGAGAAGGCACCACTGGAATGGGAATGCCTCAAAGGACTCAGGACTTTCTAGTCTAAGGTCTGGTGAAGAATATCAGATAAGTAAGAAAGTTTATACTGAGGCAGACTTTGGAACTGCAGAGGCCAGAGAAAAGGTTGGTTATTTTCACAGTACCAACCCTAATTAAGGTATTCTTGTTCTTGCTTGGGAATTGCTAAGGAAGATTCTAAACTGGCATTTCAGATCTTGACATTCTTGGGTATTTGTCACTAATAGGAGAATGAGTTTCCAAAGGAGCTTGAAGAAGGCTGGGATCCAGTGGTAAGTCATATGTTGAAAAGACTAAGATTCAGAAGGGAAAATCCAACTGTGAGCCCTCCCTTTACAGGTGAGAAAACAAGTCCCAGAGAAGAGAAGGGGCATCCCAAGATCACAGAGGATAGGAGAGTACGGATGTATATTCAGATCTTCTCACTGGCAGTCCAGAGCTTTTCCATGATGCCATCTCTTCCCTTCTCTCAGTTACTTCAATTTTTATGTGCCTAGGACTATTTAGGGAGACTTTTTCATATGAAAACCCTGCATAGGGTCTGTATCTCTTCTCCCCATTAGATTTTTTCTTATTTCTCCCTCTTTCTCCTAGAAATATATAAGATAGTTCATGTCCAAAATTAACCTATAGAACTGGGTAAGGTCTAGTGTTATTAAGAACTGGAAATTAATTTTTTAATTTTTTTAAACCCTTAACTTCTGTGTATTGACTTATAGGTGGAAGAGTGGTTAGGGTAGGCAATGGGGGTCAAGTGACTTGCCCAGGGTCACACAGCTGGGAAGTGTCTGAGGCTGGATTTGAACCTAGGACCTCCCGTCTCTAGGCCTGGCTCTCAATCCACTGAGCTACCCAGCTGCCCCAGAATTGGAAATTATACAATGATTAGATTGAGGATTTTACCATGAGCCAAAGGAGTTGACTAATGTACAGTGGAAACAAAAACTTTATACCGTATTCTATAACTGTGTGAACACATACATTCCCTGGTGATTGGATTTCTTGATTGGTTCAGCAAGTTTTTCTGTTCACATTAGCCCCAGATTATGGTGCTACTTATTATGCCGTGACTCTACATTAAGTGTGTTATAGAACAACATATAAGATGAATGGAAGCCAGCATATTGGATCTATGTGTATTGTGCATATGATTATATGTGATACGTGTACATTTCTATGTCAGTTTACAGTTGCCAGAGCAATTTCTTTATAGTAAGAGGAAAGCAAAGAAAAAATGGTGAACACTATTTTACAGATGAGATTGCAAAGGTTCATAGAAGTCTAGTGATTTTCCTAAGGCCACACAGCGATATTGTGGCAGAGGGAGGACTTGAATTCAGGACTTCTGATTTCTATGAGGATCCCTTAAAAAGACACCACACCTATTCTGTATAGTTTCTCATAAAACATGAACATATCTGCATAAATAAATGCAGTATGCAAAATATATATATATTTAACACTTAGCCACCCTTGTCACACATAACGCAATCTCAAATACACATAACATATTCATAGACACACATCGTATGTAGATAATAGGACATGCATACCAGATCACATGCACAGTGTATATTCTATAATGCATGCACAGATACAAGTATAAATTAAAAGAACACACAGAAACCTAGGGAGAGATTTTGGAAAATGTTTTTGGTTTTCAAAATAGAATTTGTTTTAGATTCAGCATTTTCCAAACGTAATTAGATGGATGTTCATGGGTCACCAAGGCCTGGGGACTTCCTGGGAAAGGGATGAATAGAAGGGTCAGTTAGAACTGGAAGGCAACTGAGACATCACTGGGGCCAGGTTCTAAGAACTACAACTATTCTGGAAAGTGGTGGGGCAGGGTAGGATAGGGGTTGAATCCCTTTTTGCTTCAAGTGTCAGGGTGCGCATCAGGTCAAATGGTACCCTGCCGGGTGGGGTACCTGGATATTAAAGACTCAGGAACAAAAGATTATTGATTTAGTGTTGGAAGCAACCTTGGATGTCACCTAATGCAAACTTTTCCTTTTACAGAGGAGGAAACTGAGTTCAGAAGGGCTCCTCTATCTGCAGGGGAAACTTTCCAAGGTTAAAATGGTGGATATAAGTGAACACCCGTTGACTCCATCTGTAACTGATTTTCTTGTGCATACGTACATATAATAAAGTTTAATTGATAAATTAAACACATGGTAAGACATTCCAACATGAAATACAATAACAAGAAATTCTGTATACAAAATTATATAGAACTGTTCAGTAGTCCTCCCTTATCTGTGAGGGATACGTTCCAAGACCCCCAGTAGAAGCCTGAAACCACAAACAGTTCTTATTTTAATTTCTAACTTTTGACCTCTATAATATCTTTACTATATAGTACTGTGCTCTCTCTCCCCATTCCTGCTCCTTGGCTCAGGCTCTCCACAGCCTCCTCCCTCAAAAAACCCTTCCAAGTGAAAGGAGAAGAACTCATGTGGGGAGAGACTACCACCAAGAGTGGACCCCTGGTGCAGAGATAAGGAGACCTCTGCCCTAGTCTCTGTGAATCTGTCTTTAATCTGTCTGTGCTCAGGTCCAGCCTTCCACATGCCTTTGAACTGTGCCCTGACCACCTCCCTCATCCGCTGGTCATCTCCTTTCTGCCTCTTCTCCTTTCCTGGAGCAAACACAGATAACCGAAACTTTGGAAGGTGAAATTGTGGAGCAGGGAAGGAGGTCTACTCTACATAGAAGTTAAATAATTTACTCAAGGAGATGCAATTGAAAAGGGGCAAAGCCAGAACTTACACTCACATTTTCTAACCTTAAATTCAGCATTCTTTCTATTGACTTCAGATGAGAAGAAAGGCACTCAGGGATAGAAGAAGCGAGGGAGAGTTTGTGGCCAAGGGAATCTGTTGAATTGAGAAGAGGCTTCACTCAGGCTTGAAGGGGAGACTACTGATTCTTTGTGGGTAATTCTAAGGGAAAACTCCAGCATTTTCTGAATCCATAGAGTTCCAGAAAGTTGGAGGAGAGAGTCTGGGAGAAGAGGGGGTAGGAAGAGAGGGATCAGAAGGGAGGTAGGGAAGAGAGAGGCTCTGGAGAGGAAGAGGAGGTGGAACTTATAGAAAAGATAAGATGGAAGAAAACATGATCTGAGGAGAGAGAGAGGAGAAGAAAGGGGGAAGAAGAAGGCAGTAAGAGAGGGCCTGAGGGGCAAGGGAGAGGAGGAGGGAAAGGGAAAGAGGAGTTAGGAGAAGATTCAATAGAAAGGAAGAATGGGAAGAGAAGAGAGAGCATCCCATGAAGGGGGTAGGAAAGAAAGAAAAGAGAGCCTGGGGAAGAGAGAGGAGAAGAAAAGATTTAGGAACAGGAGAATGGGGGAGGGAAGGGGGGAAGAGACAATTTTCTCCTTTGAATATACCAAGCCTGATGTTTAATGAGCAATACAAATTATCCAGGCACTTACAAAACATCTTTAGGTCTTTAATGAACCTTAAGAATAAAACCAAAAACAAATCTTATAATCCACTTTCATTTCCCTCCAAAGTCTCAACATCTTTCTCTGGAAGAAAAAAATAAGCAACAACACTTTTTTCCCTCTCTTGGCTTAAAAATTCCTGATGCTTGTCCTATCCATCTTTCTTGAAAGAACCATGATGGGCACCTGGAGGCTGGAGTTCTAATCTTGATTTTGCCTCTTACTCTTTGTGAGATTGCAGACAAGTTTCTTCTTTTCTCCTGTTCCCTAAAATGGGGATTAAGAAGGGGTGGGCTCCATCATTCCTAAGGACCCTTGTGGTATTAAGGTTATATGATGCATTGTGATGCACCCCTGTAGGGAGGGGTGGGATAAAGTCTCATAACCCTAATATCCCTGAAGAAGCTGGTTTGTTTGCTGGAGAGATTTAGAGTCCCTTTACTGTAATATTTTTTTGTTTCAGTTTTATGGCTTTAAATATAACAGTAACTCCTAATAATCAATATTGCTTTAACTATAATATCTTATTTATAGATGCAGCCCTTGAGTTTGCATATAGGCTCCCAGCATAATGCAACTCAACGCATACCCTTTTCCCCCACAATAGTGAGGAGGAGGGATCTATCTCACCTTCTTGACAAAGATTATTGAGGATCTATACAGTCTGGGGGTTTTAAAGCCCCTTCTGCCCTATTCCTTCTCCTGAGGCTTCTTTAGGAAGGGCAGCCAGGCATCTCGTGTAGGCAACCCAATTGTCACTGTTAATGAACAGGGATGATGTTCTAGCTGTCTGCCTCTGCAAAGGGGATAATGAGACCCAGGCTGAAACTCACACATTTAAATCAGCCTGCAAGATAGAGACATGGAGGTATAAAGGGGATCATGGGAACACAGGGGGTCCCTCTGCCCCAAAATGGCTCTGGGAAGCAGGATTTACCCGGGTAGGGTCTCTAGTGACAATAGCCATATTGATAAATTAGTAACAATGAGAGTAATCATAATTTACTTCTCACTGATTTCTCCCTGGTTTTCCAGGCTGGCTGAGCTAGGCTTGGTCTCATGGAGGGATTTTTTATTTTTTAAACCCTTACCTTCTGTCTTAGAAGACAGACTTGTGTATTGAGTCCAAGGCCTAAGAGTGGGAGGGGCTAGGTAATGGGAATTAAGTGACTTGCCCAGGGTCATGCAGCTAGGAAGTATCTGAGGCCAAATTTGAATCCAGGATCTCCTGTCTCCAGGTCCTTCATGGAGAGCTTTTTTTTTTTTTTTTTTAAACCCTTAATTTCTGTGTATTGGCTCATAGGTGGAAGAGTAGTAAGGGTGGGCAATGGAGGTCAAGTGACTTGCCCAGGGTCACACAGCTGGGAAGTGTCTGAGGCCAGATTTGAACTAGGACCTCCTGTCTCTAGGCCTGGCTCTCAATCCACTGAGCTACCCAGCTGCCCCATGTGGAGAACTTTTAACGAAAAGATTTAATCCTGAATTTTGTTTTAGAGACTGCAGTGTTCAAGCAGCATCTGGTGATGTTATCTAGTCTAATGTTCTTAATTTTATAGAGGAGGAAACTGAATACATGGAGGTGAAATGATTTATTCAAGGTCATAGAAGTGAAAAGTGGCAAAGCCAGGCTTACACCCTTTGACCCCAAATGTGTATTCTTTCCGTTGACTTCCCATGAGAAGGAAGAGAGAAAGAAACTCTGGGATAGCAGAAATGAGGGAGAGTTTGTGGTAAAGAGAATCTGTTGAATTGAGAAGAGACTTTACTTAGGCTTGAGGGGAAGATAACTGGTTCTTTATGGGCAATTCTAAGAAAATAACCAGTATGTTTTAATCCATAGAATTTCAGAGAATTGTTAAGAAGGCCTGAGAAAAGGGATGGAGGGTGAGAGGGGAGCAGAAGGGAGGCAGGGGAGGGAGAGTGTCTGGAGAGGAAGAAGGAAGGGAATTTGTGGTGAAGGTGAAATGGAAGAGATGGAAGGTGATTGAAAGTGAAATGGAAGGTGCTCAGGGATCACTAAGGAATGGGTGTCTCTTGGGAAGGGGATGGTTATGAGGGGTGAAGGATAAGAGGATTTAGATCTGTGACTCAAAATTCTTTTTGTGTTATAGACTTCTCAAGGTGGGAACTCAGAGAACTTGGGAGCCCTATATTTGCTGTCCTCCAGCTTCAAGGGCTTCAAAGTGAGAGACACATATTAACTTCATTAAGTTTCCATGAAGGACCTAGAGACAGGAGATCCTGGATTCAAATTTGGCCTCAGATACATCCTAGCTTCGTGACCCTGGGCAAGTCACTTAACCCCCTTTGCCTAGCCTCTCCCACTCTTTGGCCTTGGACTCAATATACAAGTCTGTCTTCTAAGACGGAAGGTAAGGGTTAAAAAAAAATAAAAAATCCCTCCATGAGACCAACCCTAGCTCAACCAACTTAGAGCTATGAAGCTGGCACTCTACTCTAGGCTGATGCCTATTGCAAGGTAAGGGTTTGGGAAATGGGTTCTAATGTGCAGTGGAAAGCCCTCTGCACTGGAAATCAGAAATCCTGCCTGGCCTTGAGTACCAATTCCGCTATTAACAGTTTGTGTGATGTTGGGCTTTGGGGTTTCAGTTTTACTTTCTGTAAAATGGGGATCAGGTAAGTTGTATTACAATATCCTTAATACTTCTTCCAGCCCTGATATTCTGCGAGTCCATAATAATAGCTAGTATTTATATGGTACTTTAAGGTTCACAAAGCATTTCATACATATTTTCTTTGAGCCTCATAATAGTGAGGTACCACTATGACTCCCATTTTGTAGATGAGGAAACAGGCTTATTGAGACTGACTTACCCAAAGTCATACAGTTAGTAAGTGGCAAAGACTGGACTAGAATAATAATAGTTTATATTTGTATAGTACTGTAAAGTTTGTGGAGTGTTCTACAAGCATCATCTCATTTGATTATCACAGCCCTGAACGGTAAGCACTATTATTACTCTCATTTTACAGATGAGGAAACTGAGGCTGAGAAAGGTTAAGTGACTTGCCTAGGGTCACACAGTTAGGAAATGTCCAAGGCAGAATATGAACCTCGATCTTCCTGATCCAAATCCAGAACTCTATCCATGATAATAAACTGTCACATGGCTGTTAGTTCTGTGATGGGCTCCTGCCCTAGCTTGCCCCAAATCATCACCAAAATATAGACAGTCAGACTTTGTTGTGGAAGAACCAGGCACTCCTCCCCCTAACATCATCATACTAGAGCTTTTCTCTGCTGCCCTGGAAGGTTTCCCTGGAGGTGGTTGGCATAGCCCTTGCCCCCTCTGGCTGCTGCACCTTGTCATGGGTACTTACCCACCCCATAGCTGCCCCCTTGGGGGAGTGTCTCAGAACCCCCTCCTCAAGGGCCCCTAAGGAGCCCCTAAGATGGCTTCTTGTCTAAGCAGGCACTTCCAGGAGGTGCTGACAATTGGGGGGTGGAGGGGTGGTGGAGGAAGAAATACATTTTTAAAGATCACCTGGAGGCAAATATAATATTTATACTTATTTATCCTCACAGCACACGCGGACGGCCCCAAACATGTCTAATGAGCAGGAATTGCAAAATGGCCCATGCGTCCTCCTTGTCTGCCAGCTCAGGGGTCTCTTGGCAGCCTCATGGAGCTGGATTTCCAACGCTATGACCGCTGCAGGCAAAACTGCTATAAGTAACACCAGGCGTTGCAGAGAGTCCCCAACTCCCAATGGCACCGAGCCTCAAAACTGCCAACCCAGGGAAACAAGGAGCAACCCCCCAACCTCCCTCCCCCTCAGCTACACACACGTACATTCCCACCCAAGGCATGCTCACCCAGATGGGGTAATGAGAAACACGCACACATGTGTAAATATAGAATGCATGTGTATACATACAGGCATGGCCTGACACATGTGTGCATACAAACATACATCACTGAGGCTGTGGCATCACTACAGGTCAAACTTGTCTCCTGGAGCTCATGTGCCTTGGGGAGGTGAATGGGATCTCTTGGCCAGTGCCAAGTCCTGGTACTCTACAGTTGGGCCTTTCATTGGTGACCTGTGGGTGGGAGGGAGAGGAGTAGGGACGGGGTTCTGAATGACTAGTACCAAGAAGACTGTGATCTTTCCTGTCAAAAATGTCTGGGGACAACCGGATCCCCTTGGATAGTCTCCCCAATCCACTTTCTAGGAGTTGTGAATATTGTTTTGTCTTGAGACTCAAAAGGATTAGAAGATGTAATTTGTGAGCATTTAGAAAAGAATGTGGTGATTGCTGTGAGCCAAAATGGATTCTCTACATCATGGCATTTTTTTCAAGGTATAGTGAAAAAGGTTCTAGATTTAGAGCAAGGGGATCTGGATTCAAATCCTGATTCTGCCATTTGCAAATCTTATGATTTTGGGCAAGTCCCTGACCCATTCTGGGTCTTTAGTTTCCTCACCTGTAAAACCAGGCGGCCTTGCACTAAAAGACTTCCAAGGTAATTGGATTGGTAGATTAGGGAAACAGCATAGATATGCACACAGGGTGTGCCTAATAACTGACTTTCTGGGAAAAATGTATATACTACACAATAAGTTTAAATTTAATTATTATACTTTCTCCATTACTTTCTTTAGTCTAGACCAGTGATGGGCAAACTACAACCTGAGGGCCAGATGGGGGGCTGAGGGTGGGCCTGAAATGTTCTATCCTGCTGTGCTACATTATTCCTAATCTGACGAATACAATGAGTAGGATATAATACAATGAAACTCCCAAAGAGTTGCCTTAGAAACAGACTGACAGATGAGCATTTCCTTTCCTTTGGTCCCCTCTTTAAAAAAATTTGCCCATCACTGGTCTAGACAATCAACAAAACAATAAATTAAGCTCTGTTTTGTGATTTTTTACTGATTTCTGAGATATACACGCCCACACTGAAAATTTAACAACCTGCTCTCTGAACCAATTAGAACTGCTTTCAGCACACTGCTTGCTGGGCATAGGGTATATGACTGGATTGAAGTATGTGATGTGACTTCTCTCAAATTCTTTTTGGATGAAGTGGTGAAATGTAGGCTGGACTATTGTTCGGTTTGGTGGACTAGCAGCCATTTTCTGAGTTTCCTCGATTTTTAAGGGTCTTTGCTTGATGTATCATGGTATTTGCCAGCCTGCAAATCTTTGATCTGTGCCTGGAACATTTAGATGATTTCTGAATATTCTTCTTTAGGGTTTGGAATCCCACAGGTCATACTTTTCCATCCTGACTCCTTCCCTCTTAGGGCTCCCAGGTACTTGTCCAAGGAAGTAGGCAAATGTGGTCTCTGTGGACTTTTCCCTTCTCCTAGGCTGCCATTGAATTGTCTGAGGTCTCTCTATGGGATTCTACCCGCTTTATCCCTCTGCCTCACCCCCCCCCCCCCAAGCCCCATCAAGCTTCTTGATTGCCTCTTTCCTTCCACTCTTTAGGCTCTGTCATCTCCTCCCTGGCTACTTGCCCAGACAGGATGTTCCTCTCTGTGATCAGGCTGCTGCAAAGGTCACAGTGGAAGCAAGTTCTTGGGCATGACTTGGGTGCAGTGGAGGGTGAGCCAGGCCCAGCTCCAGTCCCTGTTCATCCCTTTAGTGGAATATTATTCAATGGAAATGAAAGAGGAGCAGGGGAAGGGGGGGCGATTGGGAAATATTTCAGGGAGTACTAAAGGCTGAGGTTCTGAGTAGACAAAGGACCATTTGTTCTGCCAAACTAGAGACTAAAATGACCAAAATGGACAGGAGGTCTTAGTGACTGGCTGCTAACATTTAGAACTAGAAGGAACCTTAGAGATCATCTAAACCCGCCTTCTCATTTTATACATTGAACTCCTATGGATTCAGAGCCAGAAAAGAATTTAAAAGCTAAGTTAATGCCCTCATTTTGCAGATGAGAGAACTGAGGCTCAGGAAAGGGAAATGACTCCCCTAAGGTTAGGCGGAAGGAGAAGCATTAAGAAATTGACAGGATTAGAACCCAGGAAATATATTTTAACTGGTTGAAGAGAGTCAATCATGTCCTATTGGGATGTGAATAAAAACAGAAAGCTAATTTGGAAATAGCCAGTAAATAAACATTTATTAAGTACCCTGTATATGCCAAGTACTAAGTGCTGGGAACACAAAGAAAGACAAAAGACAGTCCAAGCTCTTGAAGAACTCACAATCTAATTAGGGAGAGAGTGCAAATAACTCTATGCAAACAAGGTATATACAAGTTAAATAGTTGAGTAGTGGTTGAACCCTTTGCTTTTTGCTAGGAGAGGAGATTTTCTTTCTCTCCATCCCTCCTTGCTTTTCTCTCTCTCTTCCCTTCCCTCCTTTCTTCCTTTCCCTCTCCATCTCCCTCTTTTTCCCCTTTCTCTCTCCCTTTCCTTTCCTTTCTCCTCCTCCTCCTCCTTTTCTCTCTCCATCTCTCTGTCTCTGTCTTTGCCTCTGTTTCTCTTTCTTTCATTCTCCTCTCTCTCTTTCTCCCCTTCCTTTCAGTGAGCATTGATGAGCCTGTGAACTTCAAAAGGTCGGCATATCCAGAATTCTCATTGGTATAGATAGGCAGCAACAACCCCAGAAGAGCAAGGGCTAACAATAGCCCCATTATGGGAGTAAAAACATCAAAGACAAACTAGATACACTGAGGAAAGGCAGGAAGGTCAGATCTCTGAAAGGATATCAACTTTTGGAGTCCAGAAAAGAGCAACACCTCATGAGAATGCCCTGAAAGGACAAAAGGCATGTGGAGAGATGTCTCCTCATATCTCTTCTTTGGGATCAGTCTTGTGTTTTGTAATTGAATAGCAATTGATTTTGATTATTTTGTGACTTCTCTCCACTATCATTGCTGCAGTTATTTTTTGTTTTTCTTGGCTCTGCTTACTTCACTTTGCATCAGTTCATGTAAATCTTTCTGAGGTTTTCTATATTCACCATGCTCATCATTCTCTCGCAGCACAGTCATTTTCTATTACATTCACAGACCATTCTTTAAACTACCATAATAGCTTTATTTCCAGTTCTTGCTACCACACAAAGGGAAAGCCCATGAAAATCTTAAAGTGTTACATGAAAGTGAGTTGCTGAGTTATTATATGAAAAAAACCTTTGAGTCACAAGAGATGTTCTTGAAACAAAACATTTTTCTTTTTTTAAAAAATTCTTATGTTTTGTCTTATAATCAATACTAAGTATCCATTCCAAGGAAGAAGAGCACCAAGGGCTAGGCAGTCAGGATTAAGTGACTTGTCCAGGGTCACTAGGAAGTGTCTGAGGTCTGATTTGAATCCAGGACCTCTTGTCTCTAGGTCTGACTCTTTATCCATTGAGCCACCTAGCTGCTCCTCTGTTTTCTAATCCAGAGGTATGACTCTAAGAGCAGAAATGGTTAATTCAATTATTGGGGGCAAAGACTATTTCATGTTTGTTGTGCCTCCAATAACTTAACATAATGCCTGTCATCTATAGGTGGTTGATAAAGGATTGTTGATTGGTTGAATTCAATCCCTATTAAAGGATTTTTACCTGGAAAGGACCTGAATAATCATCCAATACAATGCCATAATTTACACCTGAGGAAACAAAGTCCTAAGTCCTAGAGAGAGGAAAGAACTTATCTAAGGTCATTCAAGTTGGGGTTTGAATCTAGGTGTATTGATACCAAATTCTGGGCTATTTTTTGAGACCTTGATGGATCTGTGATTTATTCAATGTTAGTACTCTTTATTTTAATTGCTGAAACTAAACCATCCAAGCCTTCTCATTCTGTGTAACTCTTTTTTTAACCTTTACTTTCTGTCTTAGTAACAGCTCTAAGACAGAAGAGGAAGGGCTAGACAAAAGGAGTTAAGTGACTTAACTAGGACACATAACTAGGAAGTGACTAAGGTCAGATTTGAATCCAGGCCCTTTTGATTCCACTGTGCCACTTAGCTAGCTGTTCCTATCTTGGGCAACCATTGCCCACATCCTCTAGTAAATCCATTTCCCATAAGCAATCCAGTCTATCCAGTTCTAGGGGCTTTCTCCTAGTGCTCTTGACATCCTGTAAGTATCATTGGAGCCCAAGGGGCTGTCCATCTATTCCCTTTGGACCACCTTTTTTTCGTTGATGATATCTTTGGTACTGTGGTTCTTGTGCATCTCTTTGTAAGGCATATAATGTGCCCTACTCATGTCCTTTGCTACTCTGATGTCTCATTATGTCTTGAAAGCAATATCAGTGATGGCTAGTGTTTGGGTACATTCTACTGCAGATAGTATGGCCTCAGAGGTAGACTGTGCCTGCTTCCTGTGGATCAGTCTGCCAAGGTAGGAAGAGGTACATTACCACAGTAGGCTGACTACCAAGAAAGTAAGCAAAGTATCACCCTTAACCCTGTGCATTTAATGCAATTCAATTCAGTGGAAGGGAAGATGGGTCAGGTGGGTAGGGGAACATATGAACCTTATTGCTATCAAAATTGGCTCAATGGGAGAAGAACATACACAATCAATAGAGTGTAGATATCTACCTTACCCTATAAGAAAGTATGAGGGGAAGGGGATAAGAGAAGGAGGTAGGGGTTGGGACTGATGGAAAAGATGGCTAATTGGGGAAGGTGGGAGTCAGAAACTAAACAGGGGGAAATAGGGGGGAAAGTAATACCCACAATCATAAAGGTGCAATTTTTTTTGTTAAGTCTCTCTACTAAAAGCCTCAATTCTCAAATACCTAGAAAAAAAGAGTCAAATATAAAAGAATACAAGTCATTCCCTAAATGATAAATGGTCAAAGGATATGTACTGGCAGTTCTCAAAACAAAGTAATTAAAGCTCTCTTTAGTCATGCAAAAATGCTCTAAATCACTCTTAATTAGAGAAATGCAAATTAAAACAACTCTGAGGTACCCTGTCACACTTATCAGATGGTCTATTGTGACAGAAAAAGAAAATGACAAAACTTGGAGGGGATGTGGGAAAATTGATACATGAGTGTACCAATAGGAGAGTTCTAGAGAGTGATTTGGGCCTATGACCAAATTGCTATAAAACAGTACATATCCTTTGACTCATTGATACTATACTAGGTCCTAAAGAGATTTTAAAAAGGGAGGGAGTACTTATATGTACAAAAATATTTAAAGCAGTTCTTTTTGTGGGGGCATAGAATTGGAAAGTGAAGAGATAACCATCAATTAGGGCATGGCTGAACAGTTATCATATATTATTGCAATGGAATACTATTATGCTGTAAGAAATGACAAGCAAGAGGAGGTCAGAAAAACTTGATTTAAAGACTTACATGAACTGAAGCAGAATGAAATAAGCAGAAACAGGAGAACATTGTACACAGTGACAGGAATACTGTACAATGAACAACTATGAATAACAGCTTTTCTCAGCAATACAATGATCTCAAAACTATGCCAAGGGAACCATGATAAAAAAAAATCCATCTCCTTCCAGAGAAAAGGAACTGATAGAAGTCTGAATCCGGACCAAAGCAGATTTTTCCCACTTTTCTTTTTTTTAAATTTGCTTCCTTCCACAAAAGAATTAAGATGGGAAAATATTTTACATGATTACACATGTAAAATCTATATTAGATTTCTTACTGTCTCAAGCTGGGGATAGGGAGAGAAGAATTTGAGACTCAATATTCTCTGAAAACTGTTGGAAACTTTTGGGTAAAAAGTAAAATAAACTTTGAATAGGCAGGAGGAGATAGGCCACGGATAAAATGTGATTGAGTGGACAAATAATTCTCTTGATGGAGACTTAAGAGGAAGAAATTTTAAAAAGTGCTAATATTTTGTGCTGAAGTTCATTAAAATGTAAAACATTACCAAACAAAAAATAAAAATTTAAAAATTATCTATGAAAAAATAACATTTTTAGACTACAAAATAACAATGTTAAAGTAGCTCAGGACTATGAGGACAATGGATTATAATCAATTTCTGTCCATTGTGAAGACATTGTCCATAAATGAAAACAAGCAGGTCCAATGTTGAACCTGCCAAGAGCTGTCAAAACCTTCCTTAATGATAGAGCTGCAGCAAGGATCCTGGAACTGCACAGCAGATTCCAGGGAGGATGGAAACCTCTCACTCAGATACCCCTTGTGTGACTCTTCTCTTACTAACACTCCTTATTATTGAAATTATTGTGATCAATATACCTATTCAGCCACAGGGAAACACAGAATAGTAAAGGCTATTACTAGATCTTTTACAGACCCCCTACAGACGCCTAGGAAATTCCCATCTTTACATGTATTAATACAGAAATTCCCCTAAAAGTCACTTCATAACAAAACAGCAAACAGTGAGTTAATGTTTAAGATTTTAAACTCCAATAAACTGCACCCAGATTTTCCATTCCCATACACAGAAGCTTATGTAATGAGGAACCAGAAACAATAAGCCACCCCCCCACCCCAATCCCTAATTTAGTACGTTATAATGGATGAAGAATGGAAAAGCAGCCTTCCTTGTAAAGACCAGTACAGCCCTGAACTGTTCTCTCCACTCCATAGCCTGGGAAACATGTCAAAACATACCTTTGAAAAATATTGAAAGTTACTGGAGAATGAAGAGTTGGTAGTAACAAAGTTAATCCATTATCTCTAAGAAAAGATGTATGGTGAGAATGAAAACCATGCCAACATGTATGTAATCTTAAGAGAAGGATATAAAAAATAAAGCCAGCCCGAGGCTGCCAGAAACAATCTTTGGGATACATGATTGGAACACAGACTGCATTCATTCGTCTTATCTGACGATACTGTCACATGCCCTTAAGCCCCTGGACCTGCAGAGAGTGGGCTCTCTGTAATACTGGTGCCCAAACAGGAGTCTTGGATAGGTAAGCCCCAAAACTCCCAATAAAAGCTGAGGGCACTTCATGACAGATAGCTAGGAACCCACCAAGGGTGCTGTAGCCCCGCTGCCAGAGAGTGTGGGATAGTGTGGTGGGAAGCTCAGAACTTCTAAGGTAAAGAGAACTTCCAAGATAAAAAGGACATTATGAGACATAGTAGATCAAAGGAAAGAAAAAATATATTGAAATGATTAAGCATAGTAAGCACCAGCTAATTATTATTCAAACTTGCAGCCCATGGTTCCTGGATGATGGAATGGTAGATTCAGAGATAGAGAAAAAAATTTACTTTTATTTAAAATCTCCTGATGAGGAGGATGATGATGAAGAGAGATATAGTGATCCTGGCTGGGGCTTTCCTGTTTGGGTTGAGTGGCCACAGGTGACCCGCCCCCCTCACCCCAGGTATTTTTCTCTATCTAGATGGCAAATTTAAAAAGACAAAAAGTTTTTCCTTAATCCCCCCTCCTCTTCCAGAAGTGGCTGGCTACTCCACATTTTTTTTTCTTCCTATTCTCCAGCCAGAAAAACTGGTCCTGCTAATAGTTTTGTTTTGTTTTTTGGAAAGATTCCCAGCTCCTTGCTAAAAATTTAACCCCTTTCTGACTCCTTTTACTTTCTCTTCCCTCATTATTTACAAGCCTCTTTTCCCCCACAGATATCTTTAGTCATGTAGATATGATTTGTATTAATTGATCTTTATGCCAGGATGAAAGGAGGAATCTAGTTTATAAAATTTATGTTCTTTGATTGCTAGAGCATGTCTGGAATACCCGGGGTATATTGTCTGTATCATTGGTCCATGTTCCATGTTCTGTGCTTGTCTGTATGTTCTTTGTGATCACAATGGGAGGGTTACATTATGGGAAAAATAAACCCCCCCCTCTCTCTTTTTCATTTGTTCCAGAGGAATGAAGGAGGCAGACAGAGGCCATTTGGGAAATTCAGGAAAGAATATTTTTATGGATTTCTGAATCTCTTAAACTCTAAGATAATTTAATTGGTTAAAAGAAATCTTATTCTAAGAGTTAGATAAATTAACCTGCCAAACATTTCTCCTTCCATTTCTCACTGGCCATGAAAAAGGGAACATAGAAATCTAAAAGACAGAAGA
>NC_058132.1:78969771-78990153 GCF_016433145.1 Gracilinanus agilis | reverse complement strand
AACCCCCCACCCCTCTAGCCTGCTATCCCCCATCCCCGCTCAGCTCCACCGGCCGGGCTGTAATTACAGGATATCTGCTCCCTCCGTATAAATCTAATAGACTTTTTGGCCTTGTCAGATTAAAACTTACCTATCAACCCGCCACAGTCCTCTAGATCTCCCTAAATCTGTACTGAGGAGAGAATTTATGACCAGGAATTGCATTTTGCAAAATGATTAAAGTTACCAAACAGCCATAAAAAGTTGCCCGAGAAGAGATGGTTTTTTTGAAAGTCAGCTTAATTTATAAGGGGTGGAAGGTTTATTGTCATTTAGAGTCCGTAGTGATGCAACGATCCCACATTCCGCTGCAGATGTGCACAGCTGCACTGGCATTTATGTCTTTTACATGTTTTTAAATTGCCCTGTTTGTAGCAGGGGGCCTTCTACAGTATGGAAACCACCCAGGCAGGAAAGAGCCAGACAGGCTGCGTAGGTATATGGATTTATAGAAATAGAAGGAATCTGAAAGATCATCCTCATCTCTCATGTCAATCAGATGGTTAATCAATAAATGGGCATTTATTAAACGCCTACTGCATGCTGAGCATGACGATAGGCAGTGTGGTATGGTGGATGGGCCATTGGACTTGGAGTCAGGATTCTACTTTTGACACTTGCTAGTCGTGAGACCTCAGGCAAGTCACTTGGCTTCCATGGACCTCAGTTTCTTCTTTTGTAAAATGAAGGAGCTGGATTTGAAGGTCTCTAAAATATCTTCCGGACCTAAATCTATGATCCTATGTGATATGTCTTATCGATGTGAATTTTCTTCATCCATTTACTGTTGTCATGCCATTATTTCTACCTGGTCCCCTTTTCTCCTCTCATGCAACAATCACACTACTACAGGCTCTCATCCCATCCTGCTTGAACTATTGCAGGTGTTTTGATTGGTCTCCCTGACTGAAGGCTCTCCCCATTCCAAATGATTCTCTACTTTGCTGCCAAATTGATCTGCCTAAAGTATGAGTATGGCCATGTTACCCTGATCACTGACAAATTCTAGTGGTTCCCTTTTATCTCTAGAATCAAATGTAAAATAATTTCTTTGGCTTTTAAAGACCTGACTCAGGATTTTGGTACCCATTTGGTAGCAGTTTTCTCATTCTGGAGACATTTCTATTCTTGTGGCCCTCTTCTTAGTTTGGCAAGTTCTTAGCTGGGACTACCATTTTAGGAGATACTCAGGTTATCCATGATAATTTCTCTTTGAGTTCCATGCCTAACCTTCTGGACATTTCTGCCTCCTCACTATCAACTCTGCCCCACTGCCTGGGTACATTTCCATTTCTCTCTCTCTCTCTCTCTCTCTCTCTCTCTCTCTCTCTCTCTCTCTCTCTCTCTCTCTCTCTCTCGCCTTCTAGCTCCCTTTATGTATTATCTTCCCCCATTGGAATGTAAATTCCTTGAGGGTAGACTGTCTACTTTTGCTTATATTTGTATCCCTAGTGCATACCACATTGTATGCATTTAATATGTGCCCTATTTATTATCTATCTATCTATCTACCCATCTATTCATCTATCCATCTATCTATCCATCTATTCATCTATTGAGCTATTCATCTATCTATCTATCTATCTATCTATCTATCTATCTATCTATCTATCTATCTATCTATCTATCTATCTATCTATCCACCCATCTATTAACTATCATCTATTTTCCATCCATCTATCTATCATCTATCCATCTATCTAATCTTCCTTTTCAGTCTTTTACTTTGGACTGCACTGGATGGATTCTACATTTTTTCTGTGACCTCATGGTATCATGGATAGATTGCTGGACTTGGAGTCAGGAAGACAGGTGTCAAAACTTCCCCTCAGATACTCATTAGCTGTCTGATCCTGGGCAAGTCACTTAATTCCTTCTATGAAAGAAAGTGGTTGAACTTTATTAACTTTAAGGCCTCTTTTATCTCAAAATATATGATTCTATAATTACCATAGAATAACAATAATGATAGCTTAAACTTTATAGTACTTTACAGTTTGCAAAGACCTTACAATGGTCCTTTTAGGTAGGTGCTACAGATATGCTATCCCCTACTTATTTTTTCTAGACTAGTGATTTCCTCACATTTGATAACTCCCAGTATAGAAACTCCTTGTACCTGATGCACATGCGAATCTCCTAGAACTTATTGTCTTAGGGAGTTGCCTAGGCATAGAGAAGTTAAGAGCCTTGCCCAACATTATACAAGTATTATGCATCAGAGGCAGGATTTGAACCCAGATCTTTTTGACTAGAAGCTGATCTTCTATATCCCTCTGTTCGCTACATCCATGCTGCTTCTTCTTTAGCTTTTAAAATGGAGAAAATGAGCCTTAAAGGCTAAGTCGTTTGTCTGAGCTGTAGATGCTGTAGAGCCAGAACTTAAAGTCAGGTCTTAGACACAGATGAAGCATTCTGGGTCCATAATCTATATATTTTGCCTTGTTTCCCAGAGGCAACTGAAAATTTTGAGTTGAGGAGAAACATGGTTACATCTGTGTTTTAGGAATATCAGTTCTGTGGCTACATGAAGGATGTATTGGGGAGAAAAGAATCTGGAAGAATGGAGAACAATTAGTCTCTATTCCAATCATCCAAGAGAAGTGATAAGTTAATGAACTAGAACTGAAGTTGGGTAAATGGAAAGAAATAATAGAGGGGAGAAATGTTCTGGACATAGGATCAGCAAGACTTTTCAACACATTTCGGAACTGGAGCAAAGGCAGGAGTCAAGGCTGACTTCAAAGTTGCAAATTTGAGTTACTATAAGGTACCATCAATAGAAATGGGAAGTTTGGAGGAAGACTGGATTTTGGTTGGAAATACAAGTTCCATTTAGAAGGGTTCAGTACTAGATATCTAAATCAAGGTGAAGTCCAGCAGGCAGTTAGTTGGTAACCTGGAGCTAGAGCTCAAGAAGGATAGAAGGGCTGGACATAGAAGGTTTGGACTTTGAGAGACTGATCATTTGAACCCAAAGAAGCTGATGCAGTCATCAAGGGAGAGAATAGATCTAAGTTCAAATCCAGCCTCACACATATTAGCTAGATGACCTTGGGCAAATCACTTATCTTCTGTATCAATTTCCTCAACTGTAAAATGGGACTGATAATGGCACCTATCTCCCAGGGTTGTTTTGAGGCTCAAATGAGATAATATTTGTAAAGTGCTTAGCACAATGCCTGGCACATAGTAGCCACTATATAAATTATTTATATGTCCCCACTCCCCAACTGTGTGTCAATTTATGCAGATTAGACCCGTTGTAAGGTCCTTACCTCTCATTACAGAATCTATCTTTTCCCTCTTGGGTGTGTTTTTGTGTGGGACTCTTTCCACCAATGGTTTGAGACTTGTCCTTTTCTTTCCTCATATTTTGATATCTTCCTTTGTCACTTCTCTCATTCTTTTATCACTCTGAGAGACTACAGGAATTATCTTCCCTTTGTTATTTATTCCTAGTCTTGATTAACACACATCACACATTCCCTTCTACCTCCCCCTTTCCCTTTTACATACCCTCCAATTCTGAAATTTAATCTTACAAAATACATTAATTCACCTCTAGGGGGTTATGGAGTTTAATCCATGGTGTTTCAGGACTATTCCTCCAGAATCACTTCTATTTCTTTAAATCCTGCTTTCATCTTTCTCCTTTTATATATTTCTAAGAAGAAATCTTTAGTCCCTCTATTTTTTTTAACTGAGTAGTTGTCTTTCTCTCCCAGCCCCCCTTTTAATAATGGCATTAGAGAGGATAATTTAATTTATTAATTATTCTTCCTTTTACAGTTTTATTTCTTTACCTTTCTTGTCTTTTTGTTTGGGTTGTTTATGAATCAAATAATATGCTTATGTCTGTTTTTTTCCAGCAATATTTCCATTGCCTCTCTTTGATTGAACGTTCATATTATTCACTGATAATATGGTTTATGTTTGTTGGATAGATAGATCATTTTGAGGAGCTGCCTGCTTCATAAGGTTGTTGTGGGGGATTAATTGAGATAAAATTTGTAAAATACTTTGTAAACCTTAAAGAACCAGATAAATGCCATCATCATCTTCATCGTCAATCATCATCATCATCATCATCATCATCATTCCTATACTTCTTTGCTTTTCAAAAATAATATTCCATTCTTTCCTAAAGTATCTAGTGAGTGTCTAAGTCTTGTGTTATTCAAATTTTCTTTCCTTGGTATTTGAAGATCTTTTTCTTTGTTGCTTGCAGAATTTTTGTCACTGCAATTATTAAATTTAACTATGCAATGTCTTGTTGTTTGAAACAGAGAGTTTTGTCCTAGAGATGACCTATGGATTCTTTCATTCTTCAATTGAGGCTTTTTAAACTCTGTTCAGAAGTTCTGAGAATTAAAAAAAAATATACATGTATATTTCTTATATTACGGCATTCAAATTTTTGACTTATCATGTTCTTTTGAGTGTCTTTGACCCTTAAATTGTCACTATGCATCCTATCTTTTGGGCCAATAACTTTTTTTGTATAAGAATCATGGATTCTTAAAAAAAATATTTTTTTAACCCTTAGCTTCTGTTTTAGAATGGACACTAAGTATCCAGTTCCAAGGCAGAAGAGAGGTAAGAACTAGGCAGTGGAGGTTAAGAGACTTGCCTAGCATCAAACAGCTCAGAAGTGTCTGAGACCAAATCTGAACCCAGGACTCCCTGTCTCTAGACCTCACGCTCTATTCACTGATCCACTTGGCTGCCCCATCATGTATTCTTTTAACATTATAGTTTTTATTTCTCTTATTCCAGATTGTCCTTGCCATAAAAATCTTTGTATACTCAATCTATTAGTCTTTCTTTTACTTCTTTGGAGAAGCTTGAAACTATATATTCAAGTTCTATTCTGTTAATTATTTCTGCTATGTAGGTCATAAATTCAGCCACTTGTTCCCTTCTAACTTTCCTCAAGATTCCGATTTCTCTCTTGAACCATTCTGGAACATTCTGCAGCAGTTTCATATTCTTTTGGAAATTCACAGAGTTCTATGTTTCATCAGGTATTAGTTCAATTTTCTTCATTTTGCAATATTTATTTAGAGATGTTTATAGTTTTTTGATGTTTTGGAATTCATCTTCTATTCTAATTTTGGTAGCTTCTCTGTTGATTTATCTGTTCATGCTCTAGGTTTTAAGCTGAATTTCTTCCCTCTTGAAGTCTTTTTAAATGAGATGAGATCCCTGAGTGCTTACTCAAGCACAAGCCTGTGGGTTGGATTGTATGCTTTGCTGGATCACTGAAGCTTGGGAAGGAGAAGTGTTGAGTGAGGGCATTATGGATTAGTTATGGATGCTATCTTGAGGGTTTTTTGCTTTCTTGTCTTGTGGCTTCTAATGTAATTGTTTTACAACTGATACATAATTGTTCTTTTTTTAGAGTTTTTGAGAGTTAGCAAAGATTACAGAAAAAGTATAGTCTACCATGCTGTTGATTCTGTAACTCAGTGTTTAGTTCCAGCAATGCTAATGTTCTCACCCCAGTCGTCCTTTCCCGATTGAAATAGCTTCAGTCCACTGTTCCTTGGACCAGTTCTATTCACGGGCACAACAATGGACTCTCTCTTTTCATAAATTATCCCCAAATAATTCTTTCCTATAGGCCAGATCATAGTATGTGAAATGCCTTTCATTAGAGTCTTTCACTTGGGCTAAAGATTTATTTTTTCAGAAGGTTCCTAATGGTGATATATCAAAAGCATTATCTCTCTGCTTTTTAATATTACTTTTCACATCAGTGTATATGGAATGCATGTATATATTTATACATACATATAAAATCTGTATCATATCTATCTATCCATCTATTTATCTATATAGAAAAAATAAAAGGTTCCTTAACTCTCCCCACCCCAAAAGAAGGGTTTTCAATGTGAATAAAAAGATGAAAAAGGATCTGAGGAGTATCCTAGTCTATGCTGTGGTTGGATGGTAGATAAATTTGACACATAGGTAAAAAGGGAAAATAAAGACTGCTGAACCTTTGGGGCAGAGTTAAAAGCTCTTTGCAAAGAGTGGGGAGCTGGATCTTCTGTGGAAGAAGCAATTGCTTGACTTCTAAAGGAGGATAACACGGATTCATAGATCTTTTTAAGGAGTGGGCATTCAGTAAAAATTACAGGAAGCAGAAATGAATTGGAATAATGGACAACTCCTTACTGAGGGATATTGAGGATATTTGTTGACCTAACAATAAAAATAGATATGTCTTTATTCCTGTGGCATATATCCAAGATATCACAGTGAACTTTCCAAGACTTGTCATATGCTGTGACTACTACCTTCTTCTGGTGATTCATATGGGTGCAAATGATATGACCAGAAGGACTACAAAAAACATTGCTAAAGATTATAAAAACTTGGGCAAAACTGTGCTAGGAGGCACAGGTGATGATTTTTATTATTGATGGTGATTGAAGAGAGTGAATAACTGGTTAAGAAAATGGTGTCAGGAAGTGGAATTTGGATTTCTGGATTATAAGTAAAAATATAAGAGTAATAGACTCCTTGGCCAGGGATAGAGAACATCTAACTAGAACTATTAAAACTATTCTTCTTTTCTGAAATCTTGAAAATCTAATCAAAAAAGCTTTTAAGGTTGAAAGAGAGAAAACCTCCTATTTTTGCCCATTGTAGATCTTATAGATAGTAACTACACAAATGCATTTGTGTAAAAACCTAGGACAATGGATTTTATTGCCATCTTATTTCTTGAATTCTTTTTCTTATGAATTTCTTGTTTTTTTTAATTATTATTATTATTATTATTTCCTGCTTTGTAGCTACTCTCTATGGGATCTAGCATGGACATGCAAGGTGAATTAGACATCTCAATGTAAAGATCTCCCCACTTATACTTGTTAGTAACGATGGATATTTTGGTTCTGTTCTTCCCAGGTCAACACACATTTTCCTTGAAAGAGAAAACAGAAGCAAAATAAGAGTTGAGTAATTTAATTTACCTTATAGATATTATCAAGTCATACTGGGAGAGATGGGAAACTTTAAAGTATGAAAATCTGAAGACATAAAAGATATAAATTTCAATGAGGAAGAAAAAATGGGAATTAACTAAAGAGACTGATGTGGATGCATAGGAAACTCCTTAATGAACTTAGATTTGAAAAAAAAAGATGTATATAGAAAATGTACATGATCAGGCAACATAGCTAGAATATAAGAATAGGCTACAGTCCTATAAAAAGTTTTAGTAATGCCATACCTCAAAATTAGCTGAGGTTGGTGAGAGAAACTGAGAGCAACATAAAGTTTTGCTGTTTTTTTAAAACTATGTTGGGAAAAAGAGATCTCAAGAAAGGGTAGAGCTTGCTTAGAAGTAGATGAAGTGATGATAACTGAGAAGAGAGAAGGCAGAGCTGTTTCCATTTTTTCTTCCAAGGAGAATGACCTTTTCACTGGAAATGACAGAACATTTTTATCTAATAGGGAGATGACGCTCAAGAAAAGTAGGAAGACAGTAAGAGAACTTTGGATGAATTCAAGTCTCCTGTCCCAGATATCCATGAGTGATGGATAAATAATTGCTCAACCACTGCTGGTGATATTTGAAAGATTGTGGTTTGGAAGTGATAGAAATGGTATGATGGCTTGGTTCTGAGCAAGATTAAGTCTGCTCAAAAGATCCTAGAGTCCAAGGGGCAGAGTCTAAGGTCTAGTGGGAGTAGGGACAGTGTATAAATGGCATAATTTGGAAATGGCTTGGAAGTGATTTTGGTTTCCTGGTTTGGGGTAAGATAAGGTTAATGCTTTCTTTTATTTTGAAATCCTTACCTTCTATCTTAGTATCAATTATAAGACAGAAGAGCAGAAAGGCTAGGCAATCAGGTGAAGATCTACAGAGGTTAAAGCATCAATGGTGTTGTATTTAGAGTTTTCTAACTGGATGAACTGGACAGAAAGAAGAAATTAATAAGGGGGTTGGGTAGGAAAGGGATAAAATTTTGTTGGGGATGTCAGTCCATGAGAAATAGGAAGTGTTCAAACCTGAAATTTTGAAGACACAAAAAGACAGTTTTTATATGGGGAAGAAAATGGGTCATTATCTAAAGAGACCAATGTGGATTGACTAACTAGATTTGAAAAGACATGTATAGAAGAGGAAAGCAAGGGCAGGTAACAGAGGATGCATACAGAACATCTTGTTAGAATAGTGTCAGGAATGTTGGCAGCTAGGTGACCTATTGGAGCTGAGAAACTTAAGTTAAAGTCCTTCCTCAGACACTTGGTTGTGCAACTCTGGGCAAGTTACTTAACTTCTGCCTGCTTCACTTTCCTTGTCTATAAAATTGAGATAATACTAGCACCTAGCTGATAGGGTTGTTGTGAGAATCAAATGAAAAAACAAATGGAGAGTACTTCACAAAACTTAAAGTGCTATACCAATGTTACCTATGAATAATATTCTCATTTTGTTGTTCAGTCATTTTTTCAGTTGTTTCTGCCTATTTTATTGACCCCTCTTGGAGTTTTATTTTTTCTTTTTAGAATTTTTCTTTATTTTTTTTAATATTTATTTATTTAGAATACTTCCCCATGGTTACATTTTTCATGTTCTCTCCCTCCCCTCTTCCCTCCTCCCTCCCAGAGCTGACAAGCAATTCCATTGGGTTATACATGTATTATTACTCAAAACTAACTTCCACATTATTCATATTTGTAGTAGAATAATCTTTTAAAACCAACCTCCCCCAATCATATACCCATCAAACCATGTGATCAATCATGTTTTTTTCTTCTGCATTTCTACCCCCACAGTTCTTTCTCTGGATGTGGAGAGCATTCTTTCTCATAAGTCCCTCAGGATTGTTTTTGATCATTGTATTGCTATTAATAGCAGAATCTATAGCATTTGTTTGTTCCACAATATTTCACTTTCTGTGTATGGTTTTCTCCTGGTTTTTCTCATTTCACCCTGCATCACTTCCTGGAGATCTTTCCAGTCCATATAGAAATCCTCCAGTTAATCATTCCTTACAGCACAATAGTATTCCATTATCATCATATACCACAATTTATTCAATCATTCCTCAGTTGATGGACACCCCCTTGTTTTCCAATTTTTTTGCCACCACAAAGAGCATGGCTATAAATATTTTTGTACAAACATTTTGCTTTATTTTCTCTTTGAGGTACAAACCCAGCAGTGATATAACTAGACATGCAGTCTTTTAAAGCCCTTTGGGAATAATACCAAATTGCCTTCCAGAATGGTTGGATCAATTCACAACTCCACCAGCAATGTATTAGTGTAACAATTTTGCCACATCCCCTCCAACATTAATTATTTTCCTTTGCTGTCATATTGGCTAGTCTTCTAGGTGTGAGGTGGTACTTCACAGTTGTTTTGATTTACATTTCTCTAACAAGGAGGGATTTAGAACACTTTTTCATGTGGTTATTGATAGTTTTGATTTCTTCATCTGAAAACTGCCTATTGTCTCCTTTGACCATTTGTCAATTGGGGAGTGACTTGATTTTTTTTTTTGTAAATTTGACTTAGTTTCTTATATATTTGGGAAATAAGACCTTTGTTAGAGAATTTTGTTAAACAATTTTTTCTGTTTGTTGTTTCCCTTCTAATTTTGGTTGCATTGATTTTGTTTGTACAAAACCTTTTTAACTTAATATAATAAAAATTATTCATTTATATCTTATAATGTCCCTTATCTCTTGCTTGGTCTTAAATTCTTTCCTTTCCCATAGATTTGACAGGTGTACTATTCTATGTTCTCTTAATTTATTTATGATTTCACTCTTTATATTTAAGTCATTTACCCATTTTGAATTTATCTTGGTATAGGGTGTGAGATGTTGATCTAAACCTAATTTTTCCTATTCTGTTGGGATTTTCTTGACAAGATTCTAAAGTCATTTGCCATTTCCTTTTCCAGATTATTTCATAGATGAAGAAATGGAGGCAAACAGAATTAAGTGACTTGTCCAGGATCACACAGGTAGTAAGTGTCTGAGGCCAGATTTTAATTCAAGAACATGTATTTTCTTGATTCCAGGTCTGGTACTCTATTCTCTTCATTTTCTGGCTTCCCATTTAATAATTTTGTTAACATCAATTAATATATAATAATTAATATTATTAACAATAGTACCTATCTCCCAGTGCTGTTGAAGGACCCCCCAAAAATTGTAGAGAACTTAATAAAATACCTAGATCTTGACAGGCACTTTATAAAGGCCTGTTTCCTTCCATCTTTCTTTAATGTTTGAAATAAGGTGAGTCTGGCAAGGAAAACTAAGCAGTTATTTGTTTTTGTTTTTGGTGGGATGCTATATAGAGAAATATTTATGTATAAATATATGCATATATATATATTTATCCTTTATAGGATCAAATAAGATAAAGGACAGCTGTTTGGGGGTAAATAAGACAATGAACACAGATATTTCCAAGCTTTCCATTACTTGGGTTCCCAACTTTGTCATCCTCAATTTTCCTCTGGTGTCACTTTTAGCTCTACATATAGGGTTTTTCTAAGACCCAGATGAAATGATGTGTGTATAGTAAAAGTGCTTGGGAAAATACTAAAAGGACTGTGACAAACTTTTCCTTCCTTCTGTGTCTCCTTAACAAACTGGGAAGTATCTGGGCGAGGTATATATTTGCCTTATCCTGAGTCCATCTTTGTCTATGCAGGTAGCCTCATTTTGTTTTAGGGGATTAAAAAAATCTGATTTTAAATCCTATTTCTTCCCCTGAAAATCACGTAGACTGGACATATGATTTGATTTCTATAGAGAAATCCCAGGCGAGAAAACTCTCTCCAGCAATGCAGGTCAGCAAATTCTCTGCCATTTATAATTTTAGAGTAATGTTGAGAAGTTCAGGGTTAAGTGACTTGTCCAGGGTCACATAAACAGTATATGTCAAGGGTGGGACTTGGACATAGGTCTTGTTGATTCTGAGGTCAACTTTATATCCACTATACCATGTTGCCTCTCTCAAGTAATAAAACTGAATTTTAAAAGAATTCGTCTGGCAGTGAATGCGTATTGGTCTCACCATAATTAGTCCAAATTATTCAGTTTGACTGAAATCTGAAGGCCAGGCTCAGTCTGCTGGGAAGCTCTGCTCCCAGCTCTGGGCCAGAAGCTGGAATGAACATTTCCTTCTACAGCATAAAATGAGCAGTAAAACCCTAGCCCTAGCCCATCTACCCCCAGGTAGGTTATAGGATCCTGGCCCACCTTGCCTCTGGTAGGATCACAGGATGATAAATTTGCATCTAGAAGGAACCTGAGAAATCCTCTAGTTCAATTTTTTCCTTTTACAGAGGAAGAAACTGAGAGGGTTAAGTGGAATTTTCTCATATCACAAGGTAGTAAATGGCTATTAGAATTCAAACCCAAATCCTCTGACTCCTAACTCAGGGTTCTTTCAGCAATTCTCTTCCCAATGGAAAAAATCCCTACCAACTGCTATGGGGTGATGGGCATCTTCTCTCTCCCTGCTTTTGGAATATATGACAAATAAACTGGTTTCCATTTTAAAGGATTCAACATCCACAACTAGCCAATCCATTAACAAATATTTTCTTAAGCAGATACCATTCAACAAGCACTGTGCTAGGCACTGGGGTTATGAATACATAAACAAAAATAATTCCTATTTTCAAGGCCCTTGTTCTCTGAATTGTATTCTTGGCCTTGAGTGTGGGCTACACTAAAACCATTCACATATCACCCCTTGGACCCAGAGGTTTACATCTGGGACACAACTGGACTTAGTGGGTCAATCTCTGGCCATGAGGCTTATGGACCGAA
Organism: Gracilinanus agilis; assembly: GCF_016433145.1. Taxonomy (NCBI): domain Eukaryota; kingdom Metazoa; phylum Chordata; class Mammalia; order Didelphimorphia; family Didelphidae; genus Gracilinanus; species Gracilinanus agilis. The sequence continues at coordinate 78,978,291 of NC_058132.1, read as the reverse complement.
CAAATTCCTAGCCACACAAGTCTTACTCCTTAGCACTAGGCACTTACCGTTGAGCTAACCCATCACAGAGCCTCAAATAGCTTTCTGGCTCTTTTCTTCCTGTTAGAGAGTTGTCATTTCACATTTGTGCAACCTCCTGCCCAGGCAGAGAGGATTTTCCCAGGGTCCATCTGTCTGATGAGGAGGAAAGAAAGCACGGCGCCCGATGGCAATGGGAGCCGTGCAAACCAAATGGGCTCTAGTCTGTCTCTCCTCCCTCCCTCTGGAGCCTTTCTCCAGAATGTTGTCACTCGCATCTCTCCCTCACAGCCTTCCTGTGCTAGGGTGGCTGATGGAGTGGAGCTGAGCTGAGCTCAGATGCCGGCCACTGCTCACTTCCTGCCAGGCAGAAGGCACATTCCCCAGATGGGGACCATCGAGTGAATGTCTGCAGAGCTGATTGCTCCTCTTCCTGCTGGAGGGTCTCACTGCCCAGCTCAGGGGCTTTGGAGATCAGGAAGAACTGCAGGCATCAGCCAAAACCTAGCACCAGGAGCAGAGTGAGCTGGACCTGACCTGAAGGAGGTGATATCTGGACCTGCATGTCTCAGCCTGGCTTCTTAATACTTCTCTCTGGCAGCAGTACCAGACAAAGGTACTTCAAAGGCCCTGAGTGAATCATTGCTGTCTATGTCCTACGAATTTCATGATTCCATTTGACTAAAGCTAGAAGAGATCTTAGAGATCATCCAGATCAATTCCCTCATTTTGTGGATGAGGAAACTGAGGCATAGAGAGACAAAATAACTTGTCTCATATCACAAAAATAGTATCTAGCAGAGCTGAGATTTGTCTTAGGATTATTAAATTCTATTTAGAGCTGAGATGGACTTCAGAGATCATTGAGTACAATTCCTTCATTTTACAGATAATAATTATAATTGCATTTATATAGTACTTTAAGGTTTAACAAAGTACATTTTATCTCATCTGATTCTTATACCAATTCTATTAGTAGGGGCCATTATTATCTCTATTTTGTAGATAAGGAAATTGTCTTGCCCACCAGAGTCTCATAATTACTAAGTGTCTGAGAAGGGATTAGAACCCAAATCTTTCTGACTCCAAGTCCAGTGCTCTATCTGCTACCCCACAATGTCTCTCAACATCAGTTTTCCAACACAAACCCCCTATATTCTTTTCCACAGTGCATTTCCTACCTGGGAAATTATGTATTCCTTCTCAGTAATTTTCTTAGCAGATATACATAGTCTATATATTGTAGATACAATATAGTCTCTATATTGCATTGGAGAGGAAAGATTTGGGATTAAGACCTGGTTCTGATATAGGTCACTCTATGGCCTAAGGAAAGTCACTTTCCTTCTCTGGGCTCCAGTTTTTGCCTTTATAAAGTGGCTTAGTGATTAAGAGCACTGGGCCTGGAGTCAGGAAGACCTCAGTTCAAATTCAGCTCAAATACTTTCTACCTAGGTGGCCCTGGGCAAGTCACTAAATCTCTGTATGCATAGGAGGTAGCTAAGGAGGCTCAGTGGATAGAGAATTGGACCTGGAGACCCGAAGACTTGAATTCAAATGTGGCTTCAGACACTTACTAGCTGCATGGCCCTGGGCAAGTCACTTAACCTCTGATTATCTGAGAAAAGGACCCATGAGATCAACTGGAGAAGGAAATGGGAAACCATTCCTGTATTCTTGCCAAGAAAACCTCCTGGATAGATATGTTCATGGGGTTATGAAGAGTCAGACGTGACTGAACAACAACAACAAAAAAATGGGGACAGGGGAAGGGGCTCTTTTGGGTCCCTTCAAACTTTTATACTCTTTACTTTAAAAAAAGGAATGCTTTATTAATACTTAAAAATTATTGTATGACTACTATAGTATGACACCCTCTCCTATACTACTTGAAAATTCTTCCTTGTATGAAAGAAGTCTAACCAAACAAAACTAGGGAACTCAGTGGACATGTTTAATCCTATGTACTTTATTTTAAAAAATTCTTTTTTCATGGTGAACTTAATCATCAACGAACACAAAAATTTCAGCATACAAATTGTAATCTCAAATGACTTATGATGAAACATGCCTTCCATTTTGGACAAAAAGCATACCTCATATCAGTGATGGGCAACCTTTTGAGCTTGGTGTGTCAAAATTCTCCAAAAAACCGAGCATAACTCAGGTGGTGTGTCACTTTGAGAAAAAAACATAATTTCATGATATTTATAGTTTCAATAACAAAAATGTATAATTGTAATATATATCTGTATTTAACAAACCAAACTAGGTAAATTAATCTAGGTAGAATTGTCATCTATAGTGCACAAAATGTCTACACTACACTATAGCAAATGTTTCATCCTCAGCATGCGGCCCCAGACTTCTCTGTATGCAGTGGGCATGCAATTGCATGTCATTGAAAATGGCTACATGTGTTATAGGTTTGCCGTCACACCTTATATCATCCCTATAGTCTACTACCTCTGCCAAAAGTCAAGAGGAATGGTTCACCATCAGCTCTTTGGAGTCAAGAGTGATTTGTAGCTAGGTGATGGAGTAAATAGAATATCAGGCGTGGAGTCACGAAGACCCGAGTTCAATTCCTACCTCAGACACTTTCTATTTATGTGTCTCTGAGTAAGTCATTTCACCCCATTGGTCTCAATTTTCTCATCTGTATAATGAGCTGGAAAAAGAAATGGCAAACTACTCCAGTATCTCTGCCAAGAGAACCTCAAATGGTGTCATGAAGAGTCAGACAGAGCTGAAACCTAAACAACAACAACAAAGCCCAAGGTCATGTAGTTTGTCTGAGGCTGAATTTGAAGTTTGGTTTTTTTGACGCTAGGTCCAATGCTTTCTGCCAAGTCGAGTACTCTATGTATTGCACCACCAAACAATCTATAAATAATTAAGGGTTTATCCCATTCAATGTCAGTCTATCTATCTATCTATCTATCTATCTATCTATCTATCTATCTATCTGCTTATTCAGCTATTTGTTTACTTATTTATCAATTTTTTCATTTGCTTACTTTTTTATTCATCTACTTTTCTGTCCTTTTACTTATTTGTTTACTTATTTTATCTAGTTTTTAATTTACTTATTTATTCATCTACTCATCTACTCATCTTTCTTTCTTTTTTTTTTTAAACCCTTGTACTTCTGTGTATTGGCTCCTAGGTGGAAGAGTAGTAAGGGTGGGCAATGGGGGTCAAGTGACTTGCCCAGGGAAGTGTCTGAGGCGGGATTTGAACCTAGGACCTCTGGTCTCTAGGCCTGACTCTCAGTCCACTGAACTACCCAGCTGCCCCCCATCTCTGTATCTTTCTACTTATTTGTTTATTTAACATTTGTTTGCTTATTTATCTAGTTTTTCATTTCCTTGTTTGTTTATTCATCTATGCATCTATCTATGTATCTTTCTACTTATTTATTTAACATTGTTTGCTTATTTATTTACTTATTTGCTTACTTGTTTGTTTATCTACTCATCTGTAAAATGAATTGGAGAAGCAAATCTCTTTTATCTACTTATTTGTTTATTCAACTGTTAGCTCATTTATCTATCTGTTCATTTGCTTACTAGTTTATCTATTCATCTATTCAACTATCTATCCAATTTTGAACTTTTTGGGTGGAAATTCTCCACCAATATCTCCAGGCAATGATAGCAGGAGATAGCTCCAGTTCTGAAAGCTATACTACTAGACCTCAAGTTTTGGCAGGTTCTACCAAGCTGTAAAGGCTCTGATTATAGTGAGGGACTCCCCTAGAAGGCCAGCCTGGCTGGGTGTAGAGATACTTTCTTACAGTCAATCAGTATTAAGCATCTACTATGTGTCAGGCACTGTGCTTGACTCTGGAGATACAAGTACAAAAGAAGAAATGTTTCCTGTTTACAAGGAACTTACCCTTCTGACAAAGGAGGCAATAAGGATCTATGGAAATATATTCATTATTAAGTGAATAAATATGAACATTAGGTTCATACAAAGCAATTCAATACAGTGTGTCTTGGGAAGGAGGACACTAGCAATTGTAGGGGGTAAGGAAGGGTTTAGAAGGTGGTGACTGAGCAGTGCCTCAAAAGAAGAGGGGGACTCTGAAGCAAAGCTAAGGAAGGAGCACATTCCAGGTATAGTGGCTGTCAAAGAATGTGTTTGTTTTTTGCTGTGACAATTATTAAGCTGTTCCTAATGTTTGTAGGGGCTACACTTAACATTCAAACATTTATTAAGCTCCTGCTGTTTGTAGAGGAGGAGAGAGGAAAAACTATAGCTTAGATGTGTTTCCTGCTCCCTCAGGACTCAATACTAGGAGTGTATACAGTGTATTTCATGATGAGAGCATATTGCTTAGATCCTGATGTGCCTTCCAATGGGCAAATTCATTGAATTAACCAGTCAGTACATAGACCTTGGACAGGCTTGGCAGAGAGTCAATGAATGAACAGAGTAAAGCTACTCATCTTCCTGAATTCGAATCCAGCCTCAGATACTTAGTGGCTTTGTGACTCCAGCCAAGTCACTTAACCTTGTTTGCCTCAGTTTCTTCATCTGTAAAATGATCTACCTGGAGAAGGAAATGGCAAACCACTTTAGTACTTCTGCCAAGAAAACTCCAAATGGGGTCATGAAAAATCAAAGATGACTGAAAAATGACTGAACAACAACATTGGGCTAGGTGGCATCTGAGAAATTGTGCTTTGCTTTCAAAGATTAGGAGCTGCCTGCTACTGTAAAAGCCTGTCCTTATAATAACAGAATTCTCTTGTTCACTCTGTTTGGCTATGAATTATAGAACACAACAATTTCAGAAGAATTATAATGTTGGGTAAGTGGGAAGATGTTTAGAGGATGTCAGTAGGCTGCTAGGGTGAATTGATCAATTAATCAAACAACAGACCAATCAATAAGCATTGGTTAAGCACCTACTTTATATTGGAGATGCAAAGAAAAAGTGAAACACACCATGCCTTCAAGGAGTTTATAATCAAGCCACTGGAAACAATATGTACTTATATAAACATACATAAAATATAAACAAAGTAAATTCAAGGTAATTTTGAGAGAAAAGGTACTATGCCATGGAAGGAGGGGAATAGGGAATCCTATAGATTAGGGGATCTTGTAGAAGTTAGCTCTTGAGCTGAATCTTGAAGAAAAAAAGAGATTCTAAAGGGAAAAAGGAACATCTAGTTAGTGCAGTTAGTGGAGCCAGGAAGAACTGAGTCTAAATCTGGATACTTACTAGCTGTGTGACTCTGGGCAAGTCACTAACCCTATTACCTTGGTTTCCTCATCTGTCAAATGAGGTGGAGAAGGAAATGGCAAACCATTCCACTATCTTTGCCAAGAAAACCCCAAATGGAGTCATGAGTCATGAAGAGTTGGACATGACTGAAACTACTCAACAACGACAAAAGAGGTGGAAGTGAAGAGGCCATGCATTCTGGGCATGAAGGGATCTACCTCCATATGCCATTGCAAAGGCATATGGAGGTAGATCATTGAATGGATTATGAAAATAGACTATTACTGCTCTGATAGAAGCAATATATCAAATATGAAGAATGCAGAGAACCTGAGATACATGCAGAACCAATAGAAGAGTGTATATAATGACCATTAAAGGCTGATTACCTGAGCTCCTAGTGACCCCCCCCCCCCACCATTGACCTTACCTTAATTTTTCACATAGTTGCCCCACCACCATCATATAACGCAAACTCTTTGAGGACAGAGATTAGTGCATTTTTGTTTTTGTTTCTCTGGTGTCTAACAGAGTGCCTGACACATAACAAATGCTTAATAAATGCTCATTGATTGATTGATGGATCCATTAAGGTTTTGAAGTATTAAATGCATTAGAGAGTCCACACCAAGGAAATCATGGCATTTTGATTTGGGTTAGAAATGTTCCTAACATTTATTTCACTCTTGCTGCCTTCTTCAATGGAGGCCACTGAACAACATTTAACCTTTTCTTACTGACTCAGGGTCATTCAGACATCACTGATTTTCCCTGAGATGTGACACAGGGATGCTAGCAGACATGACTGAGGTGTCAGGGTCCCTGGCATCCAAGGAACTCAGAAAGTCCCCTTTTGAAAGGCCCCAGGCTGCTGGGCTTCCTGAGTTCTAATGATCACTTCTTATAGTCTTTCTACCTCTCTTTTCATTGCCATCAGTTTGTCAGTCTTTACTAGTCCTTCCCAGAATCTAATGTAGCTAATGTATTAGAACTGTGTGTAGAATAAGAGTAACCAGGCTCCTGTGAGGGCCTGAGGGGATTCCTTATAATTGGAGTACATAAGTACCAGGACCAAGGAATTTGGGATGCTTATTTTGGCTCCCTCCTCAATGGCTTGTTTGCTTCATTTCTGGCTGTCAGTCATATTTGGGCTGGGTGAGGTGCAGTGTAGTACATTAGCCCTTCATTATTGCACTGCCTGGGGGCTCCAGGCTTACAGGATAGAATTATTGCCCAGAAAGTGTTTTATTGGGACCTGAAGGTATATCCAATAGTTAATCCCCATAAGACAGGATACAAGACAGACCCAGCATCCCCAGAAAGTCTCCTTATTAGGAAGCTCCTGTATTTCACTTTTAAGAGTTGTAAGAAGACTACGGAGAAGGTCATCCTAAATGAGTCAGCGATCATATTTAATAATCATAGGTTAAGGGAAGGTAGAATGAGGGCACTGGAGTACATGGTCTCTGAGTTACTTCCTGGCTCTACTATTGCCCCATTTTCTAAAGTCCCTTCTATCCTTGACATTCTACTCAGGTACCCCAAAGTCCCTTCTAGCTCTCAAAGTCCAAATTCTAAAGTCCCTTCCTTCTCTGAAATTCCAAGTTCTAAGGTCAAACCCAGTTCCAATGTTCCCTACCCTTAAGGCTCAGGCAGATCTGACATTCCCTGTTTTGAAGTCTCTTCCAACTCTGCTCTTCTCTGTTCTAAGGACCCTTCCAGCTCGGCCACTCTGTGTGGGAAGGTCCCTTCTAGCCGTGATAGACATCCTGTGTTCCCAGGTCCCTCCTCACTTGGAGGTGCCATGTCCTAGGACAGAAGGAAGCAGGTGGGGGTGGTGGTGACGGCCAGCGTTGCCAGTGCCTGAGACAAAATAATCTATTTATCTGGGGCTTTTGATCCAATTTGACAAGGCTTTCATTTCGGAAAGGAAGACGATTTAAAGGAACCCAATTTTCCACAGCCTGTCTCCACTCTTTCCGGGAGAGAAGAGAAGGTGGCTGGCTGTCCACTTTAAGTTATGACTTTTATTATATAAAAAATAGGAGCATTAGCTTCAGGTCCCCTGAAAAATACGATCCTGTAATTTGAGTTCGTGTCCGTCCGATGTGCGATGGCACCCGGCCAGGCAAGCTCGGAGATGAAATAAACATTTAAAAAGACAACTGCATTTGGAGATCGAGGAATTGAGTTATATTCCCTTTTGACAGCTTCCTGAATCACAGCCCGCGTCTCAGCTGGGCAGAATCGGGGCCTGGCCCTTTAACTAGGCTCCATTTCACATAATTAAAGACTCCCGAAATTAAATGGCCTGCCTGGAAAGTGGTTTTCAGTGGCCTGAATGCCTCAAGCAATCTCCTGGACCCGAGTGTGGAAGTGACACTGGCTTGCAGATCAATATCATCTCTGTTATTAATATCAAAAGCACATTACTGTGTTTGTGCCTGGCCGAGCTCCAAGCTGGGGGGGAGAGCCGCCGCCGTGCAGCCATTTCCTTGGACCATAATTTACTTTCGTGAGTTTTTAAGGTATTGTTTTGTCAGGGCCAATCACCGTGAAGTTATAAATGATTCTAAGGACTTGCACTCTCCCTCAGTGGCGTATGCGGTGAAATTAATTTTTTAAAGTTCCACGTCAATTACTCCTGTCCTTGAGTTATGCAAGGGGACGAGAGAGCAGGGGCTTAAAGGCATGAGTGATATCAAACAGATGAGGTAACGACAAATAGAAACAGCGGCAGGGGACCAAATCAGGCATTACACTATCTTTAATTGATGCATTGAATTAAACAATGCTGATGCCAAATAAATATTGACCACTTAGCAAAAGGACCATTGATTTTTTTATGATGGACAGCATTTGCCTCATCCACCTTTCTGGTCTGGGGGCTTTGGGCAGGAAGGCAGGCCTGGAACTTGAGGTCCCTTTTATTCTGTTACATTGGCTCTTCAGATGCCACAGCCCCCTTGCAAGATTCATTCAAATATTTACAAATATTCTCTCTCTCTCTCTCTCTCTCTCTCTCTCTCTCTCTCTCTCTCTCTCTCTCTCTCTCTCTTCTCTCCTTCCCTCCCTCTTTCCTTCCTCCCTCCCTTGCTTGCTTGCTTCCTTCCTTCCTTCCTCCTTCTTTTCCTCCTTCCTTTGTTCATTCCTTCCTTCCTCCCTTCCTTGCTTCCTTTCTTCTTTCCTTCCTTCTTTCCTTCCTTCCTTCCTTCCTTCTTTTCCCCTTTCTTCCTTGCTTGCTTGCATTCTTTCTTCCT
>NC_058132.1:78901758-78969597 GCF_016433145.1 Gracilinanus agilis | reverse complement strand
TTCTTTCTTTCTTCTTTCCTTTTCTTCTTCTTTCCCTCTTTCCTTCTCCCTTGCTTGCTTGCTTCCTTTCTTCTCTCTTTCTTTCCCTCTTCCCCTCTTCCCCTCCTTCTCTCCTTTCTTGCTTACTTGCTTCCTCTTCTTTCCTTCTTTCCTTCCTCCTTCTCTCTTTCCCCTTCTTTCTCTCTCTCAATCTTTCTTTCTTGCTTCTCCTTCCCATTAGCCTTCTGTGCCTCCATTTCTCTCTTCTTAAGACAGTTATAGGACTCAATGCCACCTCAGAAGTATTCAAGTTCAACACAGATGGAAACTGAGGCCCAAAGAGAATGAGTCCAGGGTGACCTAGTTGGAACTTGAGCCCAGATCTGCTTCCTACTTTGGCTTCTCTTTTTGTGTCACGCCTGATGACCAGATGGACACTGAAAACTTAGTTCTGCATTCTCACTCAAGAACACCCTAATGCCTTTTTTACCTCCTCCAAAGCCTGGCTGCCCAGAGTTGGATGAAGTGGGTCTTTGTTTTACTGTCTACCTTAGGTACTAAGATGTGGTGGAAAGAGAAATGGAATCAGTCAGCAACTGTGCTTAGATCCTGGTTCTGCCCAGGTAGGAAAACCAAGGCTTAGTGGAAGGGGCATTGAATTTGGAGTCAGAAGGCCTGAGTTTGCCAGGTTTTTTTTTTTACTTACTCTCTGTGTGACTTTGGCTAAGTCAATTCTTTTTTTTTTTTCTGAGTGTTATTTTTCTTCTTCTGTAAAACGGGGCTGATAAATTATGCCTTCCTTTCAAAGCTACTTGGAGGGTCAAATAGGATATGGGATGTGAGAGGATTTCATAAACTATTAAGGGCTATAAGGGAGTTGCCTATAAATATAAATAAATATAAATAATATCTTTCTCCAATCTCTAATATAGCACATCTTATCTGGTAGAAGGACAGAATAAAAATCTACCTGGGGGAAGTTTTAGAGCTTTGCCAATTGAAGACTGAAAAAAATTACGTCTCATTTTCTATCTATTTCCAAATAACCAGATACTTGATATCCAATAGATGAAATAGGCAGTCAGTGGGAGAAGTTTTCAACTAGACCTTTGACTATCCTGGAGAAGTGGTCCTAATCTGAATAAGAGTCACCAAACTCTCCATTTGGAATAAAAATTTCCAACGTTCTTTGTTTGCAGGCATCCTTCCATAGTGGCCAAGATATTGGGATTTGGGAATCTTAATAATGACCAAGAGGCTTCAGAGTGGGGTGGAGAGGTGATGTAGTAGAGAGATCCTCTTGTCCTGACTGATCCTAGACTGGGTATATTTCCAGCTGTGTAGGGTTTCTTTTGGAAGTTGAAAGGACAATACTATGTCATAAGACTCAGAGACCCCATATAGAACCAGACAAAAAGGGGCTCCTGGGTCCTGACGGGAAGGTCTTTAGGTCAGAAAGAAGGGTGCTGAGCATGATGATTTGGAATGTGATGGAAGTCATGATGTGGTAAGGGCCATGAGAAGACTCATCGACATAATGAAAAGACTCTGGAAGGAAGAGAAGGGGGAGGGCAACATAAAGATAAATGGAGTGTTTAGGGACAGGACCCAAGGGAGGCAAGGGCTGCCAGAGAGGCTGGAGCAAGTCCAAAGAGGTTTTTAAAACACAGGCAGCTGTCTAAGCCTGGGCTGCTCCATCCATTATGTGACACTGGGCACATCTTGGATTCCATAGTCATACCGCCCACTCTAAGGAGGTGAGAGAGCATGCATTTGTGAGATGAGGTGGTGTAGAGAAGCAAGAAAAACTGTGCAAGAAAACTGGGATTTAGGAGATGAAGTTCTATTCCTCACCACAGTTCAGTTCAATTCAATTCAAATATTTACTAGATGCCTTCTATATTTAAGCATTGGGAAAGGACAAGAAATACAAAAGTGAAAAATCTTAGGGTTAGAGTTGGAAAAGAGCTTCGAGGTCATTTAGTCCATCCCCTTGTTTTGCAGATAAGGAAAATGATACCCAGAGAAGTAAAATGAGTTGTCCAAGGTCATATGGGTAGTAAGTGGCAGAGGTGGAATTTGAACCCAGGTCTTCTGACCCCTAATCTAGCTTTCTTTCCCGTTATCTGAGGGAATTGCTTTCATTTGTGGATGAAGAGGAGCCAGGGAAGGTTGAAAGAGGTGTTGGGAGTAAGACCATTCCAGGCACTGGAGTACCTGGTGAAGAAACACATGGAGGCAGGAGAGAAGGAGAGGATGAGGATGAGGAATAGAGCTTAGTCTACTTTGTCTGGAATGTGAGAGGTTGTGAAAGGGATGAGTGTAAGTTAAAGCTTTCAGGGTAGGTTGAAGCCAGATTGTAAAGGGCCTTGAATATCAGGGTCAGGAGTTTATAGGTTATTTGATGGTCAGTGGGCTGCGGCTCAAAGTTTCTGAGTTAGAGGATTGACATGATTATAGAAATGCATTAGGAAATTATTCTGGCAGGATGATGGAGGATGGATTGCCATTGCTGAGGAGCTGGACCAGAAGCAGGAAGATAAGTTAGCTACCTATTATAATAGTCTAAAGTGAGAAAAGATGAAGAGGGTTCTAGTGTTCTTTGGCTGTGTGACTTTGGGAAAGTTAGTTACCTCCTCTAGACTGCTTCCATGTCTTCCCCTGAAAAGTTAAGGAATTTGGATTCAATAGAGTCTCAGGGCCCCTTCTAGATCTTCCATTCTGTTTCTATATTTAGTTAGGCAGTCAGTCAACAAATCTTTATTAAGCATCTACTGTGTGCCAGGCTCTGAGGAAGGCACTAGAATTTATGGGAATTGCGAATGGTTTCCTGGCTGCCTAAAATACTCCTAGTCAGACCTGGACAAGATTAATATGTAATTGATACATATTTAACAAAACAAATAAAAAGACAATAGAACATAGATAATGATAATACTATATTATTGGCAGGGATCCTTATGGACTGTTTAGTGGCCCCCTAATTTCTCTTTGAATTCGACTTCATTGCTGTAGAAGATGGGATTTTAGGGAAATCAAGAGGCAGAGAAGAGGAGGGACAGCACTTCCGGGAACTACCTCAAACATCCTATGTCTTGTCCTTTAAGGACTCTTTTTTATAACAATAATAGCTAACATTTACAAAGCACTTACTTTGTGCCAACTGTTTTTCAATTATTGTCTCATTCCATCCTCATGACAACCCTTGCAAGTTAAGTACTATCATTATCCCCATTTTACAAATGAAGAAACCAAGAAAAATAGAATTTCAGTGACTTATTCAGGACCACACAGCTATTTAGTGTCTGTGGCCAGATTTGAATTGAGGAAGTTAAGTCTTCCTGACTGCAAGCCTAACACTGTCCACTGTAGCATTCAACTGCCTCAAGAAAAGAATGGGGAACAAGAGGTTCGGATCCCTAGGTTTCAGCCTTAGGAATCCAAAGGTGCCTGCTTTGTGCTTTTCTCAGGTGTTTCTGGTGCAGAGAGGATAAAGCTCTCTCCTGGCTGGGGGTGTGAGGCAGGGGTGCACAGGGTAGGAGTCCTAGTGGCCCTGTTTTCTCATGGCTTATTTCATAAAGACCTTGTCTGTTGGAAAAAATACATTTTTAAGCCTGAAGTGGTGGGCCACCCTCTGGAGCTATGACTATGCTATGATGATGACTGGCTCTTGCTCACATAATTTTAAAAAATGCTACTAAAATCCTTACCTTCTATCTTAAAATCAGTATTAAGCATTGGTTCCAAGATAGAAGAGTGGTATTTTGGGTTAAGTGACTTGCCCAGGGTCACATAGATAGAATGTATCTGAGGTCAGATTTGAACCTAGGACCTCCTGTATCCAAACCTAGCTTTTTATCTCCTCAGCCACTTAGCTGTCCCAATAAAAGACTTTTAGCTCAGAATTCCTAATTCAATTGTCATTCTTTCTGAAACTCACTTGACTAAGTACTTTTGGGAGTGAACAAATGATGAGAATAGAGAATCAAATACCTAGAATCTAGATATGGAGACTCTCCCCCTGCCCCAGAAGAGATAGGAGCCTTGGGAAATACTTGGAAGAGAAGGCAGAAGGCCCTAATTAGATTTTAACTGCCAAAGAGAATCTTCTTTTGAACAGAAGTGGAAAAAATGGGCATGGATTCTATAGGTAACATTTGGAATACTAAAAGCTTTCATTCCTTCCCTTTAGTGATAAAGCCCACTCCCCTTCTTCTACTACTATAAAATGCTTCTTTTTCTCTTTTTTAAACCTTTACCTTCTCTTGGAGCATCCATTCTAAGACTCAAGAGTGGTAAGGGCTAGGCAATTGGGATTAAGTAAGTGACTCGTCCAGTCACACAGTCAGGATGTTTGAGACTAGATTTTTTAAAACTCGTACCTTCTATCTTAGAATCATGACTGTGTATTGGTTCCAAGGCAGAAGAGTGGTAAGGGCTAGGCAATGGGGGTTAAGTGACTTGCTCAGGGTCACACAGCTAGGAAGTGTCTGAGGCCAGATTTGAACCAGGCCCTCTGTCTCTAGGGCTAGCTTTCTATCTATTGAGCCACCCAGCTGCCCCCTTGAGACCAGATTAAAACATTATCTTTATTTTATTCCAACATGAGACCAGATTTGAACCCACCTCCATGTCTGGCTCTCCATCCCCTGAACCACCTAGTTTAACTCTGTTCACTTCATTTTAGTTTAATTCAACAAACATTCAGGAAGCATTTACTCTGTATTGGTCACTGGGTGAGGTTGGGAATACAAAGACAAAACCCAAGTAGTCCATGTGTCTTCATGGCACTTCCAGTCTACTGAGGGAAGCCATATCTGTACAGGTCAGTCCATATGAAATAGATACAAAAGAGAGGTAAAGTAATCTGAGAGGGAAAAGTTAAGGAGCCTAGTGATTGGGAGAACATCAAGAAAGACTTCCTGGAGGAGGTGGCACTTGAGTTGAGGTTTGAAAGAAACTAAGGATTCTGAGAGTGGGAATAAGGAGAGAGGGCACTTTAGGAAGGGGCATCAGTCTGTGCAAAGCCAGGAAGGGACAGAGATATGTGTCTTGATTGCAGAGTGTGAAAATTAGCTTAGAAAGATTGACCAGAAGGACTGTGAAGGGTTTAAAATGGCAAGCAGGAGTTTAGGTTTCATTCTAAGAGGCAGTAGGGAGCCACTGAATCTACTTTTATTTGGGAATTATATAGAATTGGATGGACAAAGCCAGACAGGCTCTAGGTGACAGTAAATGGCATTATTGTATTATAAAAAGACCACCAGACTTGGAGTTTGATGTTATTGTCCAGTTGCCTTAACTGGGGTTTTCTTGGCAAAGATGCTAGGGTGGTTTGCCATTTCCTTCTACAACTCATTTTACAGATGAGGAACTGAGGCAGGCTGGGTTAAATGACTTGGCCAGGATCACACAGTCGATAAGTGTTTGAAGTCAAATTTGAACTCAGGAAGATGACTCCTGGGATGCCAGGATGACTTTCTGACTCCAGGTCTGGCACTCTAATCACCATGGATAGCTGCCCCTTGGATTTGGAGTTTACAGGAGCTGGTTTCCATTCAAGGCTCTGCCACTTATTAACTGGGTGACTTTGAGCAAATAATTTCCTTTCCTGGAGCTCTAGCTTCCTTATTTGTAAAATGAGAACAATAATATCTATATTATTTACTCCCCAGGGTGAGAGATAAATTTTTATTTTATTTCATTATTTATTTGGTAGATAGATGGTACAGTGGGTTGAGTGCTGGGTGTGGAGGCAAGAAGAACTGAGTTCAAATCCAGCTACAGACACTGGGCAAATCACTGAACCTTTGTCTGCTCCAGTTTCTTTCTCTGTACCAAATGAGAATAATAATAGCACCTACTTCCCAGGGTTGTTGTGAGAATCTAATGACATGTATTAAATGCAAACATTTTTTACAAATTTTTTATAAAATACTTGGTCGCCTTTAAAATGAGTTGGAAAAGTAAATGGAAAACTACTCCCATATCTTTGCCAAGGAAACCACAAATTGAGTCATGGAGTGCTGAACAAGACCAAAATATGATGGAACAGCAACAACAAATTTTTTTTTTGTAAATGCTAGCTACTATTACTCATAAATTGTCAAAAAAAAGTAATCAAAGACCTTCTTCTTTTCTCTCCTTAGACTTCTTCTGGTGTCAGAGGACCCTTATAATTCCAGGGTCCTCCCGCTCCTTAGGAGATCCCCATACACTATCTCACCTGGTCTATATATTCTTCAAAGCTACAGATTCCAGATCTTACCATTGCTCTGTCCCTTCCCCTCATAATATCCCCACTCTTCAACCTAAACTAACACAAATTGAATATCACGTGTCCCATTAGCACATGGTTCTGTTTTTTGCTAAGTGATCCTAGACTTTGCACTGGGAAGGATATTAGAAGACCATTGAGTTGAACCCTCTTCTTTTTTACAGATGAGGAAACTGAGACTCAGTTTGTTTAAGTGACTTGCCTGAGGTCACAGAACTGGGATGGAATCCACTCAGCTGTGTTAATGCACTCAATAGACATTAATGGCTTGCTGGGCTAGACCTCTCTGCAATATTATTTTGGAATATAGTTGTAAAGTCACAAGGGCCTTCAGAGACCTTAGTCCAGAGGCTGGAATATGGGGGAAAGGGAGGGGCAATTTGAGGTGCTATTTATTCCTATTTTAAAGCAGATTCCTGAGCAATGAGACTTGGGCCCAGATTTCTCCAGGCTCATCTCCCCACCTCCTAGAGAACACTCCTATTCTTTATCGATCCCTGGCTTGGCTACCCCTGGGGCTGTCGGCTGCTGTTTGGGTTTCATCTGGAAGCTCTACAGAGTACAAATCATTGCTTGTGTGTTAATTATTTTTATGATTACAAGATTATCAATTATTAAACAAAGTCTGAAAAATGTGCTGAGATCTACCCAGAGACAGACCCTGAGAAAGCTTTCTCATGTGGCATCTGTGGTAACGGAAGAGATGGGGAGCTTGCATCCCAAGATCGCCCAGCTGGCAGTCAGTCAAGAGCCGAGTGCTGTCTGTTGGCTTTCAGGCAGTTAGTGGCTTTGGGGACTTTTCCATGAGTGGATGGTCCTGTCTTTTGCAAGTGGAGACACTCCTGCCTAGGATCCAGAGGCACCAGATACTTGGAGAAGGCCATGGAACTCTCAGGAATTACAGATGGAGGCTATTTTGATCTTTCAGTATCCTTTCTGGTTCTAGAGTTCTGGCTGCTGCTGCCCACCCATCTTTGCTACTCTTCTCCATTGCCCCTCTTGATGATTCCTCTGATTTGGAGCCGAAGGAGATCTTAGGAGTTATATAATCTAGCCAATTCATTTTACAGCTGGGGAAATAGAGGCTTTATCAGAGAGGGGAAGTACTTACCCAAGATCCAACAGTGGCTGAGCAGTGGTTTGAGCATAGGTCCTTGAACCCTAAACCCAGGGATTTTTCAATGCTCTCTCTATGCTCCATTCACATTCAATGGCCATTTTTCCTAGGGAGTATTGGTGAACCTGAGAGTTAACAATATTAATCTATTCAATGAATGGTTGACCATGTATCTTAGAGGCTTCTGAAATCTGTTTCCTTTACCCTCCTAGTCATTTCAATGATTCCCTCCTGTCTTTGCCATTCTCTCAGCACTGGGTTCTGACAATCCATTTGCAAGTTTCTTCAGCATTGTCCAAGGAATAATAATAATTACTAGTAATGAAAATGATGATAATATCTTTCTATGGCACTTTTAAGTTCCTTTCTTAACTACAATCCTGTGAGGCAGGTATGTGGATATTATTTACATTGTGCAGATGAGGAAACTGAGGCACAGAGATGTGAATTATGAGTGAGTAGTAGAACAAAGATTCAAATGCAAGACTTCTGATTCCATGTCAATGTAGCACATCAAAGAACAACTAAGAATTTTTGTGTCTTGGGAAAATTGACAGAATAGGGTTAGGGCAGAACAAAAGACAATGCAACCAGAGGTACAATCATGCTGGTAGAGAATATGACCTTTTTCATATAGAGTTTAGTTCATGCCTCCAGCGTGATTTGAAGGGTAGGGTAGGGATCTTGTAAGTGGGGTCCCAGAGCAACGGGATTTTGGTTGTGACAGTAATGGTCAGTTATGCTGTGTAATAGCATGGATGAGTAGAGGAAGATAAAACATGAGGATAGCAATTATTAGAAGTGCCCCCACATGGATGTTGGCACCCTAGGGCAAAGCTCTGGTCATCACATGTTAGTTATAACTCGACAGCATTCTGGCTCTCATGATCATTCTTCCTCCTAGCATCCTCCTGGCTGATCTGACTGTCTTGCTCTCAGGTACTTTGACTTTAAAAAAATCTGTTCCATAATTGTCAGTCAGTCAGAAAGGCCTTCTTCCCCTACTTTCTTGGACCAATGAGATCATTTAGCTCTCTCTTTGTTTGTGGCATCACCTGTCTCTGATTCTGGCAAAGATTAATATTGTTTCTTGCTGAATAAACATAGCATATATTATTGTATGGTGCAAATGAAAGAATGCCAAATTTGGAGGCAGAGAACCCGAGACTGAATTCTGGCTCTACATTTCCTACTGATATGATATCAGTTAAGCTATGTAACTTCCCTGGGCCTCAGATTCCTTAACTGTTAAAACGAAGGGGTTGAACTAAATGATGTTTAAGGTTTTTTAGAGCCCCAGGTATATGATCCTGCTTTTCTCCTGGAGTCAGGAGCTGTCCATTCCTGAAACACATTCAGAGGACCCAAGGGTTAGTCCCAAATAATAGGGTCGAAAAAGATGCTGACTTGGTCATTGCTTGGATTGAGATGAATAAGAAGCATAGGAAGCTCTTTGTGTGACTTTAAGTCTATTCGGATAATAATAATAATAATAATAATAATAATAATAATTGGCAATAATAGCTAACATTAATATAGTACTTATTATGTGCTAGACATTGTGCTAAGTGCCTTACAATTATCTCATTTGATCCTTACAGCAACCCTTGGGAATAGGGGCTATTAATATACTCATTTTATAGATGGGTAAACTGAGTTAATCAGAGATTAAGTTACTTGCTCAAGTTCATGCAGCTTGTGAGGCTGGATTTCCAGGTCTTATTCTAGGCACTCTATCCACTGTATCACCTAGCTGCCCTTCAATTTCTTGGGCTCTTGACTGCCCCTGGATCATTTCTTCCTCTTTGGCCATGAGAATTTCCTACACCACCATGTTACCAAAGATGTCCTTTGCTTCTTAATTCTGTTTCCTGGTTATCATGTGAAAATTCAATTCAGTCTTCACAGAGGTAGCTGGGTAGCACAGTAGAGAAAACGCCAGACCTAGAGTCAGAAAGACCCGAGTCCAAATCTGGTATCAGACACTTACTAGTGTTGTGACTTCTGGCAAGTCACTTAGCCTCTTCCTCAGTTTCTTCAACTATAAAAAGGAGTTAAATGAGACAATATTTGTAAAGTGCTGAGCACAGTTCCTGGCATATAGTAGGTGTTATATTAACCCATATTCCCTTTCCTGAGCTCAACAAATATTTATTGATTGACCCCTCCTTTTTTTGCCTCGAAGAACCTACTCCTTGCATCTGTCCCTAAAAAAACATTTCCACTTCAGGTGTCTATTTAACAGGCTAACTTTTGACATCACAGTCCATACTGTAGAACAAGATATAAAATGTAATGGAAAGAACTTTCATTTGGAGCGTGGAGACCCAGGATTGAACATTCATTCCTAGACTATGTAACTATGGTAAGTCATAACTTCCTGGTCCTTCATTTCCTCATCTGTAAAATGGGAACTTGCACTAATTACTTTACAAAGTTGTGAGGAAAACTTTTTGTAAACTTCAAAATGTTACAGAAAAGTGAGATAACTATTATGTAGTAGAAACTGTGGTATAATGTGAAACAATGATAAATCAAAGGTCAGAACACCTGGCAATTTACTTAATTTCTTTGAGTCTCAGCTACTTTGTTTATATAGTTGGGATAATAATTCTTACATTGTGGCAAACTAGGTTTGGGAATAAGAAAGATCTGTGTTCAAATCTAGCACTAGTGATACCTTATTGGCTGTGTGATTTAGGGCTAGTTATTTAACTCCAGGCAGTTAAAATTTTTTTTAATTTAAAATGTTAAATTTATTTATATTTTAAAAAATTTAAATTTAATTAAATTAAATTTTTTTAAGTTACAGATGAGTTGCTAAGCATTTGGTCTTTCTTATATCAATAAAACCACAAGTCCAGACTCTGCCCCTCAAATTTGTTGTTGGCATTAAATGAGAAAATGATCTATAATACATGGCTTATTATTATTGTTGATTAATGAAACACAGACAGCAAGAGAAAGAGTAATGCCAAGTGATAGCTAGGTGCCACAGTAGGTAGAGTGCTGGGCCTGGAATCAGGAAGACCTTAATTCAAATAAAACCTCAGACACTTACTAGCTATGTGATCCTGGACAAGTCATCTTACCTCTTTTCCCCAGTTTCCTCAGCTAAAAATAGGAATAATAATAGCATCTACTTCCCAGGGTTTTGGGAAGACCAAATGAGATATTAAATTGTAAAGTACTTAGCACAATGCCTGGCACATAGTAAGCACTATATAAATGTTAGCTATTGTTGATTGTTATCATTACCCCAACAGGCTTCAAGTGCCTATCTTCCTTCATTTCTTTTTCTTATATTCAAGTTTCTTGGAAAGAAAAACTTTCAAAATGTATAAAGGCAGCAGAAAAATTAAAAACAATGTGGGAATAGGTTGAAAGATATGTCGTCTTTGTTATCATTTCTGCTCCTGGAGTTGTACCAAGAATATTTTTAGAGAATCTACAAAAGATGTGCTTATAGATTAATAATTTTATTTAAATACAAAAAGCAATTTTTCCCCATGGGCACAATAATATGCAGAAAGAAAACAACTGTAGGATAACAATTTGTACCAGCCTATTTTGATCTGAAGTCCACTGAACAGAATGAGGAAAACTTTTCCTTCACCATCACCATCACCATCACCATCACCATCACCATCACCATCACCATCACCATCACCATCACCATCACCATCATCATCACCATCACCATCACCATAATCATCACCATCACCATCACGATCACTATCATCATCATCATCATCATCAATTACTCCCCTTTATTAGCATCATCCCTTCTCAGGACTATCCCTGTTTCAGGGGAAACAATGCCAATGTAGATGATTTCCCATAACCCAAACCCCAAAGTTGCCAAGTCATCACATTCCATTGGAATCTTACCTGCCTGACATCAGGGATGGAGACTGAATCATCTCTTTGAGGTTCATTCCAGATCCAACATATGTGACACTTTCCTGAAGACTTTTGGTTGAATTTAGGAATAAACTTAGCCTTCCCAATCCCATAGGATGCATCCATATCTGGAATGCCCAAAGATCTATCTTGATTTCCCTGCTACGCAAAATCCTTCTCTCTCCAGAATATGGCTGAAATCCATGAAAAGATTCTTGCCCAAGGACAGTTGGAGAATTGGGAGATGAGGAAACCATGGTAAGCCTATAGTTATTATGAAAAAAAAAACACCTGGGGGATCTTAGTAGACTGCAAGGTCAATACAAGTTGACACCGTGACATAATTGCTAAAAAAGCTAATTTGAACTTTGCATTAACTGAAGGCTGCTGTCCATGCTAAGAGAAATGAGCATCCTCTCACCTGATCAGAATACATCTGGACTATTTTGTTCCCTCCTGGGCACCACATTCTCATAAGGACATTGGCAATGTTGAGCCTGTCCAGAAGATTGCCACCAGAATGCTCAGGGGAGTAGAAATCACCCCTTGTGAAGATCAGTGGAAGGAATCATATCCTCCAGGGGTTGTGGATTCCCGCCTCAGGTAGCAACAGGGCTCATGGTACAAAGCCACCGACCTTTCCTTCTGAGCAGACAAAGCTTAATGATAGATGGCTTGTGTGATATAGAGCTGAGAAGTGAATCATTCTTGGTTTTCCTTAGATTTTTCTACTCCTTGGCCCAGCCCCCCATCTACTGTCCTGGCTTCCTTTTGTTTCAGAGGCTCTGGAAATCTCTTAAAACCAAAGGGTTAACTTGCTTTCTGTATTAAATATTTACATAAAAATGTTGGGGAAGGTGTGTGTAAATTATAAATAATGTAAGTCGGGCCTGGTCTCGGTTAGCGCTAAGAGACCCAAACTGTATCATTGTAATGCATTATTCACATATAATGCATCTATTCTCCTCCATTAGTGGGACGGGAAAAAGCCCCTGAGTGCTTAACTGGAGTTTGGAGGAGTATAATAAATGGGGAATAAACAAATAGGGGCCGCCATGCAGCTGTAGTTAAACAAGTGTAAATTAGCGGCTCAGCCCCATTCCTCTGCTTGGCCCCCAGGCCTGTGATGGGGACCCAGAAACAGGTCCCCCCCTCCTTACTGCAGAGGAGGGGGAAGAGGAGGAGGAGGCCATAAATCCCAATTATCAGAATTAATTTGGCCCTAAAACAGCTGTCCACGGAGAACCACTCATGTGGTGAAGGCAGGCTCTTGCTGCTCAAAGGCCTGGTTAAATTGTGTTAAGGTACTAAGTGATGAAGATGGAAGCTGGGTTGGCTGAGCCCCTCTTGCCTTTCCCAGCTTCCCTGGCAGCAGTATCCTCAAGTGGCTAAAGGTGGCTGGGTCACCCCCCTCCCTCTCCAGGTCCCTCTCATCTTGCCCATCACTGTCAGACTCCTTGCTGTTGCTCTTTGCTGGCCCTTCTTCCCCACAAGGCCATCAATCACTAAGGCTTTCTCCCTTGATTAACCCCACCCCACTGGGATGGCTCCATTACTCTAAGTCCTCCTGTCCCCTCCCCTTGTTCTTGGAAGATTGGAGGTGAGGCTCTATTTCCTCACAAGAGAGAGGCTCTATTTACACATATTTCCCATGTTGTGCCTTGGGAATCTCTTTCATAGTCGATCAACAAGCATTGATTATTAAGTACTTACTGTATGCTAGGAACTATGCTAAGCCCTGAGGATAGACAAAGAAGGCAAAAATTCAGTCTGTGCCCTCAAGGAGCTCACATTCTCATGGATGAGGCAAGATACAAATAATCATGTGCATACAAGATACATAGAGGGTGGACTGGAGGTAATCTCAGAAGGATAGCACTAGTAGCAGAGGCCCTGGGAAAGACCTCATAGGACCATAGGTCTGGGGCTAGAAGGAATCTCAGACATCATCTAGTCCAACCCTCTCATGAGGTTCCCAGGATCTTGAACCATAAAGCCCACAGGGAATTCCCTTGATTTGCTGGATCCCAAATTGGCTGGCCACACCATGAGAGTGAAGGGATAACTGATGGACAGACAATATGTTCTGCTTCCATTCATGTCGATGTCAAGAGGAGAGAAAGGTTCGCACCAGGTTGGGGATAACCTTTGTGGTGAACATGGGTAAGAGCAATACAGGATAGACAAACACAGAGGGGTTGCTATCAAAGCACTGGAGGGGACTTCTACAGGAGTGAGGCCTGAAGAAAAGAGATGCTTTGTGTTTTTAAAATATCAATTCAAAAATGTTTTCCATGATTACATACATTCTGGGGTGGGGGACAGGGAAAGAATGAGGGAGAGTGGGACAGAAGAAGGGAGAGAAGTTGGCACTCAAAACATTAAAAAATGAATCTTAAAAATTGTTTTTACATGTAATGGGGAGAAATGTTATTTAAAAAGATGAATAAAAAACAAAAACATCTAAGGACCCTAATGGAGGGAGGATCATTACCAGAGGGTTAGCCACCAGGCATGAAGATTTCTAGTCATAATAACTCAAGCCACCATCCACTTAGCAATCAATCAATCAACCCACATTAATTATTTACTATGTGCCAATCAATTGACAAGCATTTATTATTTACTATGTGCCAATCAATCAATGCTCATTTATTAACTGCTATGTTCCAATCAATTAATCAATCAACAACCACTTTTCAAATCTTTGCTGAATACAAGGTGTCATGTTAAACCCTGGGGATACCAAGAAAGGCTCCCTTGCCTACAAAAAGCTTACTTTTTAATAGGGATGACAACAAGCAAACAATGAAATATATTCAAGATACATGAGATTGCAGATTTAGAGACATCTCTACTTCAAATGTTAATATGAATCATCTGTGCCCAATTTGTGGTAGAGTCTTCCAATCTTGTATTGATCTAATCAGCCACAGCCAGACACATGGTCAATCCCTCAACATCATGATACCATTTTGATCTTCTTTGAGTATAAAAGACAATGACCAACCAATATACAGAACTGCTGAGTGTTAGGCACAGGGGTCACAAAGACAAAAAGCAAAAACAATCCCTGTCCTTGAGGAGATTCCATTCTAATGGGAACATATATTAGCTCATACAAATATATATATATATATATATCCTTGATGGAGAAGATAGGAGAGGCACTAACAGCTAATAAAACCAAAGAATGCTTTCTGTCAAAAATGACACTTGGATGAGATTTAAAGAAAAACAGGGTTTTCAAGAGGAAGTGGGAAGGAAGTAAGGAAGGAGGGGGTATAAAGATACAAAATTGGATAGCGTCATATGTGACAGTTTGTGCATGAAGAGGAATAACGTGTAACAGGGCTGGAAATGTAAGATGGAGGACAGGTTGTGAAGAGTTTTCAGTGCCAAAAAGATGACCCAATGTTTGATCTTGGAAGTATTTGGGAGCCACTAGAGTTTGTTGAATGAAAGGATAACATGGACAGCTCTGTACATGAAGACTTTGACAGCTACATAAAGGATGGAGTGGAATGGGGACAGATGAAGTGGGAAGACCAGTTAGGAGTCAATTGCAAGGTGAGAAGCAGAAGGGCGTGCACTAGGATGGTGCTCATGTGAGGAGAGAGAAGTTTTGATGGAGAGATTTGACAAAAGGTTGAATATATGAAATGAATGAGAGTGAGAAGAGGAGGATGACATTAAGATGTCATTTTGGGTGACTATAAAGTTGGTACTCTTTTTTTTTATATTAGACATTTATTAATATTTGTTTTTAACCTGTTTACATACTTTATGCCCCTACTTTCCCCTTCACCCCCCGCTCTCCTCCCACCCATGGCCAACGCACATTTCCACTGGTTTAAAGTTGGTACTCTTGATGGGATTGAAGTAAAATTTTGTGATTTTTTTTGGTAGGGGGAGAAGATAATGAATTATGTTTTAGACATGTGGCATTAGAGATATCTATGAGACTCATCTTTCAAAATGTACAGTAGACAGTTTGTGATGTGTGACAGGAGTTTGGGAGAGACACTAGGCCTGGATGTACCAGTCTGGGAATCATCCACATAGAGATGATAACTGAACCCATGGAGCTGATAAGGTTATCAAGTGAGAGAGTCTGAGGAAAAAGAATCAGGCTTAGGATAGAGCCTGGGAGGATACCCATAGTTAGGTACAGAATTACAGTCTACATCTGTAGATCCTTGAAGTGGAATTATAAGACTAGAGGTTTCAAGCTGGAAGAGACCTACGAGGCCATCTCATTCCACTCCCTCATCTTAACAAAATGAAGAAAGAAACTCAGAAGAGATTCAGTGACTTGTTGAATGTAGATATGGTATTTGGATTCAGTTCTTTTGACTCCAAACTCATTGCTCTTTCCTTTGAAGTATTGAATAAGAAAATATGGTCCTGTGGTAGTAAGAGGATTAGACCATGAATCAAAAGGCTTGGTTTTGAGTTCTAGCTCTGCCATTAATTCTCCATGTATTTGGGTAAGCCTGGGCCTTGGTTTCTTTCTCTGTCAAACTGGGAAGTGTGTGGCACTAGATAACCTTTGTCTTTCCTTCTAGCTCTAATGTTCTATGATCATAGGCTGCACCATCATGGCATTCCCCTAATCGAATGTGAACTTAATTCATATCTTATTGATTCAGTCCTTGGTAATGCAATGTCATGAAAAGGGCCTTTGATTGGGAATCAGGAGACCTAGATTTCTGTCTGGGTTAAATCTTTTCTTAGGTATGCAGCACTGGCAAATCACTTTATTTCTCTATTTTCAGAAAATGAAGATGGTACTACTTGTATGATCTGTCTCATAAAGTGATTGGAAGTATCAAATGAAATGATGCATTTGTTGTTCAGTCTTTTCAGTTGTGTTTGATTCTCCATGACTCCTTTTGAGGTTTTCCTGACAAAGATACTGTGGTATGGTTTGCCATTTCCTTCTCCAGCTCCTTTTTACAGATAAGGAAATTAAAGCAAACAGGGTTAAGTGATTTGTCCAGGTTCACACAATTAGTAAGTGTTTCAGGTTAGATTTGAACTCAAGTTTTCCTGACTCAATGCCAAGTGCTCTATCCACTGTGCCACCTAACTGCCCCAAGATGATGTACAAAAGATGCTAAATAAACAAAGGCTGTTCTTTTTGTCTTTCTAACAAGTAAAAAACTTCTCAAGATTTTTATTTTTTTTTCATCTCTCTCAAAGAGCCTTCTTATATAATGCTTGTACCCACAGTCCTCTTTCTTTGATATGCAGCTCAAGTATTGCTTTTGGCATGGAGCTTTCCTGACCTCTCCCCTTCCATTGCTTGTGTCCTCCTTCCCAAATAACTTTGAATTAAACCTCTTTATACTTGTTATTTGTTTTCTTTCTATTGATTCTGTATTGATTCTATTGCTTCTGTATCCAAATGCTTGTTCTTTCTCCCATTAGAGTATAAAGTTTTTGAAACCAGGATAATTATTTTATCTGTATCCTCAGCACTTAGCACAGTGCCTGACACATAGTAGATGCTTAATAAATGTTTGCTTATTGATTGATTGCCCCATCCACAGTAGGGTCTCCCTTGGTGCTCACTTTTAAACTAAAGTTAGCCAACAAGTATTTATCAAGCTCCTATTATATACAAGGCATTGTGCTAAGTACTAGGCATGGGAAAAAAGGCAAAAACAGTCCCTATCCTCAAGGAGCTTACAATTTAATGGGGGAGACAACATGCAAATGACCATGGACAACAACTTGGGCATAAGACAATGTGGTACAGTGGTCTTGTGTAAAAAAAATACTAAGTTTGGATCCAGACTCTGCTACTTATTAGTATGTTCCTTGGACCAGTGAAGCCTTTCTGTGAGCCTCAGTTTCTTCCTTTGTAAATGAATTGATAAGATTAATATTTTTTTCCAATTATAGGTCCTGATGGTTGGGGAGGACTGGTTTCCATATCTAGCTCCTTTGGTAGGATCAACTCAGCATCAGTTCATTGTCACCCAGACCTTTAGGAAGTCAGATTCCTTCCTCTGGGCAAGAGGTGCCAAAGGGAGACATGGATGAAAGAATATGGTAGACAGACTCATTCCAGAAGGATAGTGAGATGGGAGGGAGCCAAGTAGCCATGGCATAGCCCCTCTTCTCTGGAAGGCTGATCAACTTTGTTAAAGCTTTGCTTTTTTTTCAAGACAAATGGGCCTCCAAGGATAGGAAGGAGCTAGCACTAGAAAAAGTGCTGTATTTGGAAGTTGGTCAAGTCCCTTAAATTTTCTGCAGGTCTCAGTTTCTTCATCTATAAAATGAGAGCATTGTTCTAGATGACTTCCAAGGTCCCTTCCAGCACTTAATTTGTGATCCATTATCCTCGGACTCATTATCAAGAAGCCTGGGACAAGGGACATCTTGGTGGCTCAGTGGATAGAGACAGGATGTCTTGGGTTCAAATTTGACCTTAGATACTTCCTAATTGTGCAATCCTGGGCAAGTCACTTAACCATGTAGCCTAGTCTTTATCACTCTTCTGCCTTGAAACCAATACACAGTATCAATTCTAAGATAGATTAGGGTTAAAAAAAGAAGCCTGGGATGGCTATCTCCATTGAGGATATGGCAGCCTCAGGTAGGCAGGTAAGAATACTAATGACTCATCTTTGTAGAGCATTTTAAGGTTTGTGAAGCTCTTCATTGCTCTCTCATTTGATCCTCCCAGTAACTATGTGAGGTAGACAACATAGATATTATTTCCCCATTTTACAAATGAAGAAATGGGGGCTATGAGGAGTTAAATGGCACAGTCAATATTGTAAGTGAGATCTGAACCCAGGTCTTCCTGAATCCAACTCTAGCCTTCTCCTCATTATGCTGACTCTCAGAGGGGACCCAGGTAGGGCACAGGAAGGGAGAGCAGGACAGTGAAAAGAAGAGAAGCCAAGTATGAGAGATTGCTCTAGTCACAGTTTTTCCCTGTAGTGCTATGTCCTGAGATCATGTCTGGGAAGCTACCACCAGGCAGCATCTTCTCCAGGACTTGTGATTTGATCTGGGAGGATGCTCCTGCCACTGGTCCATATCTTACACCTTTTCTGACTTAGTACACTATATATGTTTTATATATGTGTGTATATATATGAATATGTGTAGATAGTTAAACCCTTGCCTTCCATCTTAGGCAGAAGAGTGGAAAGGGCTAGGCAATGGGGGTTAAGTGACTTGCTCAGAGAAGTCACACAACTAGGAAGTGCCTGAGGTCAGATTTGAACCCAGGACCTCCCATCTCCAGACCTGGCTCTCTATCCATCGAGCCACCTGACTGCCCTCATTAGTAGACTCTCCGGACCACAAACATCCATCCCGTAGTGACCGTGCCTTTATTTGTAGTGAGCAATGGGAATACAACTGCTTTTAAAGCTTCAAGACTTGGGCTCACATTTCAACTCTGCTACTAAGCAGTTCTATGAACCGAAGAGAATTACCTGACCCTTCCACGTATGCTTCTTTTTCTGTCAAATGAGAGGATGAGTGTTTGCCAAGCTCTTTTCTAGTTCTTTTTTTTATCAGTCCCCCTTATCATCTCCCTTAGCGTGCTTCCCTTTCTGCCCCCTCCCTTTTTGTTCTCCTCTTATTAACTAGTTCTAAATCCTTTGATGAGTCTCTCCATAAAGGAGGTTGGTCCAAAGGGAAGAGACATATCACACACATAACTTGATATTTTTTCACCTGACCATTTTGGGGAAGGGGATGATGACATGTACAGAAGACAGTCAGATCATGGGTGCTCTTGGATAGAGGGGTAGCCTGACTCCCTCCCTCCTTCCTCCTGCCCACCCTGCACTTCTCTCTCCTCCAATGCACCTAGACTTTGCTCCTTTACACTTTTGTGGGATCATCCCCCCTCTAATCACCTCCCTCCACCCAGAGCACAGGGTAGCAGTCTGTGGACTTCTGCAGAGAGGAGTATTTCCCTCCCCCAATGATATAGGATCCTAGACTGAGTGCTGGAAGGGACCTTAGGGCCCTTCTAGTCCATCCCTTTCATTTCACAGACATAAATCGATGGGGTTCGAACTCACCCCTGCTACTTGGCTTGGCTACTCTACACTAAAAACTCTGGCTAAACTCGAAACTTTTTTGGCCTTTGTCAAACCTGCTGAAGCACGCCCTTCAGTGGTGCAACCTGAGCTGTTAACATACCACAAATAGACATCATAGGAAAACAATCAGTGGACTTTGGCAGCATCTATTTAAGTAAATATGGAGACATAAGACAGCTAGCGCTTAAGTGATACTCTAAGTGATGTTGGATCTTCTCTGGAGATACTAGCCTCCTTATTCTATAGCTTGGGATGGATGGCCTTAAAAGCCTTTCTTGAGGGGGCAGTTAGGTAGCTCAGTGGATTGAGAGTCAGGCCTACAGACGGGAGGTCCTAGGTTCAAATCCGGCCTCAGACACTTCCCAGCTGTATGACCTTGGGCAAGTCACTTGACCCCCATTGCCTACCCTTACCATTCTTCCACCAAGGAGCCAATACACAGAAGTTAAGGGTTTAAAAAAAGGAAAAAAAGCCTTTCTTGAAGGGGAATGTAAGGTGTTAGAGGGACTGAAGGCAAGGTCCTGAGCTCTGGGCTCTACTGAGAACTGGACTGAAGGACTTCTGAGGTCAGTGACCCCATGAAGTCCAGTGGGTTGACCTGTTGACCTATTCTGGAGGGACTTTTGGGTCATAAGAGGGTCTGGATAGAGTGGGAGAACTTAGGACTGGAGGGAAAGGAAAGGGTTTTATTTAGAAGACCCTGAAAACCATGAGAGGCCACTTCCATGCAAGGAAGAGTATCACTGAGGACTGACTATTCGGGGGAATCTTGGGTCTTGTCTGTGTTAGTTATATAATTCGATACCTGGTGCTTATATCCCAATATAAGTTCTTGGAGGAACCTTTTCACCTATTCTTTCCATCTTCCAAATAATGCTTATCCTTAAATACTTTGAAGATCCAGGAGTTCTGCAATGTGGATGCTACCTTTTAAAAATAAATGTTTCATTGATCCTTAAGGGAAAAACAATAGCAATGACAGTTCCAAATATGCCCTCTCCCTACCTCAATAAAAACTCTCCTTTTTAAGAAAAAAATATATATAGTTAAGTAAACACGTTAACCTATTGATCATGTCTAACAAAGTATGTTTCATTCCTTACCTTTATTTTATTTATTTATTTTATTTAAAAAAAAACACTTTACCTTCTGTCTTGGAATTAATACTGTGTATTGGTTCCAAGGCAGTAGAGTGGTAAGGGTAGGTAATGGGGGTTAAGTGACTTGCCCAGGGGCACACAGCTAGGAAGTGTCTGAGGCCAGATTTGAACCTAGGACCTCCCGTCTCTAGGCCTGGCTCTCAATCCACTGAGCCACCCAGCTGCCCCTTCATTCCTTATCTTTAGTCCATCACCTCTCTGCCAAGAAGATGGAAGTAGATTTCAAGGCCCTCCTTTCAAGTCATGATTATATTGGCCAGGGTTCTCTTGTCTTTTATCATTATATTCCTTTATAGCTTTATAAACATAATGGAAGAAACTTTCCTTGTTCTGTTTAATTTTGCTTTGAATCAATTAGTATGTCTTCCCATGCCTCTCTGAATTCTTAATGTTCATTATTTCTAACAAGTATACTAAATAATATTCTATTATTAATGAAATTAAGAATGCTTCATTGCATTTATATACAACATTTTGTTCAAATCTTCAAATCTATGGGCACTCATTTTTTCTAGCTTTTTTCCTATCATAAAAAAGGGATTCTATAAATATTTTGATATTTGATGTATATTTCCCTCTATTTTTGATCTCTTTGGAGTTAGTAAATGCTTAGTACTAGGATCGCTGGGTCAAAGGATACTTTATGATTTTTCTATTATATGTCTAAATTGTTTTCCAGCAGAATTAGACTAGTTCAGAATTCCATATGGGCACTTTTTTCTGCAAACAGGTACTCTTTGAGAGTTCTTGAGGGCTAAGGTAGGGGCAGAGATCAGAGAAAACATTTTTTGGGAAGAAGTGACATTTAAGTTAGACTTTTAATGAGGGATAGGAATCCAACAAGTGGAAGAATGGAGAAAGGAGGGCATTTTAGGCACAAGGGTAGTGTGAACAAAAGTACAGATATAGGTAGGTTATAGCATGTTATGGGGACAGAGAGTAGTCCAATTTGACTAAAATATAGAATATGGAAAGGAGGAGAATATACTGCTGGAAAGATAGGGTAGTACCATGCAACTGAGATCCCCAACTGTCAGAATAAGTAGTGAGAATTTTAAGTCACACACAATAGAGACCCCCTTGATGATTTCTGAGCAGAGGAGAGACCCAACCATACTTCTGAATAAGGAAAGCTAACCCCAAAGTTTGTAAAAGAAGGATTAGAGAGAAGAAATGTTAGGAGGCTATAGTGATAGTCCAACATGGTAGTAATTAGGAGCTACCCTTGGGTGGTAACAATCAGAATAGAATAAAAGGAATGCATGTGAAAGGTGGAAGAAGTTCTCATCTTAGGTGTTTCTGTTACAGTACCAGGTGGAGACACTGCACTCTCTGGTCCCCAGGCTGGCTTCTTGTTGCCTCTCAGATGGAATGGAGTTGTGGCCACACCAAGGACACACATTTCAGGGAAGATAGGAGCCTTAAATGCAGTGTTTTAAAAAATATATTTTATTTTTTCCAATTATGTGTAAAATCAAATTTTAACATTCATTTAAAAAATTTTTATGTTCTAAATTCTCTCCATCCTTCCCTAAGATGGAAAACAATTTGATATAGATTATACATGTGCAGTCATGCAAAACATATTTCCAGATTAGTCATGTTGTGAGAGAAAACACAGACAAAAAATCATGAAAAAAATAAAGTAAAAAATAGTATGCTTTGATTTGCATTCAGACTCCATTAGTTCTTTCTCTGGAGATGAGTAGTATTTTTCATCATAAGTCCTTTGGAATTGTCTTAGATCATTATATTGCTGAAAATAGCCAAGTCTTTCATAGTTGATTGTCATACATTATTGTTTTTATTGGGTACAAAGTTCTGAATCTGCTTACTTCACTCTGCATCAATTCATGTAAATTTTTCCAGGTTTTTCTGGGAGCATCATTTTTAATAGAATAATTATATTCCATCACAACCATATATCATAAGTTGTTCAACTATTCCCCAGTTGATGAGCATCCTCTCAGTTTCTAACTCTTTACCACCACAAAAAACTGCTAATAAATATTTTTGGACAAGTAGATCCATTCCCTTTTTCTCTGATACCTTTGGAATATAGACCTGCTAGTGGTATAAGGGTATAAACAGTTTTAAAGCCCTTTTGGCATAGTTCCAAATTGCTCTCCAGAATGGTTGGATCAGTTCACAACTCCACCAAAAATGCATTAGTGTCTCAATTGTCCCACACCCCCTCCAACATTTTTCATTTTCCTTTTCTGTCATGTTAGCCAATCTGATAGGTATGAGGTGGCAAATACAGAATTTTTGAAAGAGCTGGCCCAGGGAGTATTGCCAGGAAAGTAAATTGTAATCATGTCAGAGCAATTCTGGTATGGTGGGAAGTATGCTGGATTTGGAGTCAGATAGTTTGGGTACAGACCTGGTTCTGTGAATTTGAGTAAATCATTGACTCTCTTAGACCTTCAGTTTCCTCACCTCTATAATGAAGGAGTTAGACTAGATGAACTCTAAGGTCCCTTCTAGATCTAAATCCATGACCTTATAAATTATATTCCATTATTTATCTGCTCTCTCTGTCTCTCTCTGTCTCTGTCCCTGTCTCTGTCTCTGTCTCTGTTTCTCTCTCTGTGTCTTTTTGTCTCTCTGTCTCTCTCTTTCTGCCTTTGTCTCTGTCTCTCTCTTTGTGTCTTTTTTCTTACTACCTCAGTTGGCTGAATTTATATGTTCGGAGTTTCATGGCCCATGGGAGCTCATATGCACAGAGAGATTTTATGAATCATCTATATCTATGATAAGTATGAAATCCGGAGACTCTCTTCCTTTAGTTATGCAGAAAGAACATGAGGAATTCATGAGGAAATTCTGCTATCTTTGGAATAAAGACAGTCCCTGATTTTCAGTCTAGCACCAACATCCTGGGGCCTTGAGTGGAACATTTGAAATAAACCCAAGGGATGAAGGAGAGATGAGATGTCCTTTCACAGCTTCAGAGGGGCAAGTCCTTCAAAACCTAGGGCTCTTTCAGATTTGGTAAGCTTAGTCTAAACATGAGTCCAGTCCACTGAGAAGCATGGATGAATGGAAAGGATACTGATTTTGAGTAAGAACATCGAGGTGCCAGTCCCAGCTCTAACATCAACTATAGATAATATTTCTTGTCTTCCCTACCTTTCCATTTCTTGACTTACCAGTGAAGTGAGTAGTGTAAGCATCATCTCCTCATTTTAAAGGTGAAGAGATGGAGGCTCAATGAGGTTACTTTTCCCTCTTCTTATCTCCGACTTCATATCCACTCACTTGCCACATCTTGTTGATTCTGTCTCTGTAGGACCTCTTATATTCCTTCTCTTCTCTTTACCCACATGGAGACCATTCAGGCTCTCCTTTTTTCTTGTTTGTAATGTTGCAATAGCCCCATACCTCGTTTCTCTTCCAAGTCTTTTCCCTCTCCAATACAACTCCCCCATTGCCAAATTGATATTCCTAAAACTTCTTGTTGTTCTAAGTCATTATGGCTTGTCACTTGCCTGCTCAAGAAGCTCTAGTGACTCCCTGTCCCTATTGCCTTTAGGATAAAATACCAACCCCTTAGCTTGTCATTGAAGCTCTTTTCACTGTCTGTCTCTAGCCTCCCTTTCCAAGATTTCCCTTTCTTATACACTGTGTTCCTACCCCACTGGCCTGCTTGCTCTTCCTCCCATACAACATTCCATCTCCTATCTCTCTGCTTCTGCATAGGTGCCCCCTTTGCCTAACATGCAGTCTGGCCTCCCCTTTACTTCTCAGAATACTCAGCTTTCTTCAAAGCTTAGTCCAAATTCCATCTCTTACATCGGATCTTTCCACTCGCTAGAAACCCACCCCAATTACTTTGTGTATTGTATATAAGTGTGTGTGTGTGTGTGTGTGTGTGTGTGTGTGTGTGTGTGTGTGTGTGTGTGTGTAGTTTCTCCTAACAGTCTAATGGAACCTAAACTCCTTGAAAGCCATCATTCTTTCCATTTTTTGTCTCTGAATCCTCAAAACTACTCAGCACTGTGCCTGGCATATATAGGCATCTCTTCAACATTGATACTTTCCCCATTGCAATTTCAATATAATAAAAAGCTAAATGGGGATTGTTTGGGAGTTTTGTGAAAGCTGCAGATGACATGTAAAAGCCAGAATTCAATAAAGAAAAAGTTTAGAAATTCATTACCATCGACCTACATATAGTCTATGACCAAATACTTAACCCACATGTTTGCAATAAGGTATTGTAAACACCACATAAGCGAAAAAGAAAAAAATTCAGACTTCTCTGGTATGAAATGAGCACCCCCACATTTTATGTGGATTTTCCAGATCATGAGGTTGCCTTGCCCCTAACCCCTGTGAAATGGTAAGAATACTGGTAGTAGGCACTTAATCAATGCTTATGAATGAATGAATGAATGAATGAATGAATGGAAGTGACTTGTCTATCAAGGGCATACATGACTGAAAAAGAAGGTGGGTAGGTCACGTAGTGAGAGTGACTCAAATGGGGATGATCACGAGATCACAGATTCATTTATCGTTATTAGCTATCTGAGGTAAGCAGATATATAGATGTCACAGTCAGCAAAGCTGGTGTGTTGGGTGAGGATGGAGACTCTGTTAGTTGTTCTACTATTCATTCTGAGGTCTTCACTGACAACACACTGAATACTGAGCTAGTATTTATTTATTTATTAAACCCTTACCTTCTGTCTTAGAATCAATACAAAGTATTGGTTCCAAGGCAGAAGAGCAGGAAGGGCTAGGCCCTGGGGGTTAAGTGATTTGCCCAGGGTCACACAAGCTAGGAAGTGTCTGAGGTCAGATTTGAACCCAGGACCTTCTGTTTCCAGGCCAGGCTCTCTATCCACTGATATACCCACATGTCCTAATGCTGCAGAATCATTAACAAAATATTAGAGGACTCGGAGAAAGGCATCAAGTGGAGACTTGTGGAAAAATGCATACAAGAAGCACATGAAATGAGAAGGTCTACACTTTCTGTGATCTGGAAGAAGGGAATACTCATTATGATTGAGTAATTAGTTAATTGCTAAATTGAGGAGGCATGAAACCTGGAGATAATAACCAGCAATGAATATGAATTCTTCTGCTGGATTTTTGAACCCCTGTCCTGAGATGCACTGATAACCAGAGTCAGCCTGCAACGACTACTGATCTCTCTTCTAACTGCCCTCATGTGGATGATCTTCACTCCTGAAGTTTCCAGGGACTCTCAGAGCCAAGGGGCAAGGCTGGAGATAGGAGATAAGGCCTTCCACTAGAATAAGACTGAGTCCTCTCAAAGCATAAATTGAGGCTTGTAGAGTCAGGAATTTAGGGAACCCAGAAAAAACATGGCTGAATAGCTATTATTTAGGAACAGGCACCAAATGGTAGATCTATTGTATAGCTCATGGGAATCAGAGTTAAGCTAAGGGGCTTGGAGGTAGGAACTAGGGTCTAGATCAGAAGTATGAATTTGATATTAGTCTAGTACCAGCATCAATAGAGTTCAAAAAGGGAAGAGAAGGGATGTGGTCTGGGTTAGGAAGAAAGGTCCAGAAAGTCCAGGGAAATGGTAGGATTTTGAGCTGAGAACATTTGTCATGCTCAGGGGTAGCAGGAACATGGATATTTTTTGTTTTGTTTTGTATTTTTGCCCAGGTATATGTAACTGGCCTAGTTTTTCTGTTTTCCCTTGAAGGGACCTAGAAACATAGGGTTTTAGAGTCAAAAGCACCCTTAGAAATCATCAAGGTTAATCTCCTCATTTGACAGATGAGAAAACTGAGGACCAGGGAGATTTATCCATTTAATATCACAAATCAAATCTAGGTCTTCTAACTCTGATCAGTGATCTTTTAACTGCTGCTCCTCTACTCTTTATGAGGAACAGTTGTTGAATTTGGAATCATCTTTTAAAGTTCAACACAAATACTCTCTTCTGTGGGAACAGCTTCCTGAAGTCCCAGTGTTGATGATGACTAACTGATTATTAGAAACACAGCCCTTCCAGCACCTACAGGGGACTGGCAAGGAATCTACAGAAGGCAGCAGCACTTGTAGTTTCTTGCTGCTCTGAGCCTGGCATGGCCATTTGGAGGTGTGGAATAAAAATGTGGACAGAGTGACGACTGCCAAAGTATAGTCATCTGAGAGAGGCAGCATGGACAGGAGAAGTTTTCAATTAGCCTTGTAGAGAGGATGGATCAAATCTTGATTCTCTGAGAGAGGGTGCAGGGCAGAGAACGGAAAGACTTATAGTTTGGCCATGTGGCATCTTTAATGCCTGGTTTATGTGTCATCCATAGACAGTAATGATATGGGTGGGGAGGACCAAAAGGATCGTCGTGGAAAGAAGTCAATCCACAGATTACATCAGTGTAAAAATGGAGAGCCATATAGTCTGGGAGATCCAATGATGTTAATTTAAGTACTGGGAACCAGCAAGGGAGCACCTTCTTAAGATGCAGGAACCCCCAAACTACAATTACACAGTATTTTATGTGAAGTGCATTAGGGAGGTATAAAGGTCTTTGGAAGGGAGGTCTGAGGGGAAAGGTCATTGAAGCTCTAAATGGTCTTAAGGGGGATAGATGAGGAGTCATAGGAGACCCTTAAATTTTTCCTTGGCTTAATGGTAGAGAATCTTGGACAGCTGTCATCACATGAAGGTATCTTGGTGGCATTGGTGATGAGGCAGTTAATGTATCTTTAGTGGTACATTATTACAAGGAAGGAATGAAGAAAAGAGGGGAGGAAGGAAGGAAGGAAGAAAGGAAAGAAGGAAGGAGAGAAAGAGGGAATGAAGGAAAGGAGGAAGGAAGAAAGGAAGGAAGAAAGGAAGGAAAGAAGAGGGAAAGAAGGAAGGAAAGAAAGAGGGAAGGAAGGAAAGAAGGAAGGAAGAAAGGAAAGAAGGAAATACATATTTATTAAGTACCTACTCTGTGCCAGGCACTGTGATTAGCACTTTATAAATATTATCTCATTTTATCCTCTGGATACTTGGGAGTTCTTATTGTTATCCTTATTTTACAAATGAAAAAAAAAAAAACAAAAAAACAACTGAAGCAGAGAGAGGTTAAATGAATGATCCAGGGTTTCACAGCTAATAAATGTCCAAGGCAGGATTTGAACTCAGGTCTTTTTGATTCCAGGCTCTCTATCAACTAGCTAAAAACCTGGAGAGTAATAATAAGAAAAATGCAAATCTAAATAACTCTGAAGTTTTATTTTCTACCCAGCAAATTCACAAAGAGTACAAAAGATGAGGCACTTTAATATAAACTCTTAGCGGAGTTGTGAATTGGTCCACTCATTCTGGAAAGCAATTTGGAATTATACTAACCAAAATGTGACTAAAATGCCCATATCTTTTGATGTGGAGATTTTATTGCTGAACATTTATCTCAGGGATGCTGAAGACAAAAAGAAAAGCCTCCTATGTACTATGTAATGTTCATAGCAGTACTTTTGTGTGTAGTGCCAAATAACTGGAAAGAAGGTAGTTTCTCATTAATTGAGAAATAGCTAAAGAAATTGTGGGATATGAATATATTTGGAATATTATTGGACCATGAGAAAAGATGATCTTGAAGAATTAACAGACTCTTATTTTTATCAAGTCTAGACTCAAGTGTCATCATGGACATGAAGTCATTCCTGATTTCCCTAACAATCAATGCGCTGCTCTTTACTGATTTTGTGTTGCCCTTATATCTATTTGTATATATGTACACAGGTTACTCCAGAAAGAATGTATGCTTCTTTAGAACAGAGACTATTTCTTTTTTTTTTATACATATTTGTATCACTAATGTCTAACATGAGGAGCTTAATAAATATTTATTGATTGGTCAATTGATTGGATTCTGAGAAACATGGGAAGACTTATATGAATTGATGCAGAGTGAAGCAAAAAAGAATCCCAAGGCTTTAGAATTAGAACCAAAGAAGAGTCAAGAAAATATACTTCTCTCCCTTCTTTGTAGACATGGAAGGCTATGAGTATGGAGCATTCTGCATACTGTCAGACAAAGTTGATGAATAGATTAGTTTTACTGAAACTATTTTTTTTCTTTCCTTGTATTCTTTATTACAAGGGATAGTTGGTTTGGTAGAGATATATTTGGAAAGAAAGATGATATAAAAAAACAAAAATATAGTAATAACATTTTTTTAAAACCCAAAAGGAAAAAAGGTCATTAAAGATAGAAAAAAAGTATGTGCCCAGAACTGGAGAGAATATCCCAGATATTATCTGACTAGAGCAGGAAACAGTGATGCTCCAGAGTTGTAACTAACAATTTTTGCATTACGGGTAAATAGCAAAAATTTGCCTCGGGCAAGAAGTATGAACATGTCCTCACATGCTCCTGGGAAGACTGCTGGGGGTGGGGGTGGTGATATTTTTGCTTCCCATTTTGAATGATTATTTTGCTAACTAGGTACTAAGTTCAGTTGTTTCTCTCCTGCTGAAGGACAACAACTGCTATCAGCATCTACTAAGTTTTGGTGGGCAAAGTCCCAGTTACTTCCCCTTTAGTTACAGCTCTAAGTGGTATCAATACTTTCTTTTTTCTGTGTATTAGACTTCCCAATATTGAACGAATCTTTTTGGCTTTCAGGTAAGTCCTGGAGGTCACAGAAAGAGTTTTATTTGCTTCTATTTCTTTCCCTGTACTAGGCACACAGCCTCACACATGCCTGCTGTTGAGATTTGGCTTCAGCTCCTCCCTTTGGTCCCAACTTCTAGAGTTGCAGACCACTGTGCTATAATTCTAATTTCCCAGACTTCTTTCAAGACAACTCACATCTCACATTGGCCTTTCCCAGGCTTCCCTGTGGATAGTTCTTTCCTCTCTGAGATTGCCCTCCATTTATGCTTTATATATCTTGCATACTCTGTCGTTTGCATTTATCCCCTCCTCCCATTAGAATAGAAGGTCCTTGAAAGCAGGGATTGTTTTTGCTTTTCTTGAAACTCCTAGTGTTTGGCACAAATCTTGACATATAGTGAGTGCCTAATAAATGCTTTCTTTTTTTTTTAAACCCTTAACTTCTGTGTATTGGCTCCTTGGTGGAAGAGTGGTAAGCGGGGGCAATGGGGGTTCAAGTGACTTGCCCAGGATCCCACAGCTGGGAAGTGTCTGAGGTCATATTTGAACCCAGGACCTCCCGTCTCTAGGCCTGGCTCTCAATCCACTGAGCTACCCACCTGCCCCCAATTAAATGCTTTCTGACAAGTTGACTAACTGGGGCATCTACTCCTATGGATGCCAAAGTGAGCTGGCAGGCTTTTCCACATCCCTTGTTGAAGAAAGAGAGAGAGAAAGAAAGAAGGAAAGGAGGGAGGGGGAAAGAATTTCTTTTTCTTCGTAAATCAAGAATATAGCACTTATACCCCCTTCAATCTCCTTTTCTCTAGACTCTTCCCTACCTTGCTGAAAAAAAAGTCACTACTGTTTAACTTGTCTTCTTGCTGCATTTTTCCCCTCCCCTTTTGGTTCTTTTCAAATCTAACAATATCAACTCATTTTCTTTTTAATATTTATTGATACTTTTTGTTTATTGAATGACATTTATTTCCGAATAGAACCCTCTCTTTTCCTTACCCAGAGAGGTGTCCCTTGTAACAAATAATTTAAAAAAAAGAAAGAGGAAAATGAAAGCTGCGGTGCAAAACCAATTAATACATCATTTGTGTATGATAGTATATATAGTATTCCACACCCATAGTCACCTGTCTGCAAAGAAAGGGAGGAGGTATATTTTCTTAAGTTGTTTTTTTTTTCCCTGAGGCCAAGTTTGGTCAGTATAATTAAGCAGAGTTAAGAGTTTTTGTTGTTGTTTTCATTATTGTTTACCTCCCCCACCCCCACCCCCAGTATTATTGTTACTGTCATTGAATGCCCCCCCATCCTTTTTTTCTTCACTCTGAATCAGTTCATGTAAATCTTCTCATGCTTCTTTAAATTCTTAATACATAGCATCCCCAACCTTTTTCAGAATCCAGAGGCAATTATTTGAACTAATTTTAATTTTTATATGATTTAGCCATGAAATTCTGGGCATGTTATTTCCCTTCAGTTTACTCTACTGTAAAATGGAAGAAATAGGACTCTTATGAAGAAAGTGCTTTGTGTACTAGAAAGCACAGATAGTTCCAGGAACTATGAAGATATCTGCCAGGACCAAGGCCACAGTCCATGTCCCTTTATGTGAGTCCTGGGCTTCAATTGTAGGAATGTCTGGGGTTTGGGGGGCAGGGGTGAGGTTTTCTCTATTCTTTCTGTAGGAGGAGGTAAAGAGGGAGAACCACCTTCTTTCTCCAAGGGAGTAGTTCCTCTTGTTATTATCTCAGAGCCAAGGACTTCTCCTAGTGGGAGAGGTTGATCTTTCCTTTCTCTAAGTGAATATAATTTTCTTTAGGTCTGCACCAAATCATTACTGGCCAAAGCTAATGTTCTCTATGAGTTGCTTCAGGCTGTACCAGCCTTTAGCACTACACTTCTCCCTCCTTCAACCCATAAATTACAAGGCTTTCTTGTATCAGAGAAGCCTCAAGGATTGAGAGGTCTAGGAAGGGGAACAGCAGGGTGCCAACTCTCCACCTCCCACAGCCCAGAGCTGATTCTTTCTAACACAGGGGGGTGGGTTGGTGAGAGTGGGGGAGCTTGTGTTTGTCTCTGAGTGTATCTGTCTCTGGGAGTCTGTTTGTCTCACAAGTCTCCCTATGGGTAGTTTCTGCAAGTCCTTGGGTGTGTCTTTTTGTCTGTGTCCATGTTTCTGTGAGTGTCTGCTAGTCTGAATTCCTGTGTGTTTGTGTGTCTGGGGGTGGGGGGATTGACTCTAATCAGATGCAGAAAGGAAGAGGAAAATGCTGATTTGAAGGAGGGGCCCAGATAGATAACATTCACTTAGGATTTCCTTGACTTGGCTGTGGCTTGCTTTCCATGAAAGACATTAGAGTTTCTGCAACTCATTTCCTACAGAGAAAGACTGGCCAAAAAATAAAAAGGAAATAATGGCTTAGCTTAAGCTCACCAAGAGCCTGGCAGTGAGGGTTATACCTTGCAGCAGCCTCCTCTATTTAGACACTTTGGGCTCATGCAAATAAGCCAACAGGATGCTTGCTAGGATATTCTAGGCAGAACCACAGTCTGGCTTGTTTGTCTTATCTTCCTCTTCTCTGTTATCCTGCCCCTCAATGTGAGTGTGTGTGTATGTGTGTGTGTGTGTGTGTGTGTGTGTGTGTGTGTGTGTGTGTGTGTGTGTGTTTGTGAGAGAGACAGACAGACAGATAGATAAAGACAGAGACAGAGAGAAATAGTTTCTCAAATGACCTGGCTTCATATCCCAGCCCTTCTACAGTTTAACTGTGTGAGCTTGGGCAATAATAATGATAATAACTGACAGTTAGAAAATGTTTAAAGGTTTGAAAAGCACTTTGCAGACATGATTTCACTTGAACCTGACAATAAGCCTGTGAGCTAGGGGTATTTATAATCATTTCCATTTTAACGCTAAAGAATTTTATATTTATATATTTATTTGTATATATGACTTATATAGTACTTTAAGCTTTAAAAAGTGTTTTATGAAGAAGAAGCTGAGGCCAGAGTGGGTAAGTGACCTATCTTGGGTCACTTAGCTAATAGATGTGTGAGGCAGGACTTGAGCCCAGGTCTTTCTGACTCTCAAATCCAAATTTCTATCCACCGAGTTACACTGCTTCCCTAGGCTGCAGTTACCCTCTGTGGAAAATGAGAGGTTGGATGAGATGATCTTCAAGATCTCATGAACTCCTACAGATGCTAGTATCTAGGAGGGTCTTGATCCCACCATTTCCCTGTGACTTAGGAGGCTGCTAGCATTTAGCTCTCCCTAAGCTCCTGGCCTCACAATGGAAGAGGCCCAGGCTTCCAGCATCTTGGTCCTGTGTTTCTCCCTCTCCTCCCCTCCTCCCAATCCTCCAGAATTGATATGCAGGCTGGATTCTGCTTTGTTTAGAGCTGAGCCTCAGCTTCTAAAAGAATACATTATCCCAGTCTTCTGATGGGGCTGAGATTCCCCTAAACCTGGTCAGGTCACATGGACTGTGCCAATGAGGTTCCCAGCAGACCTCCCGCAGAGGAAGTACCAAGGATACCATCCAGAGCAGAACCTGGGAAAAGTATATGGATGCCAGGGACCTTTTGCACTCTTTCTTCCTGTCAATTATTCATCCTCTTCTTGGTGGGAAGGTATGTGTCACTGAAATCACACTGAATACTTGAATGCTTGCAGCCCCCAGTTAGGCCCCAGTAGTTACCATATACATAAGCCAAGAGAGGATCCCTTTTTAGTCAAAAAACATTTGTTAACCACTTACTATTGCTAGGCATTGTTTTCCATCTAAAAATTAATAATTGAGCAAAAGACTGATTTAAAATCATAGTGTATCAGAGCTGGGAGAGATTTGGGAATGTAGAATGTCAAACTTGGGAAGGTTTTTAGAATAAAGAATTCTGGGGAAGGGGACCTGAGTCAAAGTCATTGACATAATCAACTAGTATTTATTAAGCACCCACTATGTGCCAGGCACTGTGCTAAGTACTTTTCTTTTTCTACCAAAGGAAGGCAAAAAATTATCTCTGCTCTCAAGGAGCTCACACTCTAATGGTAGAGAGAACATGCAAACAGCTTGGTGTAAATAAGGGGTGTATATAGGGAGGGCAGCAAGTTGGCTCAGTGGATAGAGAAAAAGGCCTGGAGTCAGCAGGTTCTGAGTTCAAATCTAATCACAGATACTTCTTAACTGTGTGACCCTGCACAAGTCACTTAACCCTGATTGCCTAGTCCTTACTACTCTTCTTTCTGCCTTGGAATCTATACTTAATATCAATTCTAAGGTGGAAGGTAAGGGTTTTAAAAAAAAAGATGTATATAGGTCAAATTGGAGACAATCTCAGAGGGAAGGTGCTAAGATTAGGGAGGACTGGGGAAGGTGGGATTTTAGCTGGGACTTGAAGAAAAGTAGGAGAAGAGGGAAAAAATTCCAAGTATAGGGGGAAAAGGGAATGAATGTCAGATCTGGGAGGAGCCAGAGAACATAAAAAGTCAGAACTAGGAGAGACTTTAGAACAGAGACTGTCAGAATTGGAAGAAGCCTTCAGGTCAGGACTAAGAGGACCTTAGAACACAGAATGTCAGAGCTAAGGAGGGACCTTAGAATATAGAATATTAAAACAAAGAACATAGAATAGCAGAATTGGAAAGGAGCTTTATTCAACCTAAAAATGAGAAAACTGATTGCCCAGGGAATGCGAGAGGCTTCACTAAAGTCACATAGATACATGAGTGGCATAGAAAGGAATTTAGACAAGAATTGTGAATGAGTTAAGGCTTTGGGGTTGGCCAGGTTTAGAAATGAAAAGGGTTCTCTCTCTCTCTCTCTCTCTCTCTCTCTCTCTCTCTCTCTCTCTCTGTCTCTCTCTCTCTCTCTCTCTCTCCATCTCCTTTTCAACTGGAATCTCCAGTCTTTTGCCCTGCCCCTCCATTCCCATCTTGCATAGGGGCCCAAAGCGAACATGGCTTCTGGTCTGATTTGGGGTCCTCTGCGGTCCCACTTGCTCTTTAAATGTTAGCGTTTTAATGATTTAGGAACCAGAAGAATAGCTAAGGAACCAGCAGTCATTATCTCAAATAATGAGACTTTTTAATGCAAAATCAATGTTTGTTATAATGAAAATAGATTCCTCGGCTCCTGCAGGGCCATATGTACAAATCTTTTCTGCTGTTAAATAAAATGTGACGGCTCATTTTCAGCGGGATGATGAACATTTTTATTCAAGAGTAAAAATAAAATGTCAGAACTTATTTACTTTTATTAAGTGCTCATTCTCAATCAGATACTCTAATCAATACCTAATTGGAGGCGAGGAAACAGAAAATAATTTTTATGCCAACTTAGGGTAGAAGGAGAGACAGAGACAGAGACACAGAGAGAGACAGCTTGAAAGAGAGTCAGATACCCAGAGAGATAGAGCACACATAGGCTCATAGAGGAAGAAGAGGAGGCAAGAAGGGGAGATTATGACAAAGAGGGAAGGGAAGAGGAGTCTCATTCCAAATTCAGAGAGGACAGAGAAAGATGGACTGATGGAGAGATAGAGAGACAGAAACAAGGAGAGATACAGGAGGGTGAGAGAAACACAGAGGGAAGAAGGAAAAGAGAAAAAAAGCAGGAAAGAAAGAGGAAAAGAAGTGAGAGATAGAAGACAGATTGACAGACTTGATTGCTCATTAATAGAGCACTCTTGGGGACCTTTTGGGAACTGGTCATTCTGGAGACGACTTTCCCTGAAAGATGAAGTTTGCTATAATAAATAATGTTCCCTTTGCCCCCATCATTTCTGTCTGAAATCTTTCTAAAGTGAATCTCATCCAGTCCTCAACTTCTTTGAAAAATATTTAGCCTTTTCTTGATGACTCAGGAACATCCTGGGAAGTACTGATGGATTTCTCTGACTTATTTTGATGGCATGTGGAGCAGGACTGTGTGCCTAGCACTGACTTGCCCAGGTTCTGGAGTTGGGAAGGCACCGTGGATGGAGTCTGTCTTCCGTTTTCCTCCATCTCTCTTTCCTTTTTTTTTTTCTTGCTGAAAAGTCACTGTTCACATTATGCCTGCCTCTGGCACCTCATAGGGTTATGGACAAAGAGAAGGAAGGGGCCCAGAGGCTATCTGAACATTTTACAGTTGAGGAAACTGAGACCCAAGACACGAATGACTTTGGTGACTTGTCCTAAATTCCTAAGTGCTAGACACAGGATTAGAATCCAGGTCCTTTTACTATAGAATAAGAGCCCTTTCCACTCAGCCATGTTTATAGCCTTAGCTCACTGGGGCACTGAAAGATAGCTTGCTGTCAGTATGTAACACAGGCAAAATTTGAACCCAAGCCTTCCCAACTTTGAGCTTTCTGTTCATTATACTATGCTACTTTTTTGCCATTTGTTATTATTAGTCAATGATTATTTTTAAGTATTTACTAAATTTTAGGCAATATGCTAAGCACTGGGGATACAAAGAAAACAAATATATACAAAAAATAAATTATACCTAGAGCTCAAATTCCACTGGGATTATTAAAAAAAAACTGCTCAAGCTATTTACAGGATAAATTGGAGATAATTAAAGAGGGAAGGAACTGGCATTAAGGGAGATTAGGAAAGTCTTGCAGAAAGGTGGGATTTTGGCTGGGACTTTAAGGAAGCCAAGACAGTCAGGAGAAAGTGATGAGGAAAAAGAGAATTCCAGGCATGAGAGATAGCAATAAAAATGTCCAAAGTCAGGAGTTAGAGCATCTTGTGAGAGAAATAGCCAGGAGGCCACTGTCACTGGATCAAAAATACCTCTTGGGAAGTAATGTTTAAGAAGACTGGAAAGGTGGAAGTGGGTAGGTTATAAAGAGCTTTGAATGCCAAACAGAGCATTTAGAATTTGTTCCTGG
This sequence comes from Gracilinanus agilis, assembly GCF_016433145.1. NCBI lineage: Eukaryota > Metazoa > Chordata > Mammalia > Didelphimorphia > Didelphidae > Gracilinanus > Gracilinanus agilis. The sequence continues at coordinate 78,933,601 of NC_058132.1, read as the reverse complement.
AGGTGATAGGGAGCCACCAGAGGTTACTGAGTAGGAGTGACATGGTCAGACATGTGATTTAATCATTTTGACAACTGAATGAAGAATGGATGGGAGTGGGGAGTTTTCAACAATTTTTATGGGTCATAAGCTCCTTTGGCAGACTGAAGAAGCTTATAGACCTCTTCTCAGAATAATGTTTTTAAATGCACAAAATAAAATACATGGTACAAACCAAAGGTTAGTAAAAAATAAAGGTGTATTTTTCCCATCCAAGCCCAAAGACTACTTACAACCTCTCCATGGCTGGTGAATGTGGACCCTAGATTAAGAAACCATTTTAAAGACATATATGTATATATATGTATATATATATATATGTATATCTTGATACATAATAACTTGCATGCATAAAAACACACCCTCGCCAGTTGTTATTGTTATTCTTAGGCAGGGCAGGAATTATTATCCTAATTTGACAGGTAGGGAAACTGAGACCAAGAGGGAAATGGCTTGTCCAAAGTCATACAGCTAATTACTGGGTTGGGATTTGAATCAAGGTCCGCTGCCTCTAATCTAAAACTCTTTTTACTTTGTCAGATTGCTTCTAAAAAGCATTAAAGTCAGTGCAGAGGTGTCGGCACCCTAGAGATTCATTCCTTAGGTCCAGGTTTTAGGCTGAGTCCTAGAGGGGCTGTATGAGTGTCAGGTTTGAAAAGGGAGACCCTTCTCTATCATTTCCTGTCAGTCCCCACCTCCTCTACTTTCTGTTACCGTTTTCCCCACATGTCTTTCCATATAGGGGCTGTTGCCACATCTCTGGGCATGGTCCTCTCATTGGATGTGTCTTCTCTACAGATCTGACCAATTCATGGGGTGCATCCTCTTCCTCTCTCCTCAGACCCCCTCCTTTCCCTGGAATCAGCTCCCTGAAGTCTCTCTGCACATGGCTCTCCTGGACAATATGCACATCCCTTTCTCCATGGACATGTCGCCCTAGGCACACCTTCACTAGAGATTTCTTCCTCTTCTTTGGCACATCCATTCTCAGCATCCCTAAGGACCCTTAGACCTTTTCCCAAACCCAGTGTAGAACATCTGGGTCCCATTCCCAGAAATCTCCTGGAACACCCTTCACAGCCTCTCTTGCTGGCTTCTGGGCTGGGTTAGGCTCTGGGGTCTGGGTCTCAGGGGTAGATCTCAGTCTCAGGGCTCTGGCCTGGGCTATCCCATCCCCCACATTGCTTTTGCCTATACTCCCTTCATAGGTTCCCCTCCCCCCATGCCTGCGTCCAGAGCTTTTCCTCTATTGTGAAGCTTCCTCCCAGACAATCTCCAGGCTGGCGCAGCCCCATTATGGATTCCCATTTACAAACAGCTTCATTTACATAGAACAGACAGAAGCCGGCTCTTTTCATCGCCAGCAAATAGGGCTGAATTCTGGCAGCCAAACCAGGGGCTCCTCATTTTTGGGTTTGGGGGAGCAAAATAAGGGCAATGGCTTCAATCTCTCAACTGGTCACTGCTGTGAAAGAAAATTAGGTGGGGTTGAAAAAAAAAACACCTCAGAAGTAGGAAAGTGAGTTCCTAGATGGATTTGGGCATGATTCTTTCCCATCCCCCACCCCTATTCAGGAGGTGGGTACCCTAAGAAGGAGGAATAAAGGGAAAAGATGTTGGGTTTGGCATCAGAAGATCTGGGTTCAAATCTCATTTCTGCTACTCTTTGAACTGCAGTTTTCTTCTCTGAAAATGAGAAGTTTGGGCTAGGGACTTCTAAAAATCTCTTCCAAGTATAAATTCTGCCATGTTATTTCCAGTATTTTCCTAAATGTCCAGTCTTCTGTCCGTCCCCCATCTAGAGAGGTCTCAGAAGGGAATGGGTCAGAGCTGTGTCTATAGGCTGGCCGATCCACATGGATATCGCCACTGTATACAGTGGGGTAACTGGGGGAGAGAAAGGCCAGTGACTGAGAGGTTACATTTGCCAACTCCCTTGAAATCTTTTTCTGAGCCTCTTTCCATAATATAAACTTCTTCTGGAGAAATTATATCAGCAACCTTTTGAATTCTGGCCCATCATTCTTCTGTTCTCCATGCCGGGAATGCTCTCCCTTCTCATCTTCTCTTGGTTTCTTTCAAGTCCCAGCTAAAATCCGGTTTTCTATAGGAAAACTTTCCTTTCCCCAATTGCTCTTTTTATTAAAAAATTTTTTTTTCTATAAAAAACCAACCTTTACCTTTTGTCTTAGAATTGACATTAAGTATCAGTTCCAAGACAAAAGAGAAGGCTAGGCAATGGGAATAAAATGATTTTCCCAGGGTCACACAGCTAGATTTGAACCCAGAACCTCCCATTTCCAGGCTTGGCTATCTATCTAATAAGCCCCCTAACTTTGCCCTCCCCCAGGCTCTCTTAATTTTAGTGCTTCTTTCTGTTGATTAACTCCAATTTATCCTGTCTGTATCTTGCTTGAACAGTTATTTGCATTGTTGTCTCCCTCATTAGAATGTGAGCTCTTTGAGAGGAGAAAGTTTCCCTTTCTTTGTTTCCCCAAGACTTAACTTGGTGCTGGGCACACAGTAGGCACTTAATTAATGCTTGATAACTAACTGCCTCTGGGGGACAATTTTCTAATACCCTTAGGGATTGGTTCTTTTCTGATTCTTTTGTGTTTAGTATTTCACACAACTGCATTTAGAGGACATGGGAGTCTTTTTCTACATTTCTTTTGAGTAAGATCCTTAGGGAACCTCCCAAATGAGTAGAATCACGGTCCCTTGCATAGACCTTCTGATTCTCTTTGAATCTCAAACTTCTAGAGGGAGAGAGAGAGACCTCGTAAGTCTTATATCTCTCTCACAGTGATGGAATCTTCCCTGTGATCTCTATATAGGCAGATTATTCAGGTATGTAGATAGTTACTGGCTATATGATTCCGGGCAAGTATTTAACCTCTCTCAGCCTTTCTTCATCTGTAAAATGGAATAATTATACTGAGAACATTGCACATGGATGGAGTCAGGAAGACCTGAGCTCATATTTTACATCAGATACTTACTATGTGACCCTGGCAAGGTCACTTAACCTTCATTGCCTCAATTTCCTCATTTGTAAAAACTGAGGATAATAATAGAACCTAATTCTTGGGGTTTTCATGAAGACAAAATGAAATAATGACTGAAAAGCGTTTCGCAAAATTTAAAATTCTTTATAAATATTATTATTATTATTATTATCCAGTGGTTCCTAAACTTTTTTGGCCTACCACCCCCTTTCTAGAAAAAAAATATTACTTAGTGCCCCCTGGAAATTGATTTTTAAAAAATTTTAATAGCAATTAATAGGAAAGATATATGTATTAATGTTTCTACCTTTTTTGTAAAATATAGTAAAGAAAGGTGTAAATTAGAAACATTGAACTTTGAAATTATGAAACTATTTATTGACCTAAACTATTCACTGCCCCCAAATGCACCTGTGGTCATCACCTCCTCCCCGGATTGCTGCAGCACCCGCCAGGGGGCAGTGGCACCCACTTTGGGAATCACTGTTATAATCATTAGATAGGTAGCTAATAATATCTGACTTAGAGAGTTAGAGCAAAGATCAAATAAGACAATATGTATATAAAATGCTTTGCATACCTCGAAGTCCTATATAAAAGTTTAATATTTTTATTCAATCATACTTAAACATCTCTAATGACAGGGAGCTCATTACCTTACCAGGCAGCCCATTCTATTGATAGATAACATTGTTAGGAAATTCCTGCTACTGACCCAAAGTTTGCCTCCATATAGCTCCCTGGATGGAACAAAAGGCAGGCTGGAGGAGTGAAATACAAAAGCAGGGTGTGATCCCACTAGAATAGAATTAGGAGGGCTCATGCTTAAAAAGAAGATCAGCAGGGCAAGGTAAATAGAGCAATAAGAGGTTAAAAAACACAAATCAAACACTTGCCTTCTGTATTAGAATCAATACTGTGTATAGGTTCCAAGGCAGAATTGTCATAAGGGCTAAGCAATGGGGGTTAAATGACTTGCCCAGGATCATACAGCTAGGAAGTATTTGAGGCTTTCTATCTCTTAAGGCCTGACTCTCAATCCACTGAACCACCTAGTTTCCCCCAGGGATTTTTTAGAAAGAGGTTATTTATATTGGGGGAGAAGAGGGAGATTTAAGAAGAGACAGAACCCCCTGGTCTGAAAGATGGGAGGATGGGAACTCACTCCTGGAAGGCAGACCTGTTAATTTTTTATTGGGCTAGTCTTTTAGGACTACAAAGGATAGACCCCAAAGATAGCCTATTGATAGGCAGATGGTACCCAAGGTTAATCAGGGAAACAGACAGAGAGTATCCAACTCATCATGATGAGTTCAAATCTCCAGGTCTGGATGAACTATGTCCTATTGTCCTATAAAGACATGGGGAATATGATTGCTGAGCCTCTGTGATCCCTGGGGCTAACAGAGGAATTGGGTGCTCTGAGGATGAATAAGGGCAAATACTAGACTGATTTTCAAAAAAACAGGAGATTGGAATCACAAATGATAGACCAGTGAGCTTGACTTCGAGCTATAGAGAAAACTGTAGAACTTTATAATTGTCGTTACTAACGTTTTAGTTTATTATTTGGCTTTTATTTTTACATTACTTTCATTTTCAAATGTATCCTTCCCTTGTCTTTTTCCAAAGTTCTATCTTTTGTAACAAAAGGTACAAAAATAGATAAAAGGTAGTTCAACAAAACCAACCAGATTCAGATCAAATCTGATAGCATACTCATTAGTTCACATCCATAGTCCCCTTATGTTTACAAAGAAGGGAGGGAGCTACATTTTCTCAACTCATCTGCAAGGCCAGCAATTTTCTGCTGGTTTGCAAAAAGATCTCTAGTGGAGTTCAGGGTTTTTCTTTTTGTTTGTTTTTTGTTTTGTTCTTGCAGACATGGCTTTATCAAGAACAGACATCCGCAATTCATACTCCATCCTGCTGCCAAAGCAATATCCCTAAAACACAGGTCTGAGCACACCACTCTCTGACTCAAGAAGCCATAGTTTCTCCCTATTGTTTCTAGGATAAAATCCAACTCCAGTGATAGTTAACAGCCTTCATAGCTTGGCCTCAGTCTTTCTTTCTAGACTCATTTCCCATTACTCTTCCTCGTACACTATTTTAGCCAAACTGGCCTTCTCATTGTTCTATGTAGTTGACATTCAATCTCCTACTTCCATTCCTCCATGCACTCTTTCCTCTATGCCTAAAATGTACTCCTTATTTCTGCATCTTAGAATCCCAAGTCATATTTTATCTCCTGTACTTTTTTCCTAGTTCTATCTTCCCTCCACCCCATTGTTCCTGTCCCTTTTCCCATTAGCTTTTCTATATTTCTTTTTGGTGTACCTATTGTTCCTCCTACAATAGAATATTACCATCTTGAAGGCAGGGAATATTTCTTTTTTGTTTTCCATATGTTTTAGCACAGACATCAATTTCTTTTGTATATATATGTATATGTATACATATATATTTATTTAAAAACCTTACCTTCATTTTTTTGTATCAATTCTAAGAGAAAAGAGCAGCAAGATAGAAGGGCAGCTAGATGGCTCAGTGGACTGAGAGCAAGTCTAGAGGTGCAAGGTTTTAAGCTGTGTGAACCTGGATAAGTCACTTAACCCCCTTTGTCTAACCCTTACCACTCTTCTGCCTTGGAATTAATACACAGTATTGATTTTAAGATGGATTTTTGTTTTTTTAAAGGGCTAGACAGTGAGAGTTAAGGGACTTGTCCTGGGTCACAAAGTTAGGCACAGATCTCATTTCCTGTTTTTGTGGGACAAATATATTGGTGGATTGGGAAATTAACAGATGATAGCTTATGTATATTTAAGACATGTTGATGAGGTCTCTTGGTCTATAACTGAGGATATGTAAATAGGGACAGGTAGATTAGATAATGGTATAGTTAGATGGATTTGAAATGGTATGAATGACTAGATCAAAGAGTAGAAATTAATCATTGGATGTTGACTTGAAAGGAGGCTCTAGTAGGTTGTTCCTGGGTTATAGGTTTTCTTTGTGCTACTTAACATTTTTTTCAACAGAGATGGAATTAGGGTAGGGCCATAGAGCTTTCCTCTCATGGTGCTGAAACTTAGAAGGTAATTGTTAGCACTTATTCTGTTTCGAGTTAGCTATAATTGAGCTTAACCCTTAGTAAGTATAATTGGTAACATTAGAAGCCACCAAGTAGCATGCTTCTTCCCTCCCCATTGGAGAGTTTTGCATTAGTATAATCCTGCTCTGTCTCTTGCCAGTGCCTCAGGTTATCCTCCCCAATGGAAACATGTTTTGCTATTCAAGTTTTACCCTCCTCCACTCTACCAATTGCATTTGTTCTTAAAACTTGATTGATTGATTAATTGATCGATAGATGGATTGTGTGTGTGTGTGTGTGTGTGTGTGTGTGTGTGTGTGTGTGTGTGTTACATACTCCAGGCACATTTCTTGGTACTTGCCCTGGATGACAGAATTTTTAGCATAGTTTCTATTGGTCAATGGCTAGGATAAAGGCCTTGCTGGAATACTTATCAAATTTTCAGGTGACACAAAGCTTAGAGGGACAATTAACAACTTGGATAAAAGACTCATGATCTAAAAAAAGATCTTAAAAGGATAGAAATCTTCAGCCAAATCTAATAAAATGAAATTTAATAGAATAAATGTAAGGTCTTGCACTCAAGTTAAAAAAAATCAATGTTATGAGTACAAATGGGGTATGTATGGTTAGATAGCAGTTTATCTGAAAGTATGAGGGGGGTTTCATAAGAATCACAGACTTCTAGAAGAAATCTAGTTTAACCAATACCTAACCAAGAATATTTTCTATAACATAGCTTCTTAGTAGCTACCAAAAAATGGAGTCCATTCTGTCCTGAGGAGTCCACTCCCTTAGTAGAAAGAAATATTTATGAGGAGGTTGAAAAACTAACATTGACCCTAAATCTTTCTCTTTGTAGTTGCTACCTATTGTTCCCAGTTCTCTCTTCTGGGACCAAACTGAATAAACAAATTCTGCACATGGCAACCTTTCAAATGCTGAAGGATAAGTAAGTATTAAGTCCTCTCTAAATCTTCTCTTCTCCAGACTAAATATTTCTAGTTCCTTCCACCCATTTTCACATGCTATGATCTTGAGACCCTTTACCATCCTAGTTACCCTTTTGGGGAAACTTTACTTTTACATATGCTAACTCATTTGGTACTTAAAATAACCCTGTAAGACAGATGCTACTATTATCCTCATTTTACAGGTGAGGAAACAGGCTGAGAGAGGTTAATTTTTTTGTCCAGGGCTATACAGCAAATAAGTATATGGGGCAGGATCTGAACTCGTGTCTTCCTGACTCCAAGTCCAATACTCTATCCACTATGGCAGCTAGCTGTCAATGATTTCTATTATATCACTTACAGCTTTATTCTTATCAATGTTAAAACTGTTAAATAGCACAGATTCTGGGGATACTCATCACAAGTAGCTAGATGCTTTCTTCTTGTGATTCACAGATTTCAACTCTTTCTTAGCTGTTTTTCTTCTCTCTTTTATAATCCAAAGATTATTTTTCATGACAAAGAAATCAGACTCTAAATAAGAGTTGAGTGAATCTTCCTAATTTTTTACCTACTGTTCTTGTCCTAACCACTTCCAGGAGAAGTTCTATCCAGCATTTTATTCTTTCATTTTCTTCAATATAGCTAAAGGATCCTTTTTTTTTCTTGTTCTTAACACTCCTCCCTAGACTCAGCTTATTCTGAGCTTTAGTTCTCTTGACACTGTTCTTACAGGATCATGTCACCCTTTGGTATTCACTTCACATTATCTGTCATTCCTTCAATCTTCTATACCATTTCTTTAAAAAATCCAAGTTGATTGATGAGTTTCCTGTGCATCCACATGGGTTTCTTTAGATACTTTCCCTTTCCTTTTCATCAGAATTGTTTTTCTTTGTGTCTTCAGAATTTCATTCTTGAGAGCTTCCTATTTCTACTGAATTGGCTTTTCTTGTAGAAGTTTAGTCCATGGGAGAATAGCAATTCTTTCTCTGAATGCTTTGAAATCTTCTCTTCCAAAATCCTTAGGATGTGAGACTATGTCTTGCTTTACTCATTTCTATCACAAATTCTAAGATGGAAAAGTCACTTGTCTCCAATGTTCCCATCTTTTCTACTTTAGCAGTTACTTCTTCCTTGTTTGGTGAGAATAGGGTCCAGAAGAACATAATTCCTTTCACTTACTTTTTAAAGAAAGAAAATTCATGTAACATCAATTTTTCTATCTGGGGTCAGTTTATTTATCCATCCATCCATCCATCCATCTATCTATCTATCTATCTATCTATCTATCTATCTATCTATCTATCTATCTATCTATCTATCTTTCTGTGACCTGTAAATTCAAATGAATTAGCAGTATGAAAGACAAGTCAAAAAAGCTAATGCAACTTCAGCATGCATTAAAAGAGGAAAAATGTTCAGAACCTGGGAAGTAAAGGTACCAATCTTGTCTACCCTAATCAGATAATGCATGGAATGTTGTGAACATTGAAGGTTCCTGAGACCATGCTGCCCTTAAAGGAATGGGGGTGAATCAAGGTTTTTAGCCCATGGGAGGAGAAGTCTTAAGGGAGACAGGAAGGATTAGAAGCAAAGGATATACATTTCTGAAATGCAGATTTAGGTTAAAAGTGACAAGAAACTTACTAACAGTTGGAGCTGTCCCAAAATGGAATGGGTTGCCTAGGGGTAGAGAGTTCTTCCTTAGAGGAATTTTTCAAATAAAGGTTGAATGAAAATTTGTTGGGGATGTGGTAGAGGGGATTTTTGTTCTGGTACGGATAGGACTAGGTGACTTCTGAGGTTCCTTCTCATTATATGTGGCAATGGAGAGCCACTGAATATCTTTGAGTAGAAGAGGGACAAGATCAGACCTGCGCATTAAGGAAATTATTTTGGAAGTTTGTGAAGGGTGGTTTTTGGAAAGGAGGCAGAGAGACCACTAAGCATGTGATTATAATAGTTTATAATAGTTCTGATGAGGATCTAAACAGAATGGAGGATGTGCGAGTGATGAGAAAGGGTGTGCCCGTTAGAGGTATACTCAATGGAACTTGGCACCTGATACTAAATGAAGTCAGGTGAGGAAGAGGGAAAACTCAAATCAGCTTTCAAACCTCAGTGATGGGGAAGAGTGTTGATGGCTTCAAGAAAAGTAAAGATGTTTGGATAAAGGGAGATTTAGTTAGGGGATGATAACAACTTCCATTTTAGATATAGTGAGTATGAGATAACTATGGATATCCACATCCAGGAGGAAGTGTCTAACAGGCAGTTTGGCATTTGGAACCAAGATTTAGGCAGAAGATTTATATGGGTGGGGGTGGGGGGTAGAGACCTAAATTTTTATTTTTTGAAAAATTTTCCTCCAAGTTGCAGATCAATAACTTATCCAGAACTGAAAGTCTTAGAGAGTTGATGGGGAGAAGTGAAAGGTTAAGTGACTTCCATGATCACATTGCTAATATATGTCATAGTCAGGGTTTGAACTCAGGTCTTCTTGATTTCAAGGATGGCCTTCTATCTATTCTGTGCTCCCTCTCATGAGTCATCTAGCCTTCTTGAGCCACATCTTTCCACTTTGGGTCAATTCTAATTTTTAGAAAATTTTTCATTACATCAAGCCTAAAACTCCTCTCTATTTTTTCCTTTCCCTCCCAGTCCTGATCCCTTCTAGAGATGACATTGTATACTCTGATATTTTAAATCCTCACTTTCTGTCTTTGAACCAATACCGGGTATTGGTTCTAAGGCAAAAGAGTGGTAAGGGGTAGGCAATGGGGGTTAAGTGACTTGCCCAGGGTCACACAGCTAGGACATGTCTGAGGCCAGATTTGAAACTAGGTCCTCCCATCTCTAAGCCTGGCTCTCAGTCTACTGAGTCACCTAGCTGCCCCTGTTTTTTTAATTCCACAAAAGTAATTCCACAAAAAAAATCTACAAGGAGGCAAATGTACTATTAATCTCTTTCTCACTAACAGGTACTAGTTGTTGGATGGGAACATTGGCGGCAAGTTACTCCTTCACAGAGTTTGTAATGGAGAAAGAGAGTAAAGTCAGGCATAATCTGACATGCACCCTAAATTCTGACAAAAACAGATCTTAAAGGGGTCAAGGCAGAGAAGTCTCCATGATCAGTGCTAAAGGGAGGTGAACTTACAAGGGATAGAAGATTCTCAAGAATGCAATTCTGAGACCACAAAGGGAATCCATTTTCTCCAATGGGGAGAAAAAAAATGGGAATGGTCTGACAAATGAGAATACAGGGGAACTCACCAACCAATTTAGGTTTTAAAAAGAAATGTACAGAAGATCAGATCAAGTCCAAGTAAAAGAAGATGGATATGAGTGTGATGTGGTCTTATAAGAGTAATGACAGGAGTACTGAAGCTCCAAATGAGCTGGAGAGGGAAACTAAGGATAGCAAAAGCTTTGTTGGGAGAGAAAAACATCAATTAGGGGTAGAACCTTGCTTAAGGTGAATAGGACAATGATAACTGACAATAGTAAGATGGTAGAGCTGCTCAATTGGTATTTCTCCTGTTTTCTTTGCCAAGCAAAGTGATGTTTGTGCTATAAATGTGAGAACAAAAGCGACTATTGGCGTTCATACCTAAGAAAAGTAAGGAGATAATGAGAACACCTCATTATTCTTGATCACTAAATCACTGGTCTAGATGAACTATATCCTTACACTGAGAAAGAACCAACAGAAATGATTGCTAAGCCACTGTCAGTGATGTTTGAAAAAATCACAAAAGAATGGAAGAGGTTGGAGAAATGCATGCAATTTTTTTAAAAAAAGAGAAGAGAACCAAGTCTATAAACTATAGGCCAGTGAGCTTGACATCAATTCCTGGGAAAATCCTAGAACTAATCATTAAATAGATGGTGGACCAAAGAAAGAAAAGCAATGATTGCCAAGAGCCAACATGGCTTCATCAAGAAGAAGTCACACCAGACTAAACTAATTTCCTTTTTTGACAGAATTATTAGACTAGTAGATAAGGAAAAAAGCTGTGGATATAGTTTACCTAAGTTTTAGCAAAGCTTTTTACAAAGTATTCCATGTTATTCTTGTGGAAAAAAAATAGAGAGATGTGGACCAGGTGATAATGATAGATGCATTCAGAAATGGTTAGATAACTAAACTCAAAGAGTATTTTCTAATGGTTCAGTGTCTACATGGTGGGAGGTCTCTGGTGCATCTGTGCTTGGCTCTATGATGTTTAAATGAATGGCTTGGAGAAAGTTATATGGATGGCATGTTTTAATAAATGACTTGGACAAAGGTATATGGATGGCATGCTTTAATTAATGACTTAGATAAAGGTATATGGATGGCATGTTTTAATTAATGACTTGGATAAAGGCATAGATGTCATGCTTATCAAATTTGCACATGACACAAGTCTGGAAAGGATAGCAGACACATTGGATAATAAAGTTAGGATCCAAAACTATCTTGACAGACAAGAGCATTGGGCTACATTTTAAAAGAATTAAATAGGGATAAGCGTAAAGTCTTCCACTTGGGCACAAAAAATAAACCTCTTAAATAGAAGCTGGGGGAGGCATGGGTAGGCAGCAGTTATTCTGTAAAGGAGATGGAAATCTTAGTGGATGGAAAGTTTAATATGAATCATCATTGTGATGTGGTAGTCAAAAGAGCTAATGTGATCAATCTTGGCCTGTATTGAGGGAAACACAGGTTCTAGGAAGAAGAATGTGACAGTCACTCTCCACTCAAGCCTCATCCAGCTTCATATGAAACTCTGTCCAGTTCTAGGAGCTCTAGGAGCAGGAGCCTGTGCAGAGGAGGGTAACTAGGACTTTGAATCCACGTTATGTGTAGACCAATTAAAGGAGTTAGGAATGTTTACTCAGGAGAAGTGAAGATTCAGAAGGTACATAGTAGTTGTTGTCTTCAAGTAGCTAGAGGGCTATTATGTGGAGGAGAGATTAGATTTGTTCTATGTGGTCCCAGAGGAAAAAATCAGGAGCAAAGGGATGGAGTGGGGGAGTGTAAAGAGATGGAGTCAGCTTAGGAGTCAGGAAGAACCTCCCCAAAATTAGAGTTTTCCCAAAGTGAAATGAGCTGCTTCCAGAAGTTGTGGATTCCACCTCATCTCTCAACCCCCAAAGGTGTTAAGCATACTGGATATTTGTCCAGTATTTTGTAATAAGTATTTTTTTTTCTGTGTAGGTTGGATTGCTTGAACACTGAGGTTTCTCCCAGTGTTCAAATTCTGTTTCTGTCATTAAAAGATGTTATCCAATGCCAACATTCTATGTTCCAAGGTCCTGTCTATCCCTAGTATCTTAGAGCTTTGTGACATCTGCTACAAAGGAGGAATTTCCTTCTGCCTCCCTCCTCACTCTTCTCCACCCGCCCTCCCCGCATGCTAATTGAGAAGACTCCCTGGCGCAGGAAGATGAAAGCTTTATCCTTCCCGAGTCCATAACGAAGTGTGTTAAGATGATGGATGAGTTTCCAGGCTCCTGTTCTCCTCCCAGTAGCATTAAGGAAATTGACTTTCAGTTGTCTCCCAACTTCCATGTCAAGTCGGGCAGCCACGGGTGCCGGCGTCCCTAGGTTCTGCACTTGATGGTAAACATTAAAATCATTTTAATGTTTCATTTACGGCCCAGGTTCCCCATGCTTGAGTCATCCCCATCTGGGCTACATCTGAATAAGATAAATGATGTTTGTTAAAAGGCTCTTTGATGTCAAAAGAGTGACCATTAAGTCCCTTTGGCCCCGTGTTAGGCTGTACAAAACCCCATACCATGGACAGGTCTTCCTCAGAGGTGTTTGGAAATATTGGATTTAGAGATGGAATGTACCTTATTTCTCCTTTCAAGTTACTTTATCTTCTCTGTATTTCTCTTTTATGTATCTTGTTATTTATATAGACTTCCCTGCATAGATTCTCCTTAACTGACTTTTGCCTTTCTTTATATTCCAAAAGCTTAGCACAGTGCCTGGCAAGAGTGAGCATTAAATGCTTGTTGACTGACTAACTTTAGAGATTAATTAGTTTAGCCCCTTCATTTTAGAGAGGGTAAAACTAAGACCCAGTTAGAGAAATGTTTTTCCCAATGGTATATAGGTAGTAGAACTAAAATCTGAACTCAGATCCTCTGCCTTTTGATCCACTGTCTTTAAAATACACTGCTGCAATTTCCCAGGTTGGATTCTCCCTTTAGAGACCTCTTAAACATTTAAAAGAATTTGAGCCCAGAGCACTACTGGTACTGGCTTAAAGGTGATGACTGAGAAGGATTACAGTGAGGGCTACAGGAAGAACACTTCTGAACTGAACATTTTCTGCTATTGTTCCTTTGCTCCTTTTTTTAAAAACAAAAATAAATTTTTACGTATGTGTTTTTTTATCACAGTCATTTCTGGAAATGCCTCCCTCCCCCAATACACACAACTGAGTGACCGTGTCTGACAGTGTAGTTAACAACTTGGCTCAGTAGTCTGTACCTCTCTGCTGAGAGGAAGGAAGATGTATTTCGTTTTCTGTACTTAAGATCATTGTGGTTTGTTCCTTTTAGTGATCTTTTCCGTTATATTGCTGTAGCCACACTGTTCTTCAGGCCCTGCTTACTTCACTCTGTATCAGTTCATACAAATCTTTTCATGTTGCTCGGAATTCCTCCTATTACTTATTTCTTTTTATATGAAAAGGTCCTATTGAGTTTAAATGTGAGGCAGTGAGTAGAAAACTGACCTTGATGTCAGCAGGTCTTGGGTTCAGGATCTACCTCTGCTACATATTGGCAATATAAACCAGGATAAGTTGCTTAACCTTCAATATTCTACATAACTCTAAGAATATAAGCTGTACAATAGTTGCTAATTTGCACTGATTGAGGGAGTCAGTCCTTACAAGGTCCTGGACATCCTATTTTAATGAAACCCTGGGTCCAAACAATGTGCACTAACACCACCACCACTATCACAATAGCAATAATAACCACAATGTTTATGTATCACAGCTGTTTCCTAATGGATAGTTACCCACTAAATTCCAAATTCTTTATTACTGTCATTTATCTCCTGGGATTATGTATGGACTGAAGACATTGTCCAATTTTTCCCTATTTGCCAAGGTGGTTAATTATGCTACTCTCCATGATGGCCAGTAGAACAGAGAAAAAGACATGTGGAAGACTTGAAAAGAATGTTTCTTTCTTTCTTTTTTAAACCCTTACCTTCTGTCTTAGAATCAATACTGTATATTGGTTCTAAGGCAGAAGAGTGGTAAGAGGTAGACAATGGGGGTTCAGGGACTTGTTCAGGGACTTCAGGTCACACAGCTAGGAAGTGTCTGAGGCCAGATTTGGAGAAGAATGTTTCTTGAGGGATTAGGGAATGTGGTGGGAAGGCTCTGGAAGGCCATATTAAAATCAAGCTAAAAGACCAAAAGAGGGAGCTGAAATTGTATCTTCTTTAGGAGATAGTGCTAGTAACTGGGCAATACATGTGCCTTAACTAAATGTAAGAAGAGGTAATGTTTTCCCCTCCTCCATCCCTACATATTATGTACCTTTAAACCATTTAGATAGATTCATAGAATCATAGAACCTCAGAAACAGAAAGGTCTTCTTGTCTCTCTCCCCCTATCCCAGCAATTTTAAAAGTGGGGAAAACAAGGCTCATAGAAATTGTCAGAACTGGAAGGACTTTGCCTTCCCAAGTTCTTCTGGTCTGACTTCTACTTTAAGCATCAATACTTTCTACCACATTGCTGACAAGTGGTCATTAAGGTACCATTTGAAGACATTCAGGGATGGGGAACTTACTACCAGGGAACCAAGGCCGACAACTAAGGCAGCCTGTTCTATTTTGTTAGAAGGCTTTTCCTTCTTTGGTGGAGCTGAAACAAATTCTATTCCCTCCATCAAACAATTGAAGGGACTTTCCATGGCTTCTGGAGGGGATAAAAAGGAAACCAGACCAATGTAGAAGTGTCTGAGTTTTGTAGTAAACAGGGCAGCCAAGTTCAAAGGCAGAACCTTTTTGAAAGTAACTGTGGCTCCTTGAGATGGAGCTAAACCAGTCAGCAAAGTCTTAGGAGATCTGAGGAGACAAAGTAAAACTTGTCCACTGATGAGAATGTGAAAATCACAAAACTACCCAACAGTTAGAGTTGTCCATCAAAGGCAATGCCTCTGAAGTAGTGAGCTCTCTCCCTGGAGATATCCAAGCAGAGGCTGAAGGACCTGTTGTAGAAGGGATGCACACGCAGATGGGGTTAGAATAGATGCTCTTCAATATTCCCTTCAAGCTGAGGTCTGATGATTTTATTACTCATCAAGAGTAATGTGACTCTTTTGCTCAAAAGACTTCTGTGGTTCCCCATTGCCTACTAAGGAAATGGCAAATGCCTTGACCTGGCACGTGAATCTTCCACAATCTAACTACAATTCAGCCTTGCAATCTCATCTTACATTTGTGTTTGTCTTAAAATATTTTCATTAATATATTTTATTTTTATATCATCTCCATTTCCCAATGTAACTCTTCCTTCCCTTCTCCAAGAAAGCCATTCCTTATGACTTGAACAAAAAAGAGGGGAAAAAATCAGCAAAAGCTATTAAGCATACTAAAAAAAATCTGACACTGTATATAGTCTTCCATACTCTTATTCCATATGTTTTCAAAATGTCTTCTCATATCTTTTATTTCTATACTGACTTGATCATTATAATTCCATGCTATTCACTTTCATTTGTTTTGTCGTCATTCCTTCAATTTACTTTGTAGTGTGTTACTTCACCTCTGTCTGCCTCAGGTTCCTCAGTTGTCAAATGGAGATAATAGTAACTACATTGCAGGATTATTTTGGGCAATCAAAAGAGATGTTATTCTTTTTAAACCCTTGACTTCTGTCTTAATTTCAAT
Source organism: Gracilinanus agilis (assembly GCF_016433145.1). Classification (NCBI taxonomy): domain Eukaryota; kingdom Metazoa; phylum Chordata; class Mammalia; order Didelphimorphia; family Didelphidae; genus Gracilinanus; species Gracilinanus agilis. Next base: position 78,917,584 of record NC_058132.1, on the reverse strand, counting down.
TCTAAGTCAGAAGAGTGGTAAGGGCTACTAGCAATTGAGGTTGTGACCTGCCTATACAAGAAGTGACTAAGGCCAGATTTGAACCCAGGACCTTCCATCTCTAGGCCTGGCACTCTGTCCACTGTGCTACCTAGTTGCCCCAAATGATGTTATTTTTAAAAAGCTCTTAGCATAGTACATGGCACATAATAGGTATTTTAAAAATGTGTATTCTCTTTCCTCCTTCCTGATTTTGCTTTCTTTCATTCTATATCAATTTGAATAAGTATTCTCATTCTCTCATGAATTCTTGTCATTTTTTTGTAGAAAATGCTATTCATTATATTCATGTTCCATGATTTGTTTGGCTGGTCATTCCTAAATTAAAGCCTAATCTCCCAATAGTTTGTCATTTATGCCATGTTCCAGCTCATTGGTCCTTTCCCCATTCTCTAGTCTCACTTTGTTGTTTCTCATCTCCCATCTCTATACCTTTGCTCATGACATTCCCCCCTTGCCTAGAAATTACTCTTTTCTAGTTTTAGAGATGAATGTGTAGACGTGTGTGATTTGGGCTTAGTCTCTGGGTTCCAGTCTTTGGCCTCTGGGGTCTGTTGGCACAGGAATCCATACTCATTGCTGAAAATTACTAGAAGTTAATACTCATTTCTACTAGAAATTACTGAAGTCCTTTAAGGCCCCATTTGGGTTTCCCTTCCTCTAAAAAGCCTTCTTCTCTGATTCGCTTAGCTAGAAGTGATTCTTTCTCCTCTAAATTTCTCAAAGCAGTCTCTGTAGACTACTTTCCTTTGTACTTATCTCATTCTTTGCCTTCCTAACACGCTTGTGTGTCTGTGAGTGTGTGCGCACGTGTGTGTGTTTGTGTGTGTGTGTGTGTGTGTATAAATAAAATCTTCCTTACTAGACTGAATTCCTTGAGGGCAAGGGCTATTATTTATTATCTATCTATCTATCTACCCACTCATCATCTTTCCATCTATCTATCTATCTATCTATCTATCTATCTATCTATCTATCTGTCTTTTTTCCATCATCTCTCTTTCTACCTACCTACCTTCTTACCTACCTATCTCCTCTCTCTGTCTCTGTCTGTCTGTCTGTCTGTCTGTCTGTCTGTCTGTCTGTCTGTCTCTCTCTCTCTCTCTCTCTCTCTCTCCCTTCCTATTAGCCCTAAATTCCTTGAGGTCAGTGGCTATATCTTACAGTAATTCATCTTTGTATCACCAGTGCCTAGCATAGAGCCCATAGGTACTTCATACCTGTTGGTTCAATTGAAAGCAAAAATTAAGTATGTAAAATATTCATCCTTAATTGTCTCTGTGAAATAATGTAATAGAAGGGACAAAAACAAACTTCTGGATTTGAAATCAGGGTCTTGAGTTGTTTTTCCCCAGGCAATAAACATTTATTAAATGTCTGCTATGTGTCAGGTACTGTGCTAAGTGCAGGGGATACAAAGAGTCAGAAGATGGTCCCTGCCCTCAAGGAGCACACAATCTAATTGTTTGAATACTGACTGATGGCTGCCAGCTCTGTGATTTTGAAACTGCTCTCTCCCCTCCCTCCTTTTCTCCTCTGTAAAAAGAGAGCATTGTTCTAGATGGTTTTTGAGGTGCCTTTGAATTCAGTCCAGTGGCCCATGCTCCATTGCTAGAGATGAGCATGTAGCTGTGTGTGGCTAGGGCTCAGACTCTGGGTTCCAGTCATTGAATGCCCCTGGGGTCTGTTGGCACATGAGTCCATACATTTCTGGTCAGGGGAGTCTGACTGCAGAACAGTATCCCGCCCTACAGCATAGCTGGTTCCAGGCTGGCACATACAAGCATCCCCCTCCCTCCCACTCTGAGGACAGCAGGGGCCCCAGGGGGAGTAGCTTTCTTCCTGGAAGGCAAAGGAGTCTATACGACATCTCCCCCCATCTCCTCCACTCCCCCCCCTCAGAGGCAGTGCCAGGTGGATACACCATCAGCTCAACTGGAGGGTCCAATCAGCAGACATAAACTCTGTCCCCGGCGCCTGCACGGGCTTCTGTGGAGATCAGGATTGCTGTGAATTGCTCTTGTAATCAGGGCATTTCATACAGCAAATTGTGGCCATTTAGACAACCATACAGCAGGCTTAATTTCAGGCCCAAGCCTATAGGATATTCAAAGATACAATGAGGTAATTTAACATTTTAAAGGGGGAGAATGCAGCGTAAATTAGTAGAAAAATCATGATACTTTATAAACCTGTTCTAAAGACATATTGTTCTCTTTTCTTCGAGGGGAAAAAAAAATCCGGTTCTATTAAGATTGAATTAACCACTGAAGGAGGAGAATTCCACAGACGGCCAATTCATACAGAAAATCTATTTTAAACTTGGTCAAAAAGGCTTTTTTTTTTTTCCTTCAGAAAACCCAGCCAGACTGTGAGCCCAAGAATACAATTCACATTGAAATGCAAATACTAGCAAAGGTGTCCCTAGCATACAGAGTCCAGAGACAGAGCTGGGTCTCTGGAGTAAATGGGATTTGAGAGCTGCATATTGAGCTGGGGACCTGGGTTCAAATCCTCTCTCAGCTGGGTAATCAGGCAAGTTTCTTTCCCTCACTGGGTTTCAGTTTCCCCTTCTGTTTAATGAGAAGGCTTGTCCTAAGTGATGTCCAAGGTCCCCTTTAGTTTAAATCTTATATTATCATTATATTTCTAAGTTTTTAATATTATTATATATTATTCTTCTCTTCTGGGAAGAGGGATTAGGACTTATCACTTGCTAGAGGTGCGCCACTAGTTTAGATCTCCACCCTCTGAAAGTTTTCTATTATTGCCTTCTCTGGGAAGGTTTAGCTTGGCAAGTTTTCTGTACAGGCCAGAGGTCTGTCTGTCTGCCTGCCTGCCTGACTATCTGTCTGTTTGTCTATCTAGGAGGTGTGAAGGCTTTGGTTTTTCTGCCCAGTGAATAGAAGCCTTGTTCTAAGTGGGAGGGAGATAAAGGATTGAACTTTCTGAGCTGGCAGGCTGAGCTATCTTGAGTCCTTGCTCAGTTAGAATTGTCTTGAAAGTCCCCTCATTTCTGAGTTTCCTACTGGAGTCTCAGAATGATATGACTGCAAAGAGTGAGACATCATTTCTTGCCTTAAGAAGTCCTCTCAGCCTCCTCTTTTCTCACACAGGGAATATTCCTTGTATAAATATTTGATCCTGGAATTGGATATGGAATTGGATTGAGAGAGAATGTTAGGAAACCAGGTAATGAATGGGACTTTTGTCTTTTGTCCAGATCAGCCCCTATCCAGACCACTGTGTCCTTTTCTGGGTGAACATTTTAGAAAGGACATTATCCATCTGAAGTGTATCCAGATAATGGGAAGGGGACTTGGGCTTGGCCATGTGAGAATCACTTTAAGGAAATGGAATTATTCAGCTCAGAGAAGAGAAGATTCAGGGAATATGATAGCAGGTCAAGTGTCTGAAGAGCTCTCAGGTGGGATAAAGGATTAGATTTCTAAGGGAGGAAGGACGAGATATGACTGTTGCCTTTGAATATTTGAAAGGCCATCACATGGAGAAAGAATTAGGCTTATTCTGCATTGACCCAGAGGGCAGAACTAGCTACAATGGCAGCAGTTACAAGGAGGCAGGAGGCAAATTTTGACTGAATAGAAAGCAAAACATTCTGACGTTAGAGCTGTCCAACAGTAGGGTTCTGGCTGCCACTTAGTAACCGTGTGGTCTGGAGCAGGTCCCTTCTCCTCTCTCAATCTGTTCCCCATCCATAAAGTATGGAAGTTGTACTATATAATTTCTAAAGCCTTTTCCTTTGGGCATTGGGTGGCTCAGTGGATAGAGAGCCAGGCTTAGAGTCTATAGGTCCTGGGTTCAAGTCTGATCTCAGATACTTCCTAGCCATGTGACTGTGGGCAAAACATTTAACCCCCATTGCCTAGCCCTCAATTCTCTTCCGCCTTAAAATCAATACATAGGTATTGATTCTACGATGGAAGGCAAGGGTTTAAAGAAAAGGAAAAAGCCCTCCTCTAGCTCTGTTCTATGATAGTTCATAGGACCTGAAAACTGTCTCTAAACATCTACATGGAAAAGTGGTAAGAAACATCTTCCCCAAAGCAGCAACCAACCATGATATCAGAAAAACGGATGAAAAATTATATAATAGTAAAGGTCAAGAATACCTTCCACCTTTTAGAAGAGAAGTGATGAAACAAAGATATACAGAACCAGGTCTGTATTCTCAAACCTGACCAGTGAGCTGATTTATTTTGTTTAAATGACTATCCATATTAATAATAAGGGAAGGTTTCCTGAGGCTGAGAAAGATGGGCTGGTGGGTAGTTATAGACATGGGAGAAAAGAGCATCAGTAAAGCATTAAAAAAATTACACAAAGGGAGGGGAGAAGAGGTACCAAAGTGGATACAAAATACGATTTTTTATTACTACTTGTTAGGTCTGTCTGTCTATCTATCTATCTATCTATCTATCTATCTATCTATCTATCTACCTACCTATCTATCTCAGTCTAGCCACTCTTCTCTCTCTGTTTATCTATCTGTCTGTTTCTCTCCCCACTTCTCTGTCTGTCCATCTATCCACATATCTATCTTAATCTGTATATCTTCCCATTTCTCTCTCTGTGTCAGTCTCTCTATGCTTCTGTTTCTCCCTCCTTCCTCCCCCTTCTCATATCTGCTTATGCTTTTTGCTTTGTGAAAACTACCAGAGTACTCTGAGGGTTGGGACCATGTCTTACTCATCTCTGTCTCCTGCTTTGGTCTGCATCCTAAATATGGTATATGTTCCTGGGGAACTTCTGTGTGAAGATCTAATCTCCTCCCCCTCTTTCTAACTCCATTTAATGTATTTCTTCCCCATTCAAAGCTTTCTGAAAACTAGGACTATCTTTTTGGCTTGTATATAGATTCCTAGTGCTTAATATAGTACTTGGCACATAGTAAGCACTTAAGAAAGGCCTTATCTAAGCTATCTATCATCTTATCTATGTCTTTATTTATCAATCAGCTTATCTGTCTTTCTATCAATAATCCTATCTATCTATTCATCCATACATCTATCTATCTATCTATCTATCTATCTATCTATCTATCTATCTATCTATCTAACTATCTATCTATCTATCTACCATCTATCTATCTGCTGTATTGGGGGAATAAGTATTACTGCTATGTGTGTGACTAGGGGTGGAAGTCAACAAAATAAAGGATTCAAACCAAACTTCCACATTCCTTCCAATAGAATATAAGCCTCTCGAAGGCAGATTCTTTTTTTTTCTATTCTTGCATTCCTAGAGCCTGGCACTCAATAGGGTAATTTAAAAATAAATGAATAATTTATATGAATTATTATAATATAATTCTATAATAATTTATTGAATGATTTAGTGAATTCACTCTCCTGAAGTGGCTCAGATTGGGCAATTTCCTCCTTTGTAACTAGGTTGGCATCACTTATCTAGACTGCAAGAGAGTTTTGGGATAGGGCCAAACCCTAGTAATAATAAGGCTTAGAAAAATCTTTCCTCATAACTACTTTGAGAGGTAGGTAGGAGTCATTTTTTTTAAACCTTTACTTCCTGTCAGTATCAATTCTAAGACAGAAGAGCAGCAAGGGTTAGTCAATTGGGGTTAAGTGACTTGCCCAGGGTCACACAGCTAGGAAGAATCTGAGATTAGATTTGAATTTAGTACCAACAGTATCCAGGCCTGGAGCTCTGTCTACTGTGCTACCTAGCTGCTCCAGTAGGAGTCATTTTTATTTTCATTTTTCCAGATGAGGAAATGGAATCTCATGAAGGTGAAGCGACTTGCCCAGGGCCATGTAGGTAGTAGGCATTGATGCTGTAGTTCAAACCCACCCAAATCTGGTGCTTTTCTTACAACACTAAGCAGGGATTATCTTAAAAAATAGACCTTTAGGAAGTCCTTGCATAGGGAAGTTTTTTTTTTTTTAAAACCTTTCATTTTAGAATCAATACTGTGTATTGGTTCCAAGGCAGAAGAGCAAGAAGGGCTAGGCAGTGCAGGTTAAGTGACTGACCCAGAGTCACATAGCTGGGAAGCATCTGAGACCAGATTTGAACCCAGGATGTCTCCATCTCTAGACCTGGCTTTCAATCCACTGAGCCACCTAGCTGCCTCCAGGGAAAGGGGATGAACTGAGCTCAAGAATTCTCACCCAACTAGGGATGACAGATGGAGACAGAAAGTATTTCCAGGAAGACTTGAGCTGTTTCTCCACTTTTGGCAGGACCAGGCAGTCCTAGACTGTTTCTCCCACCTCCTAGGAGGTACACACTTCCTTCAGGGTACATCCTCCAGGGCTAGTCATTCTCCTTCTATCAAGGAAGCAAAGCTATCCCTGCTTTTCTAAACCCCTGCTTATTTTGTCTAAAACAGTGGTTCCCAAACTGTTTTGGCCTACCACCACCTTACCAGAAAAAATATTATTTAGCCCCCTGGAAATTAATTTAAAAAATTTTTTAATAGCAATTAATAGGAAAGATAAATGCACCTGTGGCCATCACTGCTTCCCTGGATTGCTGCAGCACCCACCAGGGGGCGGTAGCGCCCACTTTGGGAATCACTGGTCTAAAACATTCAAACAGGCCCAACAGGTCAGAAGAAAATGGGCTCACTCACAACTTCATGGAGTTGTCATGGACCAAAGCCCAGTATTAACCTTGAAGCACAACGGAAACACAGGTTATTAGGGTATATTAGAAAGAACACTGGCTTTGAAGACAGAGGCTGTGTGCTCAAATATTATTCTGAGTGACCTTGTGCTAGTCTCTTAACTTTCCTGGGCCTCAGTTTCCTCTTCTGTAAAATAAAAAGGTTAGATTGGCTGGTTTCTGAGGAGGTCCTTTGTGACTTTACATCTCTTTTTGCCCTCTTCTTCCATGAAGTGCCCATTTCAGAGCCCAGACTGATCTCCCTACCATGAGCTGATTTAGCTCCTTGAGTTTGCAATGGCCAATCATTGAGCATTTCCAGAAGAGATGACGAGGTTGAAAAGGTGGCCTTGGAATTTCTTCTGACCTGTGAACCTGACAGCAGGTTTCCCCCCAGGGCAGACCCACAGTTACAAGAACTCTAGGGTTGTTTTTTTCCCCCTCTTTCTGTCCCTCTCCCATTCTATCACATAAAGTAGGCCAAGAAGGTTCCTGGAGCCACACTGTTCCCTGCGTTGGCCTGTGGTTGGCTGGGAGTCAGCTGTGACCTGGAAGGAGTGGGGAGGACAAGTCATATGCCTGCCCCAAATTGCTGCCTGTCCAGGGTAGGTCCATCCATAGAGTCGTCTCTTTACAAAGATAAAAATAATAAGGTTGACAAAAGGAAAAAAAGGGAAGATTGTGCATTATGAGGGTAATAATTTTGAAAGTGTCAGAGTCAGAATAATTGAATCGGATGACATTTAGTGGGATGGCAAACAATAGCGGCGGGCCCGCTGCCCATCTGATCCATGTCTAGCCCATGTTTAACAAAACAGGGCTAAGGGTCAAGCAGTCAGGAGGCCCATAAATAACCCGTTAATGGGATTTCCAAACAAGCTGTCCTCAAAATGGTTTTCCGTCTTACTGAGAGAATATTAAAATGCAAATGGATGCGGGCTGTGTCCTCATAAACAACCGAGTTCATTTAACCTCCGACCTCACCGTTTAACTGCCCATTCCAGCAATTTGTCGTGGGCTCACCACCCCGCGCCTCTCCCTGGTGTTAATTCAGGGAAAGTGCATTAGAGGAAAGGGTTACAATTTGCAGAGCTCAGTTAATCATGCCATCCACCAAGATCTTTGTGGGCAGAAGAGTGCTCCTCTGAATACTCCCTGGTTTGAGGCATCCTTTAGTGGGCTGCACCAGCCCCATTGCTGTAGCTTTCTTTTTCCCTGTGCTTAATGATGAAACACGTCACCAAAGCCCTCCCCTGATGTCTCTTAGTGGCGTAAAAATGACCCGGCTCTAGATGCAGATGGCCCAGGGGGTAAAGGGGCACCATGTAGCTGAGAGAGCCCTTTCTCCTTTGCCCTTGCCCCATTTCTCAGGAGTTAGGGCCAGAGAACTATAGTAGCTCCTAGCATCATTGACTTTAGAGATGGAAGGGACCTTGAAACCATCATCTAATTGATTCCCTCATTTTACAGATGAGGAAACTGAGGCACAGAGCCCTTAATTGATTTCTCCTGGGTTATATAGCTAGGAAAAGTCTGATGCAGGACTTGAATCCCAGTCTTTTTAATATGAAGTTCAGTATCCTACCTCCTAAATGATGTGGCCTCTCCAGGTCACTGATATTAAAAATCCAGAAAAGACTGAGTTAAGAGGACTTGCATTCCAATCTTAACTTGCTCCTTGCACTTATGTGACTTTGGGCAAATCTCTCTACCTCTCTGGATGTTCTGGAAAATGAGGTTGGACCAGATTGTGACTCCAATCCTGTAAGCTCTGGAAGGTCCTACCAAATAAGAAAGGCTCCAAATAGGGGTCTAGCAATGGATGATGGGTCTGCCCACTGAGGACTAATTCAGTTCAATGCAGCTAGCATTTGTGAATTGCCAAGCAATATCACAGGTATTGAGGATACAAAGTCAAAAGGGAGATGATCCCAAAGCTCAAGGAGTTTACAATGTGCTTACTAACCCTTGTATTTAGGACAGAGACTTACATCAATAAAAAGTTCCTCATAGGGGTAACTAGATAACACACTGGATGGAGCACCAGGCCTGGAGTCAAGAGATCCTGGGTTCAAATCTTCTTCTCAGATACTTCCTAGCTATATGACCCTGGGCAAGCCACTTAATCCCTATTGCCTAGGCCTTACTCCTTTTCATACTTAGAATCAATCCTTAGTATTGATTATTATATATTTTTAAAGGTAAAATATATGTAATCACACATATTTAATATAATAATAAATTAATTTTAATTAAAAAATAAAACAATAAAATAATTTATTAAGTAAAATAAAATAAAAGTTCATCACAGGGAGGAAATTGTTTTAGCCACAATATCACATGAAATAATTTAATAAAATATAAATGGATCATAATCTGTAGCCAGGGAAGGAAGACCCACCATAAAAGGCCTAGAGTCAGGAATACCTGGGTTCTAATCTGACCTCAAACATTTACTAGCTGTGTGACCCTTGGCAAATCACTTAATCTCTACCTGCCTCAGTTTTCTCAGCTATCAAATGGTGATAAGTGTACCTACTCCTCAAGGTTATTGTGAGCGTTAAATAAGATAATATTTCTGAAGAATTTAGCACAAGTGCTGACACAAAGTATTTAATAAATGCTCATTCCCTTTCTCTTCTCATTTAAGAGAGCCTTCAAATACTAAAATGGTGATCAAAGAAACCAGTACTCTGAAGTACCACTGCATACCTATCAGACTAACTAATATGACAAAAAAGGAAAATGATAATTGTTAAAAGGGATGTGGAAATATTGGTACACTAATACACTGCTGGTGGAATTGTAAACTGATTCAGTCATTGTGGAGAGCAATTTGGAATCATGCCCAAAGAATCATAAAACTGCATACTCTTTAACTTTGCAATACCATTCCTAGGACTGTATTCCAAAGAGATCAAAGGAAAAAAGTAGATGTACAAAAATATTTATAGCATCTTTTCATGTGGTAGCATGTAATTGGAAACTGAGGAAGTGTCTAATCAGTTGGGGAACGACTGGGCAAGTTGTGGTATTTGATTGTGCTATAAGAAATGATAAACAATATGATCACAAAAAACCTTGAAAGACTTATATAAAGTGATGCAAAGTGAAATGAGCAGAACCAGGAGAACCTTGTATGTAGCAACAGCAATAAAGAACAATGATCAACTGTAAATGATTCAACTATTAAGAGCAATGCAAACAGGACAACTCTGAGGGGCTCATGTCAAAAAAGGTTATCCACTGCCATAGAAGGAACTGATGAGTCTGAATGCATATTGAAGCGTGCCACTCTTTGTTCTGTTTCCTCCATGAATTTTTCTCTAGTGTAAGTGATATGTCTTTCTTCACAACATGATGAACATGGAAATATGGACTGTATAATAATACATGTACAACCTGTGCCATGTTACTTATCATCTTGGGGAAGGAGGAGGGATGGGAGGAAGGGAATGAACATGGATCGCAAAACGTCAGAAAACAATCATTGAAAATTGTATCAATACATACAAATGTATCAATCTGGGAAAAAAAATCTTACAAAAGAAAGAAAGAAATGAGTGAAACAATCCATGTCCCCTCCCTACATTCCCAACCCTACAGGGATGAGACAATTAAAGTTCAAAGGAGTAACCTTGATATAAAAGATCACCACCTCCAGTCTCTTCCTTGGTAAAATGTAAGGGGAATGATTTGATTCTCTCTAAGGCCTTTTCCAAGGCAGGAAAGTGGCACAATGGATAGAATGCTGGGCCAAGGTTAGGAAGATTCATCTTTCTGAGTTCAAATCTGGCCTCAGACACTTCCTTGATGTGTGTGATCCTGTGAAAGTCATTTAGCCCTATTTGCCTCAGTTTCCTCATTTGTAAAAGAAGAACAGGACATGGCAAAGTACTCCAGTGTCTTTACCAAGAGGTCACAGAGAGTCAGAAATGACTGAAAAACAACAATAAAGTCCTTTCCAGCACTGAGACCATATTTTCCTCCTCCCTTGACCTCTCTCATCTTCTCTCTGAGTTCTGGAGATAAAGCCTGTGTTCCCAACATAGAACAGCTGCACAGTAGATTTGGAGTTAAGGGAGCTGAAATCAACTCTCAGCTCTGCCATTTACCAAGTACATGTTGTTGTGGTTGTTCAATCATATCCGACTCTCCATGACCCAATTTGGGGTTTTCTTGGCAAAGATACTGGAATCATTTGCTATTTCCTTTTCCATCTCATTTAATAGATGTAGAACTGAGGTAAACAAGGTTAAATGACTTGCTCAAGGTTGCATAGATTGTAAATGCCTGAGGCTGGATTTGAACTCATGAAGTTATTATATTTCTAAGTTTTTAATATTATATATTATTCTTCTCTTCTGGGAAGAGGGATTAGGACTTATCACTTGCTGGAGGTGAGCTACTAGTTTAGATCTCCACCCTCTGAAAGTTTTCTATTATTGCCTTCTCTGGGAAGGTTTAGCTCGGCAAGTTTTTTTCTCTGTTCCATTTAGCTGCCCCTACCAAGCATATGATCTTGGGCAAATTGCTTCCCCTCTGAGCCTCGGTTTTCTAATGTGGAAAAAGGGAATACTACGGTTTGCCTTGTAGATCATGCAGCATTCTGGTGTGAGGAGAGCACCTGTAGATGGGAGCCATTATGAAGTTTCTCCTAGATGATACTCCCCTAATGCTCTGGGACCCTTTCAGGAGGCCATTCAAAGCCTTAATAAGATTCTTACTTTCCCATTGGTGACAACAGCTGGCTCTTTCCTATAAAATCAGCATACCCCTTTGAGAAGGAGCTCAGAACCTGCGGGGACAATGGGACATAGGCCACTGCCAGTGATTGATTCCTTGCCTCCCTGTTTCCCTCTTTCTCAGGGTGGGGATCCTACCTGGGCTTTAAGGGCAAGAGAACTTAGGGTAGAGTCCATTGGGAAATGAGGAAAGCAGCAGACCTCACCTTGAGAAACTCCTAGTCTGAAGGAGGCAAGATCTACAAAATGGGAGACAACTGGAACACATATACTATGCATTGTGCCTTCTTTCTGATGAACCTCTATCATCTTATGACAAGTGTCGAAGGGCCAGGAAGAGAGGAAAAGGGACATTTCACAGAACCTAGTCCTATCTCAATCCCACTCTCAGCTACAACAAGCTTAGGTGGATGTAAAGAAAGGATCCCACGGGAACAGCTAGGTGTCACAGCGGATTGAGAGTCAAACTTAGAGATGGGAAATCTTGGGTTTGAGTCTGGCCTCAGACACTTCCTAACTGTGTGACCCTGGGCAAGTCACTTAATCCCCATTGCCTAGCCCTTACTACTCTTCTATCTTGGAACCAATATATGGTATTAATTCTAAGACAAAAGGTAAGGATTAAAAAGAAAGAAAGAAACAAAGAAAGGACTCCCAGATAGTACTTCTTCCTTCCACTTCCCCCTGCCTCTATCTGACCCCCAGTGTCCCCAGACTCCCCAAGTACTCCAAGCCCTAGTTTGGCTGAAGTCCTTTCTTCTTAGGTCACTCAGGAGGATTGATGTATTTTGAAAAGTGTTTTTTACTAAGTAAATGAAAAGAAATGGTTATGAGTCACGGAATCCAGAAATCTTCCAAGATTGCCCTAACCTTGACATTTAGGTTGGCATAATTTCCAGCCCAGCCCTACTTCTCTGGGATCTGGATCTGGCCTCTCCCTGGGCTATACCAGGCAGCCTCAGAAATGGTAAGTCCTGCCATGGCTCTTTCCAGCACCCAACATCTGTTCTAACCCAGCCCTGTCCAGCCCAGCTCAGTCCCATGATCTCTTGTCCTCAGTCTACTCCCAAGGATGGGAGGGCTGGTCCAATTATCCAACCGCGGCAACTGCTTCCCTCCTCACAAGATGTTCAATAATTTGCCCTGAGGGGAATGCCCCCAAGGACTCTCTTTCTCCCAGTTTTCTATATATCCACCAATACTGCAATAACTCAGTCGATCCCCATGTGTGGCAAGGAAAGGGATATTTCAACAGAGCCTACATCTCTTCCCATCTGGGAAGTTGGGAAACAATGTTCATCTTCTGTGAGCCTAAGGGAAGTCCCAGCATATTCCTGCAACCCTGACTAGTTCAGTAATAAGGACTTTAAAGAACAGAATATTGTTTTGTAGAGATAAAGGGATATTATAACATAGAACATGGAACCTGAACACTGGTAGGGACCTTAGAACACAGAATTATTAGAACTATTGAGCTGAAAGAGATTCTAGGATGCTAAAGCTGGAAAGGGCATTGGAACATAGAATGTCAGTCCTGGAAGGGACTTTGGAACACAGATCATCAGAACTTAAAGAGCATCTAGCCCAGCATGTCCAAACCTAAAGTACATTAGAGACCAATAAATTACTCAGATTCCATTCCATGTACCGTTTTACCTACTCTGGCCTCAACATCACCACCTTCCCCTATGTGGCTTGGAAGGTAGGGCCAAGGAAAAATCATCCCCTGGCTGAGCCTAGTACTAGGTATATACTAGGTACTTACCATGTGCTTTTTGGATTGAACTGGGGATAAAGGGAGGAGTAGCATACATGAAGAAGGATGAGCTAGGGCTTTTTAAAATGCTAACAGATTTTAAGGATTGACATCTGAAGTGTTTACTTATTTAAAAATATACATACATATATTTGTATGCTAATCCCACCCATTTTCAAAGCTGATGGCTAAAGAATTGAGTATGGAAGACAAGGAACTTCCATCATTTGGGGCCAACTGATCTGACTTTCAACAAGGTTTTTTTTTTTTTTTTTTGGCTGCTCCCCAATAGGAGCAACTATTTCCTATAGCTTTCTCCCCAAACTGTTTAAAAGGGTCATGGAGGGACAGAAAGGCTCCTGAAGAGTTTCCAAGTTGCCTAATGCAGCCCCAATCCCTCCAGGGACCAGATGAAGAAACTGGTGGCAGCTTGATCAAGACATCTCTATTGCAAGTGGTAAATATGTTTCAGGGTCGCCAAGGAGCCAGAGTTGGAAGAGATATTCCATTAAGAAACTTCAGGATCCAAAGTGACCACTTGGCCACTCCACTGAGAATCTTTGGCAGGTTGCTCTGTCCTCTGCGGCTGAGGGAGGAAGGGAGGGAAGGAAGGAAGAAGGGAGAGAAAGGACAGGGATGGAAGGAACAGGAGGGAGAAAAAGGAGTGAGGAAAAGGAAGGAAAGAGGAGATGGGGAATTGAGGTTGGGGACAGGGAGGATGCTGAAGGGGGACAGGACAGTGAAAGGAGAAGGAAGGGAAGTTGCTGAATAAGAGGGATGGAGGAAGGGACAGTAAAAGAGGTGGCAAAGGAAATTAGGAATGGAAGGGCCAGTAATTAGAGGAGGAGAGAAGGAGGGAGAAGAGGTCCTGGTAAAAGCAGTAAAGGAGAACAGCAAAGGGAGTTGTGGGAGGAGGGAGAACAGGGTTTGAGAAAAAGAAGGAGCGATGAGACAGTAAGGAAGAGAGGGAAAAAGAGGACAAAGATAATATATGGCAGAAGGAAAGAAGAAAGGAAGGGAAAAGAGATGGAGGAGAAGGGGCAGTGATGGAATCAATAAGAGAGAATATGGAAAAGAGGGCAATAAGGGAGGAGAAGGAAGACAGGGCTAGAAGTAGATAGAAAGAGAAGGGAGGGAGGAGGGAGAATATGCCACCAGTGCCCATGTACTCCTCCAAGGTAGCTCATTGTACCAAAGAACAGAGCATCCAAACCCCACTGACTCCAGTTGTGTGTTTCTGAGCCATTTAGCTTTAGTTGTGAAGAGAAACCCTGTTCCCAGAGAATCTATACTCTCTTGTTCATACTTTCAAGCATCACTTCAGAATTGCCCCTGTGACCCTTTGAGAGGATTTCAAACTCGGGCTTTTATACCCCCTAAAGTCCCATTCACATATATGTTCTCATTTTGTCCCTACAACAGTTCATTGAGGGGGTTTCCTGGCATTCAAAGCCCTCCACAATTGATCCCCACTCAACTTATTGAAGTTTACAACCCCCTGCTTCCCATCAGGCCCCTTCTACTCTAGCTGAGGTGATCTTCTCACTGTCCCCAAGCAGTTCCCCTGCTTGAATTGTGCAGTGGGAGAAATCCTGAAGAGGACCCGAGTTCAAATCCAGACTCTGCTACTTATTACCTGTGTGACCTTTGGTTTAATAATAATCATAAGGGGCAGCTAGATGGCTCAGGGGATAGAACTCCAGGCCTGAAGTCAAATAGATCTGCCCTCAAATAAGACCTTAGATACTTCCTAACTTTGTGACCCTTCATAAGTCATTTAACTCCATTTGCTTAGTTCTTGCCCTTCTGTCTTAGAGTTGGTACTAAGACAGAAACTAAAGGTTTAAAAAAAAATAAGAACCATAGTCTTAGAACTAGAAGAATCACAGGTACATAAATCTCCAGCTAGGAGGGACTTCAGAGGCCATTTTGGAAGAGGACCTTCTAGCTCTAAAACTAGATCCTATGATCCAATCCTCTCCCCATTTTATAGTTGAAGAAATTGAGTCCCAGGGAGATTAATTGATTTGCCTTAGACCATACAGGTAGCAAGCAGGTGAGAACAAATATGAACTCAATTCTCTGAATCCAGAGCCAACACTTTCCCCACTATACCTTCCTCCCTTGGACAAATCACTTAATTTTCTTTCATCCTCAGTTTCCTTAGGTATAAAATTATGGAGTTGGACTCAATGACTTTTAACATCTCCTCCAGCCCCTGACCTATGCTCTCTTCCTTCCTAGTGATAGCCTACTGGTCCTCTTTTAGGTGCAATTAGAGTCTCACCTCACACAACCCTTTGGCCTTATGACAGGCCTAGAGGTTATTTGTTATGTGTCCAGATTGATACTGATTTCTTCAGGTACACACACAGCACTGGAGTTTGGGAATCAGAAGGCTTTAGGTTCAAATCTCACTCCAGGATGGCTTACCTAGCCATTCTTCTTCTCATCTCTTTGTGGCATATTTTTACCTGTGATCTGATTTCACCCACCCCTCGCTATCACATCCCTCTGTGTGCATTCTCTGCCTTTTAGAACATTGGCTCCTGGAAGGCAGAGACCAATTCTCTCTCTCTCTCTCTCTCTCTCTCTCTCTCTCTCTCTCTCTCTCTCTCTCTCTCTCTCTCTCTCTCTC